>NC_056436.1:26039168-26357168 GCF_018296145.1 Oncorhynchus tshawytscha | reverse complement strand
CTTCCCTTCTCTGGAGCTCGCTCGCTCTCCCCTGGAGCTCGCCGTCGCTCTCTCCCTCCCTCTGGCTCGCTCTCTCCCCCTCTGTAGCTCAAACTCTCTCCCTCTGTAGCTTCTTTCATCCCTCTGTAGCTCGCTCGCTCTCTCTCCCTCTGTAGCTCGCTTTTCCTCTCCCTCCAGCTCGCTCTCCCTCTGTAGCTCGCTCCTTCTCTCCCTCCCCCTCTGTCTCTCCCTCTGTAGCTCGCTCTCCCTCCCTCTGTAGCTCGCTCCTCCTCCCCTAGCTCTCTCCCTCTGTAGCTCGCTCGGTTCTCTCCCTCTGTCTCCTCTCTCTCTCCTCTGTAGCTCGCTCTCTCTCCTCTCCCCTTCTCTCTCCGTCGCTCTCTCCTCCCCCTCTGAGCTCGCTCTCCCTCCCCCCTCTGCTTCTCGCTCTCCCCTCTCCCTCCTCTGGAGCTCTCCTCCCTTCTGAGCTCGTCTCGCTCGCCCTCCCTCCCCCCTCCTCTGGAGCTCGCTCGCTCTCCCTCCCCCAGCTTGGGCTCCTCTGAGCTCTCCCTCCCCCTCTGAGCTCGCTCGCTCTCTCCCTCCCCCTCTGGAGCCGCTTTCCTCTCTCCCTCGCTCTGGGCCTCCCCTCTGGAGTTTCCGCCTCTCCCCACTCTGGAGCTGCCGCTTCTCCCTCCCTTCTCCCCTCTGAGCCTCTCCCCCTTCCCCCTCTGAGCTCTCCCTCTCTATCTCTCTCTCCCCTCTCTCTCTCTCTCCTCTGTCTCTCTCTCCCCTCTCTCTCTCTCCCTCTGTCTCTCTCTCCCTCTCTCTCTCTCCCTCTCTCTCTCTCAAGTCTCTCTCTCCCGCTCTCTCTCTCTCCCTCTCTCTCTCTCTCCCTCTCTCCCTCTCGCTCTCTCTCTCTCTCTCTCCCCCCTCTGTCTCTCTCTCCCTCTCTCTCTCTCTCTCTCTCTCCCCTCTGTCGCTCTCTCCCCTCTGTCTCTCTCTCCCTCTCTCCTCTCTCTCCCCCCTCTGTCTCTCTCTCCCTCTCTCTCTCTCTCTCTCCCCCTCTGTCTCTCTCTCCTCGCTCTCTCTCCCCCTCTGTCTCTCTCTCTCCCTCTCTCTCTCTCTCCGTCTCTCTCTCCTCTCTCTCTCTCTCTCTCTCTCTCTCCCTCCTCTCTCTCTCTCTCCCTCTGTCGCTCTCTCTCCCTCTCTCTCTCTCTCTCTCTCCCCCTCTGTCGCTCTCTCGCTCCTGCTCGCTCGCTCGCTCGCTCGCTCGCTCGCTCGCTCGCTCGCTCGCTCGCTCGCTCGCTCGCTCGCTCGCTCGCTCGCTCGCTCGCTCTCTCGCTCGCTCGCTCTGCTCGCTCGCTCGCTCCGCTCGCTCGCTCGCTCGCTCGCTCGCTCGCTCGCTCGCTCGCTCGCTCGCTCGCTCGCTCGCTCGCTCGCTCGCTCGCTCGCTCTCGCGCGCTCTCTCTCCGTCCACCTACGGAGCTCGCCTCGCCGCTATCTCTCCCTCCCCCTCTGGAGCTCGCCTCGCTCATCGCTCTCTCCCCCTCTGGAGCTCGCTCGCTCCGCATTCCCCCTCGGAGATCGCTCGCTACTCGCTCTCTCTCCCCATCTGGAGCTCGCTAGCTCTCGCTCTCCTCTCCCCCTCTGGAGCTCGCTCGCTATCGCTCTCTCTCCCCTCTGTAGCTCGCTCGCTCTCGCTCTATCTCCCCCTCTGGAGCCGCTCGCTCTATCTTCTCACCCACTCTGGCGCTCGCGTTCGCTCTCTCTCATCTTCCCCTTCGGAGCTCGCTCGCTCTCTATCTCTCCCCCTATGGAGCTCGCTCGCTCTACTCTATCTCCCCCTCTGGAGCCGCTCGCTCCTCTGCTCCCTTCCCCCTCTGTAGCTCAGCTCGCCGCTCCCTCCTCCTCCCCCTCTGGAGCCGCTCGCTCGCTCTCGCTCCCCTCCCATCTGGAGCTCGCTCGCTCTCGCTCCTCTCTCCCCTCTGAGGCTCGGCTCGCTCTCGCTCTCTCCTCCCACTATGGAGATCGCTCGCTCTCTCTCTCATCCCCTCTGGAGCATCGCTCGCCTCTCTCTTCCCCCTTGGAGCTCGCTTCGCTCTCTCTTCTCTCCCCTTGGGAGCTCGCTACGCTCTCCTCTCTCCCTCTGGGAGCTCGCTCGCTCTCTCTCTATCCCCCTTGGAGCTCGACGACTCTCTCTCTTCCCATTAGCGCTCGCCGCTCTCTCTCTCTCCCCCTCTGGAGCTCGCTCGCCCTCTCTCTCTCCCCCTCGGAGCTCGCTCGCTTCTCTCTCTCTCCCCTCTGGGCTCGCTACGCTCTCTCTCTCTCCACCTCTGGGAGCTAGCTCGCTCTCTCTCTTCCCCCTCTGGAGCTCGCTCGCTCTCTCTCTCTCTCCCCCTTCTGGAGACCGCTCGCGTCTCTCCTCTCACCCTCTGAACTGGAGATCGCTCGCTCTGGAGCTCTCTCTCCCCCCTCTGGGCTCGCTCTCCCCCTCCCTCTGGGCTCGCTTCGCTCGCTCTCTCTCCCTCTGGGCCCTCTGAGCTCGCTCTGGCTCCCTCTCCCTCCTCCCTCTGGAGCTCCTCGTCTCTCTCTCTCCCCTCTGGGCTCGCTCGCTCTCTCTCTCTCCTCTGAGCTCGCTCGTCTCTCTCTCCCCCTCTGGAGCTCGCTCGCTCTCCCTCTCTCTCCCTCTGGAGCTCGCTCGCTCTCCTGAGCTCCCCCCCCTCTGGGAGCTCGCTCGCTCTCTCTCTCCCTCTGGACTCCCTTCCTCCTCTGGACTCTCGCTCGCTCTCTCCCTCCCTCTGTAGTTCGCTCTTCCCTCCTCTGGAGCTTCGCTCTTCTCCCCTCTAGTCCCTCCCCCTCTGGGTCATTTTCTTTCTCCCCTCTAGCCTCTCCTCTGTAGCTCTGGTAGCTCGCTCTCGCTCCCACTGTGGAGCTCTCTTCTCCTCTGTAGCTCGCTCGCTCTCTTTCCCTCTAGCTCTCTCCCCCTGTAGCTCTGTAAACGTTTCGTTTCTCTTCTCCCCTCTTAGTCTCCCCCCTCTGGAGCTCGCTCTCTCTCTCTCTCTGGAGCTCGCCTCCTCTCCCTCTGTAGCTCCCCCTCTGTAGCTCCGTCGCTCAAGCTCGTCTCTCCCCCCTCTGGCTCGCTCGCTCTCATCTCCCCCTCTGTAGCTCCTCTGGGCTCTCTCTCTCCCCCTCTGGAGCTCGCTCTCGCTCTCTCCCCCTCTCCCCCACTCTGGAGCTCGCTCGCTCTCTCTCTCTGAGCTCTGAGAGCTCCCCTCTGGAGCTCGCCGCTCCCCCTCTGGAGCTCGCTCGCTCTCTCTCTCCCTCTGGACTCGCTCGCTCTCTCTCGTCCCCCTCTGAGCTCGCTCTCTCTCTCTCCCCCTCTGGAGCTCGCTCGCTCTCTCTCTCCCCCTCTGAGAGCTCGCTCGCTCTCCTCTCTCCCCCTCTGAGCTCATCTCTCTCCCCTCTGGAGCTCGTCAGCTCTCTCTCTCTCCCCCCTCTGGGCTCGCTCGCTCTCTCTCTCCCCCTCTGAGCTCGCTCTCTCTCTCTCTCTCCCTCTGGCTCGCTCTCTCTCTCCCTCTGTAGCTCGCCGCTCTCGCTCTCTCTCCACCTCTGTGGTTCTGCTCTCTCTCCCCTCTGGCTCGCTCGCTCTCTCCCCTCTGGAGCTCACGCCGCTCTCTCTCCCTCTGGGCTCGCTCGCTCTCTCTCCTCCCTCTGGAGCTCGCTCGCTCTCTCCTCCCCCTCTGGGCTCGCCTGGCTCTCTCCTCTCCCCTCTGAGAGCTCTCTCTCTCTCCCCTCTGGGCTCGTGGCTCTCCCCTCCCCCTCTGGGCTAAGCTCAAGCTCTCCCTCCCCCTCGCTGGATCTCTCTCCCTCCCCCTGATCTCCCCCCTCTGATTTCGCTCCCCTCTGTAGCTCTCCCCCCCTCTGGAGTATAGGCTCGGGCTTCTCTCTCTCCCCATTGGGCTTTCTCCTCTCTCTCCCCCCTCTGGGCAAGATTCGGCTCCCCCTCTGGAGCTCGCTCGCTCCTCTCTCCTCCTCCCCCTCTCTCCCCTCTGTAGCTCGCTCGCTCTCTCCCCTCCCAGATGGAGCTCAGCTCTCTCTCCCCACTCCCTCCCCCTCTCGCCCCCTCTGTCGCTCGCTCTCTCTCTCTCCCCACTCTCCTCTGCTGGCTCGCTCGCTCTCTCTCCCCCTGTGCTCGCTGGCTCCTCTCCCCCTCTGTAGCTCTCTCGCTCTCTCTCCCTCTGGGCTCTTTGTCTCCCCCCCTCTGTGGCTCGCTCGCTCTCTCTCCCTCCCCCTCTGGGCTCGCTCGCTCTCTCTCCCCTCTGGAGCTCGCTCTCTCCCTCCCCTCTGCTCTCGCTCGCTCTCTCTCCCTCTCTCCCCCCTCTGGAGCTCGCTCGCTCTCTCTCCCCCTCTGGGCTCGCTCGCTCTCTCTCCCTCCCCCCTCTGGAGCTCGCTCTCTCTCCCCTCTGGAGCTCGCTCTCTCCCTCTCTCCCCCTCTGGAGCTGCAAGCTCGCTCTCTCTCTCTCCCCCTCTGGAGCTCGCTCTCGCTCTCTCTCTCTCCCCTCTGGAGCTCGCTCCTCTCTCTCCCTCCCCTGGAACCAGCTCGCTCGCTCTCTCTCCCCCTCTGGCTCGCTCGCTCTCTCTCTCCCCTCTGGAGCTCGCTCGCTCTCTCTCTGGTAGCTCGCTCTGGGCTCGCTCTCTCCCTCTGTGGCTCGCTCTGGGCTCGCTCTCTCTCCCCTCTGGGGCTCTCTCGCTCTCTCTCCCCCTCTGGTAGCTCGCTCGCTCTCTCCCCCCTGGGCTCGCTCGCTCTCTCGCTCTCCCCCTCTGGGCTCGCTCGCTCTCTCTCCCCCTCTGGAGCTGCTCTCTCTCTCCCCCCCTGGGTAGCTCGCTCTCTCTCTCCCTCCCCCTCTGGAGCTCGCTCTCTCTCTCCTCCCCCTCTGTAGCTCTCTCGCTCTCTCCCCCCTCTGTGGCCTCTCTCTCTCTCCCCCCTCTGTCTCTCTCTCCCCCTCTGTAGCTTGCTCTCTCTCCCCCTCTGTAGCTCGCTCGCTCGCTCTCTCTCCCCTCTGAGCTCGCTCGCTCGCTCTCTCGCCCCCTCTGTAGCTCGCTCGCTCTCTCGCCCCCTCTGTAGCTGCATTTCTTCAAGCTCTCTCCCCCCTCTGGAGCTGGCTCTCTCTCCCCCTCTGGAGCTCGCTCGCTCTCTCTCCCCCCTCTGGAGCTGCTCGCTGCTCTCTCTCCCCCTCTGACTGCTCCCTCTCTCCCCCCTCTGTAGCTCTCCCCTGCTCTCTCTCCCCTCTCTCCCCCTCGCTCTCTCCCCCTCTGTCTCTCTCCCTCTGTCCCTCCCCTCTCTGGAGCTGCCCTCGTCTCTCTCTCCCTCGTCCTCTGCTCGCTTTCTCTCTCCCCTCTGTTAGCTCTCTCTCTCGCTCTCTCCCCCTCTGTAGCTCCCCTCTCGCTCTCTCTCCCCCCTCTGTAGCTCGTCTCTCTCCCCTCCTCTCTGAGCTCGCTCTCTCTCCCCCTCTGTGGCTCGCTCGCTCTCTCCTCCCCCCTCTGTAGCTCGCTCGCTCTCTCCTCCCCTCTGTTGCTCGCTCGCTCTCGCTCTCCCCCCCTCTGTGGCTTCTCCTCCTTCTCGCTCTCTCCTCCCCCTCTGTAGCTCGCTGCGCTCTCTCTCCCCCTCTGTAGCTCGCTCGCTCTCTCCCTCCCCTCTGGAGCTCGCTGCTCTCTCCCCCTCTGTAGCTCGCATCTTTCTCCCCCTCTGTGAGCTCGCTCTCTCTCCCTCCCTCTGGCTCGCTCGCTCTCTTCTCTCTCGCCCCCTCTGTAGCTCTCTCACGCTCGCTCTTCTCCCCTCACATGAGCTCTCTCGCTCTCTCTCCCCCTCTGTAGCTCGCTCGCTCGCTCTCTCTCCCCCTCTGTCCTTCACCCTTCTGGAGCTCGCTCTCTCCCCTCTGTAGCTCTCATCTCTCTCCCCCTCTGAGCTCGCTCGCTCTCTCCCCCCCTCTGTAGCTCGAGCTCGCTCTCTCTCCTCCTCTGTAGCTCGCTCGCTCTCTCTCCCCCTCTCCTCTGAGCTCGTCATTTCGCTCTCTCCCCCCTCTGGCTCGCTCGCTCGCTCTCTCCCCCCTCTGGCTCGCTCTCCCTCTTCGCTCGCTCTCTCTCCCCCTCTGTTTCAGCTCGCTCTCGCTCTCTCTCCCCCTCTGTAGTTTGCCCTCTCTGTAGCTCGCTCTCGCTCTCTCTCCCCACTCTGTAGCTCGCTCTCGCTCTCTCTCTCCCCCTCTGTAGCTCGCTCTCGCTCTCTCTCCCCCCCCCTCTGTAGCTCTGCGCTCTCCCCCCCCCTCTGTAGCTCGCTCGCTCTGCTCTCTCGCCCTCTCTGTAGCTCGCTCCCCACTCGCTCTCTCTCCCCCTCTGTAGCTCTCTCCCCCTCGCTCTCTCCCCCTCTGTAGCTCGCTCGCTCGCTCTCTCTCCCCCTCTGGCTCGCTGCTTCCGCTCTCTCCCCCTCTGTAGCTCCTTCTCCCCCTCTGTCCGCTCGCCACCTCTCTCTCCCCCTCTGTCTCCCTCTGCTCGCTCGCTCTCTGCTCGCTCTCTCCCCCCTCTGTGACGCTCGCTCCCCCTCTGCTCTCTCTCCCCTCTGTGGCTAAACTATTTCTCTCCCCTCTCTCTCCCCCTCTGTGGCTGCTCAAGCTCTCTCTCCCCCTCTGTAGCTCGCTCGCTCTCTCTCCCCCCCTGTAGCTCGCTGCGCTCTCTCTCCCCTCTGTAGCTCGCTCCCTCTCTCTCCCCCCTCTGTAGCTCGCTCGCTCTCTCTCCCCCTCTGGCTCGCTCGCTCGCTCTCCCCTCTCCCCCCTCCCTCTGTGGCTCGCTCGCTCGCTCTCTCTCTCCCCTCTGTAGCTCCCAAGCTCGCTGCTCTCTCTCCCCCTCTGTAGCTCTCGCTCGCTCGCTCTCTCTCCCCCCTCTGCTACCTCGCTCGCTCGCTCTCTCTCCCCCCTCTGGAGCTCGCTCGCTCACTCTCTCCCTCTCCTTCTGGGCTACTCGCCTCTCTCTCCCTCCCCTCTGGGCTCGCTCATCTGGAGCTCTCCCTCCCCCTCTGGAGCTCTCTCATCTCTCTCTGGGCCCTCCCCTCTGGAGCCAAGCTCATCTCTCTCCCTCCCCCTCTGGAGCTCGCTCGCTCTCTCTCCCTCCCCCTCTGGGCTCGCTCGCTCTCTCTCCCTCCCCCTCTGGAGCTCGCTCGCTCTCCCCCTCCCCCCTCTGGAGCTCGCTCGCTCTCTCTCCCACCCTCTGGGCCTCGCTCGCTCTCTCCCTCACCCTCTGGAGCTCGCTCGCTCTCCCTCCCCCTCTCTGGGCTCGCTCGCTCTCTCTCCCTCCCCCTCTGGAGCTCGCTCCCTCTCTCTCCCTCACCCTCTGGGCTCGCTCGCTCTCTCTCCCTCACCCTCTGGAGCTCTCTCCCTCTCTCTCCCTCACCCTCTGGAGCTCGCTCGCTCTCCCCTCTCTCCCTCACCCTCTGGGCTTCGCTCGCTCTCTCTCCCTCTCCCTCTGGAGCTCGCTCGCTCTCTCTCCCTCACCCTCTGGACTCGCTCCCTCTCTCTCCCCCCCCACTGGAGCTCGCTCGCTCGCTCTCTCTCCCTCACCCTCTGGGCTCGCTCGCTCTCTCTCCCTCACCCTCTGGAGCTCGCTCGCTCTCTCCCCTCCCCCTCTGGAGCTCTCTCTGTCTCTCTCTCCCCCTCTGTGGCTCTGGAGCCCCCTCCTGCTCGCTCTCTCTCCCTCCCCCTCTGGAGGCTCTCTCCCTCCCCTTCTGGGCCTCTCCTCTCCCCTCCCCTCTGGGCTCATCTCTCTCCCCCTCTGGGCTCGCTCCCTCCTCCCCCTCTGGAGCTCGCCCCTCTGCTCCCTCCTCTCTGCCCCCTCTGTAGCTCTCCCCCTCTGTAGCTCGCTCGCTCTCTCTCCCCCTCTGGAGCTGTCGCTCTCTCTCCCCCTCTGTAGCTCGCTCGCTCCTCTCTCCCCTCCCCTGGCTCTCTCGCTCTCCCTCCCCCTCTGGGCTCAGCTCTCCCCTCTCTGGAGCCTCTGGACTCTCCCTCCTCTGGAGCTCCCTCTCCCTCCTGGGCTCGCTCTCCGCCCTCCTCTGTGGCTAGCTCGTCGCTCTCTCCCTCACCCCGCTCTCTCCCCTCTGCTCGCTCGCTCTCTCTCCTCCTCTGTGGCTCTCTCGCCCTCTCCCCTCCCCTCTGTAGCTCGCTCGCTCTCTCCCTCTCTCCCCCTCTGGAGCTCGCTTCCTCTCTCTCCTCACCCCTCTGGAGCTCTCTCGCTCTCCTCACCCTCTGGCTCGCTCGCTCTCTCTCCCTCCCCTCTGGGCTCGCTAGCTCGCTCTCTCTCTCCTCTGGCTCCTCTGGAGCTCTTTCCTCTGTAGCTCTCTCTCCCTCTCTCTCCCCCTCTTAGCTCGCTCGCTCTCTCTCCCCCTCTGGCTCGCTCGCTCTCTCTCCCCCCTCTGTCTGCGCTCGCTCGCTCTCTCTCCCCTCTGTGGCTCGCTCTCGCTCTCTCTCCCCCTCTGTGGCTCGCTCGCTCTCTCCCCCCTGTAGCTCGCTCTGTCTCTCTCCCCCTCTGTAGCTCGCTCTCTCTCCCCCTCTGCTCTCATCTCCCCCTCTGTAGCTCGCTCGCCCTCCTCTCCCCTCTGTGGCTTCTGCAGCTCGCTCGCTCTCTCTCCCCCTCTGTAGCTCGCTCGCTCTCTCCCCTCTGTGGCACTCGCTCTCTCCCCTCTCCCCTCTGTCTCTCCCTCGCTCGCTCTCTCGCCCCTCTGTAGCTGCTCGCTCCCTCTCTGTCTCACCTCTGTGGCCTCCCTCTGGCTAGCTCCCCCTCTGTGGCTCGCTCTCTCTCCCCTCTGTGGCTCATTTCGCTGTAGCTCTCTCTCTCCCCTCTGTAGCTCGCTCGCTCTCTCTCCCCCTCCCCCTGTAGCTCGCTCGCTGCGCTCTCTCCCCCTCTGTCGCTCGCTCCCCTCTGCTCTCTCTCCCCCTCTGTAGCTCGCTCCCCACTCTGGAGCTCTCTCTCCCCCTCTGGAGCTCTCTCTCCCTCTCTCTCCCCCCTCTGGGCTCGCTCTCCTCTCTGGGCTCTCCCCCTCTGTAGCTCGCTCGCTCGCTCTCTCGCCCCTCTGCTGGCTTCGCTCGCTCGCTCTCTCTCCCCCTCTGTAGCTCGCTCCCTCACTCTCTCTCTCTCCCCCACCCTCTGTGGCTTCTCGCCCTCTGGAGCTCGCTCTCTCTCCCCCTCTGGAGCGCTCTCCCTCTCTGGAGCTCTCTCTCCCCCTCACCCTCTGAATTTCATCTCTCTCTCCCCCTCTGTGCTCGCTCATCTCTCCACCCTCTGTAGCTCGCTCTGCTCGCTCTCTCCCCCCTACTCTCTCCCCTCTGTGGCTCGTCTCTCCTCTCTCTCTCTCCCCCTCTGTGGCTTCTCTCCCCCCTCTGTGGCTCTCTCTCCCCCTCTGTGGCTCTCTATTTCTCTCGCTCGCTCTCCCCCCCCTCTCCCTCTACCTTAGCTCCCCCTCTGCTCGCTCTCTCTCCCCTCTGTAGCTCCGCTCGCTCCTGTCTCTCTCTCTCCCCCTCTGTAGCTCGCTCGCTCCCTCTGTGGCTCTCTCTCCCCTCTGGCTCTCTCCCCCTCTCTCTCTCTCTCCCCCTCTGTAGCTCGCTCCTCCCCCTCGCTCTCTCTCCCCCTCTGTATCTCCCCTACGCTCTCGCTCCCTCTCTCCCCCCCCTCTGTGGCTCGCTCGCTCTCTCTCTCTCTCCCCTCTGTCAGCTCTCTGTGGCTCTCCCCTCTGTAGCTCAAGCTCTCTCCCCTCTGTAGCTCGCTCGCTCTCCCCTCTGTGCTCGCTCGCTCTCTCTCCCCTGTGGCTGCTCGGCTTCTCCCCCTGGCTCGCTCGCTCCTCTCCCTCTCTGTAGCTCCCCCTCTGTAGCTCTCGCTCGCTCTGTAGCTCCGCCCCTCTGTAGCTCGCTCGCTCTCCCCTCTGTAGCTCGCCCCCGCTCTCCCCCTCTGTAGCTCGCTCGCTCTCCCCCCTCTGTAGCTCGCTCGCCGCTCTCCCCCTCTGTAGCTCGCTCGCTCGCTATCTCCCCCCTCTGTAGCTCGCTCGCTCGCCTCCCTCCCCCTCTGTAGCTGCTTCGCTCGCTATCTCTCCCCCTGTAGTCTCTCCCTCCCCCTCTGTAGCTGGGCTCGCTCTCCCCCTCTGTAGCTGGCTCGCTCTCTCTCCCTCCCCTCTGGAGCTCGCTCGCTCTCTCTCCCTCCCCTCTGAGCTCGCTCGCTCTCTCTCCCTCCCCCCTCTGAGCTCGCTCGCTCTCTCCTCCCTCTGGAGCTCGCTCGCTCTCTCTCCCCCCTCTGGAGCTCGCTCGCTCTCTCTCCCTCCCCTCTGAGCTCGCTCGCTCTCTCTCCCCCCCTCTGAGCTCGCTCGCTCTCTCTCCCCCTCTGGAGCTCGCTCGCTCTCTCTCTCCCCCCCTCTGGAGCTCGCTCGCTCTCTCCCCCCTCTGGAGCTCGCTCGCTCTCTCTCCCCCCTCTCTGGAGCTCGCTCGCTCTCTCTCCCCTCTGAGCCCTCTCCCCCTCTGGAGCTCGCTTTCGCTCTCTCCCCCCTCTGGAGCTCGCTCGCTCTCTCTCCCTCCCCCTCTGGAGCTCGCTCGCTCTCTCTCCCTCCCCTCTGGAGCTCGCTCGCTCTCTCTCCCCCTCTGGGCTCGCTCGCTCTCTCCCCCTCCCCTCTGGAGCTCGCTCGCTCTCTCTCCCCCTCTGTAGCTCGCTCGCTCTCTCTCCCCCTCTGTAGCTCGCTCGCTCTCTCTCCCCCTCTGTAGCTCGCTCGCTCTCTCTCCCCCTCTGTAGCTCGCTCGCTCGCTCTCTCTCCCCCTCTGTAGCTCGCTCGCTCTCTCTCCCCCTCTGTAGCTCGCTCGCTCGCTCTCTCGCCCCCTCTGTAGCTCGCTCGCTCGCTCTCTCTCCCCCTCTGTAGCTCGCTCGCTCTCTCTCCCCTCCCCTCTGGGCTCGCTCTCCCTCCCCTCTGGAGCTCGCTCTCCCTCCCCCTCTGGAGCTCGCTCGCTCTCCCCCTCTGGAGCTCGCTCTCCCTCCCCCCTCTGGAGCTCGCTCGCTCTCTCTCCCTCTGGAGCTCGCTCCCTCGCTCTCTCTTCCCCTCTGGAGCTGGCTCCCTCGCTCCTCTCTTCCCCTCTGGAGCTCGCTCGCTCTCTCTCCCCCTCTGGAGCTCCTCCCCCTCTGGAGCTCTCTCTCCCCCTCTGTAGCTCGCTCTCTCTCCCCCTCTGTAGCTCGCTCGCTCGCTCTCTCTCCCCCTCTGTAGCTCGCTCGCTCGCTCTCTCTCCCCCTCTGTAGCTCGCTCGCTCGTTCGCTCTCTCTCCCCCTCTGTAGCTCGCTCTCTCTCCCCCTCTGTAGCTCGCTCGCTCTCCCCCTCTGTAGCTCGCTCGCTCTCCCCCTCTGTAGCTCGCTCGCTCTCCCCCTGTAATCGCTCGCTCTCCCCCTCTGTAGCTCGCTCGCTCTGTAGCTCGCTCCTCTGTAGCTCTCCTCGCTCTGTGCTCGCTCGCTTGTAGCTCGCTCGCTCTGTAGCTCGCTCGCTCTGTAGCTCGCTCGCTCTGTAGCTCGCTCGCTCTGTAGCTCGCTCGCTCGCTCTGTAGCTCGCTCGCTCGCTCTGTAGCTCGCTCGCTCGCTCTCCCCCTCTGTAGCTCGCTCGCTCTCCCCCTCTGTAGCTCGCTCGCTCTCCCCCTCTGTAGCTCGCTCGCTCTCCCCCTCTGTAGCTCGCTCGCTCTCTCTCCCCCTGTAGGCTCGCTCGCTCGCTCGCTCTCTCCCTCCCCCTCTGTAGCTGGCTCGCTCCCCTCCCCTCTGTAGCTGGCTCGCCCGCCCTCTCCCCATCCTCTCTAACGCTCGCTCGCTCGCCCGACCTCTCCCCACCCTCTGTAGCGCTCGCCGCTCGCCCGCCCTCTCCCCCACCCTCTGTAGCGCTCGCTGCCGCCCTCTTCCCCCTTTGTAGCGCCGCCCTCTTCCCCCCCTCTGTAGCGCCCTCTTCCCCCCAGCGCTGCCGCCCTCTTCCCCAGCCTCGCCGCCCTCTTCCCCCAGCGCTCGTCGTTCTCTCCCCCACTCTGCTTAGCGCTGGCTCTCTCCCCCTCTGTAGCTCTCGCCGCTCTCTTCCCCCTCTGTGGCTCTCGCTCGCCCCCCTCTGTGCGCTGCTCGCTCTCTCCTCCCCCTCCAATCCCTAGACTGTGGTTGTCATCAGGTCTCTTATCTAGGAGGCTTTGTACTGTGCTGTATGCCCGACCAGCACTGTCCCTTGTGTAGCAGCAGCTTCCGTTCCTCAACCATTAGGGCTTGGTTTGTTTTGTGATATGTTTGTGGACTTTTGTGCCACTGTGCACATGTGAGTGTGCTGTGGAATAGCATACACCTCTGTGTGCTTGGGTTTACATTGTCTGTAGCCTAAAAGCAGATTCGTACTTGATTAGAAAATGTGGTTGGTGGTGCCATATGGAGGTGTAACTCAATTGTGGAGCCTCCAGAGGGGTAATTGAGCTCTGCGGAGGTTTCCCGTAAAGCTCCGCATTGACATGATTGGTTGACTGTAGGTGGGTGCGGGAGGTCCTGTATAAACACGTTCTCAGTTCCTTGACAACAGCTCTGCTCCATGAAGTATGAATGTCCTTACTTTTGCAGAGGCAGCATCACTGTAAATGCTGCTTGTCCAATGCAGAAGTCAGATTGACCATGTAGCTCCTTTGTCTTGTCTGCATGGTGGCAGGTGGTGATGCTATTTGCATGTCTTGTGTTTTCATGATACGGGTGATAGGGCTTTTGTAATAGGGGTGATAGGGCTTTCTGGCTCCAGGGACTCACTTTGTATAACATTTGAATTGGCCTGTCCAGTTTTGAATGGCAAACTATCACAATAGTTTTCTGGGGAAAGGGAAGTATTTGTGCTGTCTAGATTTTGTTTAGTTTTTTTGCCATGATTAACACACGACCTGTGGGGCTATGCAGGTAAGCAGCAATGAGACTTCTGATTAACTATATTTCACCCTTGGATCAGTGAACAGACTGATAAAGCCATGGCTAACAATGCCACCCACAGCCTCAGGGCAGGCTACATGACATGATTGTGTGTCTAGGTTCAGGGCTGAGTGTCTTTACTATGTCTTATACTCTGTCTCCCTCTGCCTGGCACTTTACCAGTTATAATGCATTAGAGACATTGTGTACATTTGACCTGATCGATGGATTCTTGTTAACTCTGCTGCAATCCTTCTGTCAGTGCTGGCCCTCTCGCTGCTAAACTGTGGTTTTCTTCTTATACACACGGCCTCTGAGACCTGTAGTAAATCATCTAATTATGAATTGCCTTAATTGGTGGATAAAATGTGGCGCATATGCGCTATTCGGTTTAGTTGTAGTTCAGTGCAGTTGGTATTCACCTCTTATGGCTGTGAGCAGGCGGTTAGTTGTGTACAGTGGGACTTTCCGGCTTCCCCTCCAGGGGCTCCTAATCAATGGCTATGAGGCATAATCAGCAGCACACACAACTGGACATTTCCTTAGTACAGACACCGCTGTGAGGAAGCTGTCTTGTGTTGTGGCTAGATGTTAAGCTGAGACCTGTCCTTGTCTCACCTCCTATAGCAGGGCTATGTCCTCGGCAGCAACCACACCTCCATCTGTGGACAAAGTGGACGGATTTTCACGGAAGTCTGTCAGGAAGGCCAAGCAGAAGCGATCGCAGAGTTCGTCCCAATTCCGGTCTCAGGGCAAACCCATCGAGCTCACGCCCCTGCCCCTGCTCAAGGGTAAGGATCTAATATCAACTACCTCAACCCTACTACTTAGTCTCTACCCCTAACCCTCCTCTCAACCAAACATCACAACTGTAGTGCTAACCTGTGAGTGTTGTGTTGTGGTGTGTTTTAGTAGTGAATGTCGATACCAGCATGGTGGGAAGCGAGCAGTCAGCCTAGTTCCTGCTCATCAGTTCTGCCAGGTCATTTCTTCATGAAAGCCTGGGCCAATCCCAGTGTGTGGGGCGAGTGTTTGAGTCTCTCTATGCTCATGCATTATATACGTCAATGTGTATGCATGCTGTTGTTTGTGTGACATGCATGACTATGGAATTCAACATGTTTTTATTGCTGAAAGTAGAACCAACGCATTTCGTGTTTTGGACTTTATCAGGGATTTTAAAGAATGGGGCAGAAAGCCCTGTTCTGTTTTATTTGTATGTCTGTAAAAACCCTGAATGCCAAGACGCATTGATTTTACTTTCAGCAATAAATCTTGTGTAATTTAAAAAAATTGAATTCCATTGTCCTCCAGGGGTTGTTCATTCTCCTGTCCTTCAGTTTGCTACTCAATTCATGCACCTTGTTTGGAAAGCGAGGTAGCAGCAGGGATCCCTTCCCTGTGTGACCTGCCTGCCAAGACAGGGAGGAAGCCTGCTGATTCACAGGCAGGTCAGTCCTCTCCTTCAGGCCTGGCTCTATACAATCTGTTAGTGAGACTAGTGACATGTGAAATGCTCCCCAACAGGAGCCAGAGCCTAGACCCCCCCACCTCAACCTCAGCCTCAATTCGTCTGGGTATGGACTCTACAAGGTGTCAAAAGCGTTCCACATGGATGATGGCCCATGTTGACTCCGATGCTTCCCACAGTTGTGTCAAGTTGGCTGGATGTCCTTTTAGTGGTGGACTATTCTTGCAGTTCTTGACACACTCAAACCGGTGTGCCTGGCACCTACAACCATACCTCGTTCAAATGCACTTCAATCTTTTGTCTTGTCCATTTACCCTTTAAATGGCACACACACACCTTTTCTCAAGGCTTAAATATCCATCTTTAACAGGTCTCGTTACATTCATCTACGCTGATTTGAAGTGGATTTAACAAGTGACGTCAAGGGATCATAGCTTTCACCTGGTCAGTGTGTCAAGGAAGGAGCAGGGGTTCCTAATAGAGGTCGACAGATTATGATTTTACAAAGCCGATACCGATTATTGGCGGACCCCAAAAAAAAAGCCGATACCGATTTAATCGGTCGATTAATTTTTTTGATATGACAATTACAACAATACTGAATGAACACTTATTTTAACTTAATATAACACATCAATAAAAATCAATTTAGCCTCAAATAAATAATGAAACATGTTCAATTTGCTTTAAATAATGCAAAAACCAAGTGTTGGAGAAGAAAGTAAAAGTGCAATATGTGCCATGTAAAAAAATCTAACTTAAGTTCCTTGCTCAGAACATGAGAACATATGAAAGTTGGTGGTTCCTTTTAACATGAGACTTCAATATTCCAAGGTAAGAGGTTTTAGGTTGTAGTTAATATAGTATTTATAGGACTATTTCTCTCTCTACCATTTGTATTTCATATATACCTTTGACTATTGGATGTTCTTACACTGGCAATACTAAAGTGCCTGTAACAGTATAGCTTCTGTCCCTCTCCTCGTCCCTACCTGGGCTCGAACCAGGAACACATCGACAACAGCCACCCTCGAAGCATCGTTACCCAAAAGCCGTGGCTCTTGCAGGGCAAGGGGAATAACTACTCCCAAGTCTGAGCGAGTGACGTTTGAAACGCTATTAGCGCGCACCCTGCTAAGTAGCTAGCCATTTCACATCGATTACACCAGCCTAATCTCGGGAGATGATAGGCTTGAAGTCATAAACAGCGCAGTGCTTGAAGCATTGCGAAGAGCTGCGGGCTAAATGCACGAAAGTGCTGTTTGAATGAATGCTTACGAGCCTGCTGCTGCCTACCACCGCTCAGACTGCTCTATCAAATCATAGACTTAATTATAACATAATAACACACAGAAATACGAGACTTTGGTCATAAATATGGTCGAATCCGGAAACTATCATTTCGAAAACAAAATGTTTATTATTTCAGTGAAATACGGAACCGTTCGGTATTTTATCTAACGGGTGTTATCCATAAGTCTAAATATTCCTGTTACATTGTACAACCTTCAATGTTATGTCATAATTGCGTAAAATTCTGGCAAATTAGTTCGCAACGAGCCAGGCGGCCCAAACTGTTGCATATACCCTGACTCTGCGTGCAATGAAAGCAAGAGAAGTGACACAATTTCCCTAGTTTAATATTGCCTGCTAACCTGGATTTCTTTTAACTAAATATGCAGGTTTAAAAATATATACTTCTGTGTATTGACAGTCGTGCAACGATTGTGCTTTTTTTGCAAATGCGCTTTCTTTAAATAATCCCCTGAGTTGCATAGATTATATTTAACGCAGGACACGCTAGAAAACTACACATGGTTGATGTTATTAGTAGTTTAACTAGTGATTATGATTGTTTTTTATAAGTTAAGTTTAATGCTAGCTAGCAACTTACCTTGGCTTCTTACTGCATTTGCGTAACAGGCAGTCTCCTCGTGGAGTGCAATGTAATCAGGTGGTTAGAGCGTTGGACTAGTTAACTGTAAGGTTGCAAGATTGAATCCCTGAGCTGACAAGGTAAAAATCTTTCGTTCTGCCCCTGAACAAGGCAGTTAACCCACCGTTCGTTCCTATGCAGTCATTGAAAGTAAGAATGTGTTCTTAACTGACTTGCAAAGTTAAATAAGGGTGTAAAAAAAAACTGCCAAATCAAAGCTTAAAGTTACACTAATTAAAGCTACACTCGTTGTGAATCCAGCCAACATGTCAGATTTTTAAAATGCTTTTCGGTGAAAGCATAAGAAGCTATTATCTGATAGCCTGCATCCATCTGCACCAGCAGTAAACAAAGGAGCTAGCGTAGCAGGCGCTACACAAAACGCTGAAATAAAATATAAAATATGCATTACCTTTGACGAGCTTCTTTTGTTGGCACTCCAATATGTCCCATAAACATCACAATTGGTCCTTTTGTACGATTAATTCCGTCCATATATATCGAAAATGTCCACTTATAAAGCTCGTTTGATCCAGAAAAAAACGGCTTACAAAATATTTCAAAAGTTGCCTATAAACTTTGCCAAAATATTTCAAACTACTTTTGTAATAAAACGTTACGTATTTTTAAACGTTAATAATCGATCAAATTGTAGACGGGCAATCTGTATTCAATACAGGAACGAAACCAAACCAGCACTGCTGTTCACGTCTTGCGCAACTCACAAATGTGTCCCCAGTTCCGAGTTGGCCTACTTCTTCATAGAACAAATGATTAACTTCAAGCATATTCCAAAGACTGGCGACATCGTGTGGAAGCGGTAGGAACTGAAAATGGGTTCCTATTAAATATCCAATGGCAAAGACAATATAGTGAACAGAGAGGGGGGGATCTGAACAGTTAGTCCTTGGGGTTTTGCCTGCTACATAGGTTCTGTTATACTCACAGACCTGATTCAAACAGTTTTAGAAACTTCAGTGTTTTCTATCCAAATCTATGAATAATATGCATATTTTATATTCTTCGCATGAGTAGCAGGAAGTTGAAATTGGGCACGTTATTTATCCAAAAGTGAAAATTCTGCCCTCTAGCTTTAAAAAGTTAAATAGATATATCCGATTCCATTTTAGTGACAGCTTTTTACTTCTAATCTCCTCCATTTCTATAACTCCTCAAAGGAGCACACCAAGTAGATGTAGATCTAGGAGTCCAGTGGTTTATTAACTTCCAGCAAGTTGTCTCAAATCATAGTCTTTTAGGGCCAGTTAAAAGGACCAGTGAAATGCAGCAGCAGAGCTTAAATGCATTGAAATGGTGTGTGTGTGTTGTGGCCTGTTAGCTGAGCTGCAGGGCCTGGGTTAATCTATCCAACTAGGTTGTGGAGACTGGCGATGCCTCGTCCCTCCACGCTGCTCCGCTACATGCCCTCTTTAATCATCCACTGACTGACCTTTGACCCATAGTGGCAGAGTGCTTTAGTTTGTACTCTGGAGAGTGGTGAGACTGGGAAGGAGGCCTATCAGACTTCACCTGCTAGTGACAGCCAGGGAAATTATATGGTTTTCCTGGAACTTTATCAGAACCTCCTAATGTTTCAGTTCTTTTGAGTTTTCTTGAAAGTGGAAAGGGGACAGATTTTCACTCCGCATCAACAATGATACACAGTTTTATTTGCTAGGCTGCAGAGCCCATGTCCTCAACAAGAGCACCTTTTTATTCCTAGATGTTTTGTTCCCGTTATGGATGCCTCCGTCAGTGTGCAAGTCAGGAGTTTTGTTGTGGTAGTACTTTAAGAGCCACTACACAGAGAGTTAGAGGGATGGTGATGGTGACAGAGAAAGAAGTAGTATGAGCCTAACATGGCGCCTGGAGAAAGGATTAGTGTGTTCTAATGCTCCATGGCAGAGGGAGGAAGAGGAGTTTCCAACACTTGGCCAGGTCAGGGCAAACCCTTTTCCCTCAGTCCACATTTCCTAGATGAAGTTGAGAATCCCTTTTTCCTCTTTTTACTGAAGTCTTGGTGGTGTGATGCCAATGTTAAAGGTTAAAAGCAGTCAAACTTGATTTTCCTGTGTTTTAAATATATTTCCACATTGAGGTTGGAAAAATAATGATAATGCCCTTTTTAGTGTAAGAGCTGTTTGAAAAGACCACGTGAAATGACAGCTTATTTTGGTGGGATAGGTGACTTGCCTTGGTTAATAGACCAATAAGAAAGAGTTCCAAACCGCTCTGCCAATTTTTGTTTTCCCCTCCCCACTCAGACCACTGACATGTCCTAGCTTAATTCTTGCTTTAGAAATTGCTCTTTGCTAAGAAGGTAATTGTTTCTTTTGGACCATTTTTAATTGAAAACAATCCCAGTAAGGTACTTAAATGATTTTATATTGAGATAAAAGGCTGCATTGCACCTTTTTAAGGAAGAGAGCTGGGGAGATGCCTGTTTTTAGGACCACGTCTCTGTGTAATACGTATGCTGGATTGCTGTCTCTGACCTCGTGAGCAGAATTTTAAAAAGAGGTGAGCAGAAATAGAATGAAGACTGGAACATGGTGTGGGGTGGGTGTAAAGCACCGGCCGTAGAGCCCCCCACTGCTGTTTCCTGGGCTCTGCCCCATGCCCCCTCCACACCCTCCCCTCAGGGGTAACCTGATCCACGAGGTGTTTCTTTAGACTTCCAGACCGACTTGCTCCAAACAAGCAGCACAGGGGAGCGTGGGCCCACTACAACAACAAACTGATTTTTACACAATCATGTTTTTATATGTTTTGTGAAAGATTTTTTGCTGATTGATTTTCCAGCGGTACGGAAACCTGCTTGAGTGAGTGTCCGTGGTGCTGCTGGGGGTAAGAGTGCCTTAGTTGGTCTGCTAGGTGCCCTCTACGACTTGGCCAGCAGGGCTGGTCTGTCTGTGGAGAGAATGGAGTGGAAATGGCAGAGGGACATGGTTTACTAGGCTATAGTAGAGATGGAGAATGGAAAGAACGAAAGAGGGTTTGACTGAGCTTTTAAGTGGGACGTAGGAGAAAGGTGGATCTGCCTGTACAGCAAGCATCTCTAAGGAGTGCTGGTGTAGAGGTGAGTCGTACGTACTGTGGATGGGCAGTAGCTTCTCTGTTTGCCACACAGCAACCTTCCTCTCCTGTTGGCTGTCTGTCTGCCAGAGGATGTTGTGGTAGCCAGGCAGGTGTTGCTGCAGGCAGGGCTGCTGCTTGCAGGTGTTTTCAGAGTTGTGCTTGTTATTAAGGACATAGTGTGGTGCCTATGGCTCGTGGAATGATTGCTATGTGATTTTCCCAGATCTCGCTGCCCCTCTCAGCTGTTGCTGTGTGTAAAGAGAACCTTTGTGGGGACAGCCCTAGATTAGTGCCTTTTTGAAAAGAGAGGAAACATATTTATCACATACACTGGATAGTTGTAGTAGGGCTGGACTATATGTCCAAAATATCATATCACCCTAGGGTGGCAACACATACATTCTAAGTGATTTCAATGGGTCTTTCTCTATTCTGATGGTTTTATTCTGTTTAATTAAACTTCAACTACAAATAAATGATCCATTTCTCAACTTCCTGTATTAATTTGAGGTTATTTCCACATTGCCACTTAGAGCTGCACAATATGAGCAAACAATCTAGGCCTTTTATTTTTAACTAAATGTTGCAATTACTATTTAACTCACGATTTTAGAGAAAAATACTTGTGTGAACTGTTGTAATCATGGAAATGGAATGATTGTTCAAATTCTATAGTTAGAATATAATCGTGTGCGCTATGAATATAGTGTTTGACGTGACAACGAATGAAAAATGCCAGGAAGAGTTATTGTGGAGGTGAAAGAAACACACCTATTCAGGCGAGGTGCTGGCTAGTGGAGTGGAACACTTGGAAAAAGAAAAGGAGTGCTGCACACTGTAGGAGCTCAGATGCAATAATTTCCAGCGTTTTGAAAGACAAGCTGTCATCAGGGTATAATGACAAACACTGCGGGTCACTAGTTTATATTGTTTCAAAGGACATGCATAGGTGTCTGTAATCATGCCTGGTTGTGGCTTGATAGCAATGGTTATTTACAGATATAAACTGAACATATAAAACACATGAATGGGTAGCATACAATCATAGATACAATTTGGCTACATAAGCTTGCAAACATTTACAATGTATAGCAAAGTCACATTCGCAAGAATGGCTTTGGATCAAAGTCGATGTTGAGACCGAAGGGAGCAAGGCTCTTTAAATTAAATATCCAGGCAGCCTCTCGTTTAAAAAATGAATTGTCAAGGTCACCTCCTCTCCTAGGGAGGGTGACGTGTTCGTCCTTACATTGTATCGGCATCGAAGTCGTGGTTCGCTTCCAAAAAGTGGGCAGCAACTGGGTACATCGAGTTTTTGCACCTAATGGTACAACGATGCTACGAGAGGAGGAAGAGTTATTGTGACAGGGTACGAACAAGTGTTTCCTTGGGGACCCTATAATCTTTGGCTAGATTGAATGTTTTCTCTTAGCTACTTCATGTAGCTAACACATTCATGCTTAACGTATTCTTTGATTTAGAAGATACTGATTTAGCTCTACACCATCACTGGTATTATCAGGCAGTGTATATATAGCTAGTTACGTTTGCTCTGACTCAGTACATTTATTAGCTAGCTAGCCAGCTAACTAGCGATTAGCATTAGCGGCCAAACCAATTAAGGGCCCAACTTGCTAAGAAAAGACAAACTAGCCATTTGCAGATGTAAGAAACACAAACTAATAGTATAATTATAGAACGCTAGTGGATTTATATTAAGAAGCAAAGTGAAAACAGTGTTGTCATTAATGTTGTTGCACGTGCTGCATTGACCGTGCAAACTTGTGTGACGGGGCGGGCCTACTGTAGATCTGTGTGGAGAATGGAGAGAGAGAGAGCGGAGAGGGATGACTAAAGTAGAGGAGTAATCTATAAAAATGGACGTTACACACGGCGTATCACATTTAACAAACCAAACATTCAAATACCTTTTTATGGAAAACCCAAACCAGTTTTTACGCATCAGGCGCATCAATACCGGTATATCGTAAAATACAGTATACCGCCCAGCCCTAAGGTGCAGTGAAATGTCTCTACTAAGAGGTGATGTGATTTTTATTAGTGATAACAAATGAACAGTTGCTTTACAATGCCTAAGATGCTTTCATTGGCCTAAGTTAAAACAAATTATATTGACTGGTCATTTAGTGTTACCATAGTGGGGAGCCAAGTTTGCATAGGATGATTACATCAGTCAATGATTGACAGTAGTTCATAATGATACTTCAGGGAAGCTTCCATATGAGGACACATAAATGGGCAAATAGCTGAAAATATTACAAATATGTAGGCTTGTAACAACATTTACTCTAGTCATTCGTTTGTATAGTGGTTGACTGAATTTTTATTTAAAAAAAAAATTCCAATCTGCTTTGGTATTTTATTATATAGAAAGGTCAATGTAGAGAGGACATAGATACTAAGAGGGGCACACAGACAAAGGGCTCAGGTGAGAATTGTAATCCTGTTGCAAAGGGGATGTGTGGTTCAGTTGGTTGTTTCAACTAGGCTAGGGGTTCTTAACTTCATTGATATAGGGGGCGCTCTTTTAATTTTTGGATGAAAAACGTTCCCGTTTTAAACAAGATATTTTGTCACGAAAAGATGCTCGACTATGCATATAATTGACAGCTTTGGAAAGAAAACACTGACGTTTCCAAAACTGCAAAGATATTGTCTGTGAGTGCCACAGAACTGATGTTACAGAAAAAACCCAGATAAATATACAATCAAGAAGTGCTGCATTTTTTGAAACCGCCTCATGGCAATGACTCCTTATATGGCTGTGGAGGAGCTAGGAGTCAGCTTACCTTTTCCACGTTTTCCCCAAGGTGTCTGCAGCATTGTGACATATTTGTAGGCATATCATTGGAAGATTGACCCTAAGAGACTACATTTACCAGGTGGTCGCTTGGTGTCCTCCGTTGCAATTATTGCGTAATCTCCAGCTGCAAGTACTTTTCCGTTTGCTACTGAGGAGAAACCCAACTGCCACGGAGGATTTATCATCGAATAGATATGTGAAAAACACCTTGAGGATGATTCTAAACAACGTTTGCCATGTTTCTGTCGATATTATGGAGTTAATTTGGAAAAAAGTTCGGCGTTGTGGTGAATGAATTTTCGTATTTTTTTCTTAGCCAAAAGTGATGAACAAAACGGAGCGATTTCTCCTACACAAATAATATTTTTGGGAAAAAATCAACATTTGCTATCTGAGTCTCCTCATTGAAAACATCTGAAGTTCTTCAAAGGTAAATGATTTTATTTGAATGCTTTTCTTGTTTTTGTGAAAATGTTGCCTGCTGAATGCTAGGCTTAATGCTATGCTAGGCTATGAATACTCTTACACACATGCTTGTGTAGCTTTGGTTGAAAAGCATATTGTGAAAATCTGAGATGAGTGTTGTTAACAAAAGGCTAAGCTTGTTTCAATATATTTATTTCATTTGCGATTTTCATAAATTGAAAAAGTTGCGTTATGCTAATGCGTTATAGTTGAAGTATTTTTCTGTCGATTTCTCAGCCAAGCAGGATGAACAAACGTGACGTTTTTCGCCTACAAAAATATTATTTTTTGGAAAAAAGGAACATTTGCTATCTAACTGGGAGTCTCCTGAGTGAAAGCATCTGAAGTTCTTCAAAGGTAAATGATTTAATTTGGTTGCTTTTCTTATTTTTGTGAAAATGTTGCCTGCTGCCAGCACAGCCTAGCATAGCATTATGCCATGCTAAACTTACACAAATGCTTGTCTAGCGTTGGCTGTAACGCATATTTTGAAAATCTGAGATGACAGTGGTTGTTAACAAAAGGCTAAGCTTGTGTCTGAATATATTTATTTAATTTCATTTGCGATTTTCATGAATAGGAAACGTTGTGTTATGGTAATGTGCTTGAGGCTATGATTACGCTCCCGGATACGGGATTGCTCGTCGCTAGAGGTTAAACCTTTCCAGCCTGCGACCCAAATTAGAAATGGTGTTTTACTGGGCACCAAGCTTATAAAAACAAATATCTATACATTTCATTGCCCTTATGCCTGAAACAAATGTAATATAGACAAATAACAATGACATACCCATAGAAATAGCATTTCATGTAAATGTTTCCCCCATTTTTAAAAACATCTTTCTAGGTTGGAACTGTTGCTGTTAAAATACAATAAATCATTTTCATTGTGAACTGAAATAAACTGATCACATCACACAGATGTAGACCAGAAAACACACACACTCCTAATGAGAGGTGTGTGTGTGTGTGGCTGGTTGAAGTTTTCAACAAGTCTATTCTGGGCTCAGTTTTTGACAGTGCAACCCTGAGGTCATGCTTAGCATTCAGTCTGTTTCTGTACTTGTTTTTTTAAAGTATGCCAGTGTTGAGAGCCCTGACTCGCATAGTTATGTGGTGCCAAACAGGACCAGAACATCTACTGCTTTCTGTTAGGCAAGGAGACCGCTTCCTGCTGTAGATAAGCAATCCAGAACTGTGTGTGTGCTGCAAAATAGCATCTTGCTTCAATGCGTTCATTCCAGTTCAGAATTAAATTGTTTAGTTGTATTTTAACACCAACAGTTCCAGCCTAGACTTGTTTTCACCAATCATTTCTAGAGTAAGATGTATAATAGGCCTGATCATTTTTCGTATGTGGCCCATTTCAGGAAACTAGGCGTATGTCGCGGGTCACTACTTCACAGGAGAGCCGTTTGAACGGAAACTATAAAAAAATATATATAAAAAAAATGCCTTCTGGAACATGTGAACTTTCATGTATCTTAATAACAAACTTGTATGCCGTCTGTAAATGTGGATACAAAAGCCAGTGAGAATGCAGAGTGCCAAATTCAAATAAATTACTATAAAAATCAAACTTTCATGAAATCACACGTAAGATACCAAATTAAAGCTACACGTGTTGTGAATCCAGCCAACATGTCAGATTTCAAAAAGGCTTTTCGGCGAAAGCAAACAATGCTGTTATCTGAGGATAGCACCTCAGTAAACATTTTTTTTTAGTTTACCCCTTTTTCTCCACAATTTCGTGGTATCCAATTGTTAGTAGCTACTATCTTGTCTCATTGCTGCAACTCCCGTACGGGCTCGGGAGAGACGAAGGTTGAAAGTCATGCGTCCTCCGATACACAACCCAACCAAGCCGCACTGCTTCTTAACACAGCGCGCATCCAACCCGGAAGCCAGCCACACCAATGTGTCGGAGGAAACACCATGCACCTGACAACCTTGGTTAGCGTGCACAGCGCCCGGCCCGCCACAGGAGTCGCTGGTGCTCGATGAGACAAGGATATCCCTACCGGCCAAACCCTCCCTAACCCGGACAACGCTAGGCCAATTGTGCGTCGCCCCACGGACCTCCCCGGTCGCGGCCGGTTACGACAAAGTCTGGGCGCGAACCCAGAGTCTCTGGTACAGCGCCCTTAACCACTGCGCCACCCGGGAGGCAAGAGAAGCATATTTCAACCCTGCAGGCGCGACACCAAACGCAGAAATAAAAATATAATTCTTGCCTTTGACGAGCTTCTTCTGTTGGCACTCCAATATGTCCCATAAACATCACAAATGGTCCTTTTTGTTCAATTAACTCCGTCAATATATATCCATTTATTTGGCGCATTAATCCAGAAAACACCGGTTCCAACTTGCGCAATGTGACTACAATATATCTCAAAAGTTACCTGTAAACTTTGCCAAAACATTTCAAACTACCTTTGTAATACAACTTTAGGTATTTTTTAACTTATTGACACACCCATCCCGTTAGCGGGATCATTTTCATCAACACACGCTGAATTGCAGCACGCCAAATTCAAATTAAATTACTAAAAATATTTAATTTTCATGAAATCACAAGTGCAATATAGCAAAGCACAGTTTAGCTGGTTGATAATCCACCTGGCGTGTCAGATTTCAATACAGATTTTCGGCGAAAGCATAACAAGCGTTTATGTAAGAACATCTCTCTCAGTAGACAAAATATTACAAACAGCTAGCAGCCAAGTAGATTGGTCACGAAAGTCAGAAAAGCAATAAATGAAATCGCTTACCTTTGATCTTTGGATGTTTGCACTCACAGGACTCCGTTACTCAATAAATGTTCCTTTTGTTCCATAAAGATTATTTTTATATCCAAAATACCTCCATTTGTT
Organism: Oncorhynchus tshawytscha; assembly: GCF_018296145.1. Classification (NCBI taxonomy): domain Eukaryota; kingdom Metazoa; phylum Chordata; class Actinopteri; order Salmoniformes; family Salmonidae; genus Oncorhynchus; species Oncorhynchus tshawytscha. Next base: position 26,331,576 of record NC_056436.1, on the reverse strand, counting down.
TGGCGCGTTATGTTAAGAAATCCACAGGCTCGAGCGGTCACGACATCGCAGACGAAAATACCAAATAGTATCTGTGATGTGCACAGAAACATGTCAAGTGTTTTTTTATAATCAATCCTCAGGTTGTTTTTAAAATATATAATCGATAATATATCAACCGGGACTGTAGCTTTTTCAATAGGAGCGGTAGAGACTGGCTGCCCCCACTCTGTTGCGCAAACAAAATTCTGAACACCCAGCTATCCAGTGACGCGATGTGATCTTTTTCGCTCATTTTTCAAAATAAAAGCCTGAAACTGTCTAAAGACTGACACCTTGAGGAAGCCATAGGAAAAGGAATCTGGTTGATATCCCTTTAAATGGATGCAAGGTATCCAATGGAACAGAGCTTTCAGGAAAAACAGCACTTCCTTGATGGATTTTCAACAGGTTTTTGCCTGCAATATCAGTTCTGTTATACTCACAGACAATATCTGACAGTTTTGGAAACTTTAGTGTTTTCTATCCTAATCAATCAAGAGTGCATATTCTAGTTTCTGGGCCTGAGAAATAGGCAGTTTCAAATGGGTATGTTTTTTAGTCAAAAACAAAAATCCTGCCCCCAACACTCAAGAAGTTAATGTAAATAATTGATCATATTGAAGACGGGATGATCTGTGTTCAATACAGGAGAAAACGAACTGTAGCTAGCTGTCTGGTCACGTACCTCTATCTAACAGTACACTTCAAGTTACCCTCCTTCTAGATGGCCGTACTTCTTCATTACGCAAAGGAAAAACCTCAACCAATTTCTAAAGACTTTTGACATCCAGTGAAAGCGGTAGGAACTGCAAGAACGTCCCTTAGAAATCTGGATTCCCAATGAAATCCCATTGAAAAGAGTGACCTAAAAAAATAAAATCTGAATGGTTTGTCCTCGGGGTTTTGCCTGCTAAATAAGTTCTATACTCACAGACATGATTCAAACAGTTTTAGAAACTTCAGAGTGTTTTCTCCAAATCTACTAATAATACACTAATAATAATATGCATATCTTATCTTCTGGGGATGAGTAGCAGGCAGCTGAGTTTGGGCATGCATTTCATCAGGACGTGGAAATACTACCCCCTGGCACCAAGAAGTTAAAAGACTAGTATGCAAGTAACCATTTCAGGTGCGTTTCTATGTCTACTCTCGTCTGACTGTGCCAGAGCGCAGAATAACTAACGAATTTATGAACGCTCAACACCCGTTGAATATGACCGGTGTCGGTAAACATTGGCAAAATAGCGTTATTAAATTGTTGCCAGCAGCACAGTTGGTCACCATCGCTCTGGATTAAATAACAGCCTAACCAGCTCTGCTAGGGTGGCTAAAATGGTCAGAGTGGGGTGTTCTCTAATTTCTGTTTGGAAGTAGCTAATAAGCTAGCCAATGGCTCAACCCTACACATCGGCCAGAGGGTCCAGTGTACGCTCTGATTTTACGAATGGACAACCTGATAGCACAGTTGCAGTCACCAACGCTCTGGATAATTTAACAGCTTAACCAGCTCTACTTGGGTTAGTAATGTACAGTGAGCTTTTCTCTCATTTGTGTCTGGAAGTATCTAGCAAGTTAGCTTGGGTGCTTGACTGCTGCTGTTAGTACAGAACCCTCAACTCAACCCCTAAAGAGATGGGCAGGGCTAAAGCTTAAGAGGGTGTGAACGATGCTGAATGGGTGTAGATCAAGAAGCGCTCTCTAGTAGTAGTACCAAAACATTCATTTTATTAAACCTTTTATTTAACTAGGCAGGTCAGTTTTAAGTACAAATTTATTATTTACAATGACTGCCTATGCCAGTCTAACCCGGGCGACGCTGGGCCAATTGTGCATTGCCCTATGGGACTCCCAATCATGGCCAGTTGTGATACAGCCTGGAATCGAACCAGGGTCTGTAGTGATGCCTCTTGCACCGAGATGCAGTGCCTTAGACCGCTGCTCCACTCCGCATAGGTTCTTCCTCAACTGTAGTGTATGTTAACATTTTCTAGCTCGGAGTCTCTACTTTTATCCAATGTAAAAAAACATGTAATTTTTTTTACTTAAGAACATTTTGAGCTGGTCAGTCTCATGTACTGTTACTTAGTGTTGCACCATCAGTAGCTAGCAAGCTTTGGCTAACGTTAGCTAGCTACATGGGGATTTTTTTTTTTAAAGAGCAACTCGCATCTACTACTAAGAGAGGGAGTACTCCCTCCTTGCTGCTTATCACCGGTTATAAAATGACAACGACAATGCCTTCCTTGCTAGCTGACTTACTCTTCCACTGTCGAAGCACTGTTTCCTGAAGCATTCTGTCCTGTTCTGAAAGAACTCCCTGGGTTTACCGCCATGCTGTGGATGTTTGGTCAGGATGTTTTAATTTGTTAATTTTGAGAGACTCATTACTAAGCACTTCCCCGCACAAAACCCATTGTGGGTGCTCCTCGTTATTTCTGTTTGTTTTAAGCCAAGAGAAACTCGTCTCTGTATTTGCGTTTCATCGAGATTGATCTGTCAGGACTTGTGGCTAGCTTGAGTCCATTTGATGACCGTGGTGAGTGATGGCGAGTGGGAATGACAAGTCAGTGGCTGACAACGCATCATCTGCTGCTGAAGGACAGCACTGCAGCGTGTGGATCGCAGAGTGATCTTCAAGATAACTGACGATTTTTAAAAGATCCAGTAAACCACGAAGCACACAGGCATCTCCCACCCACTCGTGCAGCTGCCAAACTGAGCATAGACACCGCTGCTAAGTAGAGAGCGCACTGAAGAATGCATTTGCACTTGGCTAAATCAATTCCGGTAATTATTGATACATTTACTGACACGCCGCAACCTATATTTTAAGTACGACCGGTCTATACGAGACTGGGGCGCAATCCTCTCACTCAAACACACCTCCCTAACCCTTACCTGGCTGGGTGTCTTATCTGCAGCTCAGAGATTATGGAGACTGTGTGTGGTTCTCCCTCTGTGTTGTGATGGTCTACCTCTCTCTGTATACATACATACAGTACATATCAACCTTCAGTCTCTGGCACGGTGTTGGCCTGGTCACCTGCTGAGCCCATCTGTTGGAGCCTCTCACACTCTCTTGCAGCCGTAACTCAAGCCTGACCAGCCAGTCACACACACTGCTTTTATTGAGTGGCCCGGAACTTTGCGTGTCTCTGTGTGCGTCATTGTAGTGTGTCCTTCTCATTTAACTTTTAATTCCATTTTCCATTGATGGTCTCCTGCCTTGCTTCACATGGCAGCCCTGACTGTAATGCCCTGTTGATTACTTGTGATTTGCCGACAACAATTTACATGCGCCACTCTGGCTATTCTGAACAGTGACGACATGCTGTAAACTTTTTATCCATCGGCATGGAAATCTTCTGTGAAGCCAGTGTTCCCAAACTGGAGATTTAAATGATGTAGGATCTTCCAATTCTGGTTTATCGACTCCACCACTCGCCATCGTACAGAACTATTTCCCGGCTGAGCTTCACAAAAGGATATTTTGAAATACGCCAGTTACGATGAGAATTATGATTACCACGTGCGCATAGGCTATAGTTGTTTTAACGAAATGGCCTGTTTTTTTCAGCTCAGATTTACTTGAGGCAATGGCATACAATGCAGTGTAGGCATTAGAGGTCGATCGGTTAAACGGAATGGCCGATTTAATTAGGGCCGATTTTTCAAGTTTTCATAACAATCTGTAATCTGCATTTTTGGACACCGATCATGGCCGATTACGTTGCACTCCACGAGGAGACTGCATGGCAGGCTGACTACCTGTTATGAGAGTGCAGCAAGGAGCCAGCTAGCATTAAACGTAATCTTATAAAAAACTATCTTCACATAATCACTATTTAACTACACATGGTTGATATTACTAGCTTATCTAGCTTGTCCTGTGTTGCATATAATCGATGCGGTGCCTGTTAATTTATCATTAAATCATAGCCTATTTCGCCAAACGGGTGATTTAACCAGCGCATTCTCGAAAAAAAGCACTGCCGTTGCACCAATGTGTACCTAACCATAAACATCAACGCCTTTCTTAATCAATAAACAAGTATATCTTTTTAAACCTGCATTTAGTTAATATTGCCTGCTAACATTAATTTCTTTTAACTAGAGAAATTGTCACTTCTTTTGCGTTCTGTGCAACAGAGTCGGGGTATATGCAGCAGTTTGGGCCGCCTGGCTCGTTGCGAACTGTGACGACGACTTTCTTCCTAACAAAGACAGCCAACTTCGCCAAATGGGTGATGATTTAACAAAAGCGCATTTGCGAAAAAAGCACAATCATTGCACGAATGTGCCTATCCATAAACATCAATGCCTTTCTTAAAATCAATACACAGAAGTATATTTTATTAAACCTGCATATTTAGTTAAAAGAAATCCAGGTTAGCAGGCGATATTAAACTAGGAAAATTGTGTCACTTCTCTTGCGTTCATTGCATGCAGAGTCAGGGTATATGCAACAGTTTGGGCCGCCTAGCTCGTTGCGACCTAATTTGCGTCATTATGACATAACATTGAAGGTTGTGCAATGTAACAGGAATATTTAGACTTATGGATGCCACCCGTTAGATAAAATATGGAACGGTTCTGTATTTCACTGAAAGAATAAATGTTTTGTTTTTGAAATGATAGTTTCCGGATTTGACCATATTAATGACATAAGGCTCGTATTTCTGTGTGTTATGTTATAATTAAGTCTATGATTTTGATAGAGCAGTCTGACTGGTGGTAGGCAGCAGCAGGCTCGTAAGCATTCATTCAAACAGCACTTTTGTGCGTTTGCCAGCAGCTCTTCGCTGTGCTTCAAGCATTGAGCTGTTTATGACTTCAAGCCTATCAACTCCTGAGATTAGGCTGGTGTAACCGATGTGAAATGGCTAGCTAGTTAGCAGGGTGCGCGCTAATAGCGTTTCAATCGGTGATGTCACTCGCTCTGAGACTTGGAGTAGTTATTCTCCTTGCTCTGCAAGGGCCACGGCTTTTGTGGAGTGATGGGGAACGATGCTTCAAGGGTGGCTGTTGTCGATGTGTTCCTGGTTCGAGCCCAGGTAGGGGCGAGGAGAGGGACGAAAGCTCTACTGTTACACTGGCAATACTAAAGTGCCTAAAACATCCAAAAGTCAAAGGTATATGAAATACAAATGGTATAGAGAGAAATATTCCTATGACCACAACTTAAAACTTCTTATCTGGGAATATTGAAGACTCATGTTAAAAGGAACCACCAGCTTTCATATGTTCTTAGCAAGGAACTTAAACGTTAGCTTTTTTACATGGCACATATTGCACTTCTACTTCTCCAACACTTTGTTTTTGCATTATTTAAACCAAATTGAACATGTTTCATTATTTATTTGAGACTAAATAGATTTTATGGATGTATTATATTAAGTTAAAATAAGTGTTCATTCCATATTGTTGTAATTGTCATTATTACAAATAAATAAATGCATTTGTCCAATGTAATCGGTATTTGCTTTTTTTGGTCCTCCAATAATCAGTATCGGCGTTGAAAAATCATAATCGGTCGACCTCTAGTAGGCATAGCCTATAGGCTTAGTGTTTTTATCTTTTACATTTTTTAAACGTATTCATTCGGGTTCACAGTGCGGACCGAACCGAGGTCCCCGTACCGAACAGTTCAGTATGAGTACTTGTACTTTTACTTAGCAATGTTGCTTCTGCCTTTTGCTTCTAGCTTTTCTCAGCCTGCAGGTCTCTCTGTTTAACCCATATTTTTTAGTCACTCTGCTCAATAGCTTTAAGTGACTATCACATTAACTTTGAACATTTCCTGTGGTGAACTGTTAAACTACTCTCGTTCTCCATCTTTGAGAAGCTCAGCTTTCTCCACATGAATATAACACCAGTGTCTTCATTTAGTCTGCAACGGGAGCTAAGATGATGCTCCCATCCCTGTGCTGGGACTTGTCAGATTTCTAGAGTTCACTGCACTGGATTGAGCTCAACTCCTTGTGCTGACCTAGTCTGGGCTGGGCTATGGGCAGGGTGCTGAGGATTGCTGTGCTCTGCTGGTATTGGCTTGACATCTGAAAAATGTCAATGTCATTTTAAAAGAAAGTTTCACCGTATTTGTGTAAGTGCTGAGGAATGTTCTATAGATTCGGTTTTCAATGTGTATCGAAACCATTTGCTGTTCAAGCACAGTTGGACTACTTTTGCATCGTCATACCAGCTGTATTTCTGGTTGCTTGAATAGCTACAATACACATCAAAACAATTAAGGACCCCAGGAATCGATAGAACGTCACTCAGAGATGCACAAATAGGGTACAACACAAATGGGCTAAATGTTTACATGGCGCTGATCTTTCCTATGTAGTTTATTGGGGAAAATTGGGATTAAGACATGCTGAATGCTTTATCTTCAGTGGTGTGAATCTGGGCCCAGCCCAGGGTTGTGTTAGGATAGTCTGGCAGGGATGGGTTAGACTTGGACTCTCACCTATTTTCCACAACTAAATATATACTTTGTTACACATTGGACTCCTGGAATGTACTGTGTTGGGCTGTGTCCTGGGCAGAGAAACATACTCAGTATTGTAATAACCTGAGATGGTAGAGCTGGTATCTGAATGGTGTTGCTTGCCAAGTCTGGGCATTCCATGCCATTCTAGGCGTTCCATGCCGTTCTAGGCTGTGCTCCCTGTCATTTGCGGCACTGTTGTGGTTAGCTGAGCGGTGTTCCCACTGCTGGGTGGACAATGTGTGCTGTGTTGTGGGCAGGGCTGTCATGTGTAGGTTTGTTCAGTGTGGTTTGGTGTACTACGTCAGAGGGGTATCCTACGAAGCATGCTAGCTCTACTCAGGCTAGTCCAACTCTGAACTCTTCATTGAGGCAATGTTGAAGCATCAATCTCATGGGCGAGTGCCACATTTTCATTTGTGCTGAGAACTTTTCTTTCATTGAGAGAGCTTCGAAATTCAGCGGGCTGTGGTGTGAATTAGGCATTTAGAAGTGCCGTCTTTAATTTGATTACTTATCGTTAATGCGATCTTTGGTGTGCTTATCAGTGCAAACAAAAGCCACTTTTCTCCACTCCTATCGCTCCTTCTATTTGTGGAATAGCTTGTTGCGTTGTGGCTGTAGACATAATCCATAGACTGGTTTTGTGACCTCTAACCCTGATAATTTGCCTTTTAAACTCGTATGCTCGCAATGGCTGCCAGTCTTTACTTGAATGGGAACTACCATCTATGGATTGTCTACAGTTTGGAAAAACAAATGCTGTCATTACTAAATGTCAAGTGAACTGTTTTTTAACATTTATAGAAAAATCATTTAAATTAAATATTTAATCAGTTTTCTTCCTAAAATGAAGGGAAATGGTATACCTAATCAGTTGTAAACTGAATGCATTTAACCCAGCCCCTAAGGACAATGACACAATCTTTGCGAGAGGGAGGGTATCTAATTTCATTGATCCTCAACTCTCACTTCATTCAAGCTAAATTGAGTTGGCCTGCCCTGGAGCAAGTTTGTTCTGAAGGATTTGTTGCCATAGAAATATAACTGACTTTCGTTTGACTGGTTGTCCCGATTGGTTTTCGCCAGACATAATAGGACCAAACACTGCATTCCACAGTAAGAACCTCATACCAACGGTTAAGCATGGTGGTGGGATGGTTTGGGTATGCTTCGCTGCCTCAGGAGCTGGACGACTTGCCGTAATAAAAGGAATCATGAATTCTGCTCTGTATCAGAATTCTACAGGAGAATGTCAGGCCATCCATCTGTATGCTGAAGCGCAGCTGGGTCATGCAGCAAGTCAATGATCCAAAACACAATCAAGTCTACATGATTTAAAAAAAAAAGCAATACATTTGAAGGTTTTGAATGACCTAGTCAAAGTTCAGACCTAATCCCAATTGAGATGATGTGGGAGGACTTGAAACGAACAGGTCATGCTTGATAATCCACAAATGTCGCTGATTTAAAGCAGCTCTACGTGCAAGTTTGGGCCAAAATTCCTCCAAAGCGATGTGAGAGACTGATCAACAACTACAGGAAGCATTTGGTTGCAGTTAAGGTAGCACAACCAGTTATTGAGTGTAAGAGGGCAATTACTTTTTCACATGAGATTTGGGTGTTGCATAACTGTTAATTAAATAAATAACATAAGTATCCATTTTGTTATTTGTATACTCAGGTTCCCCTTTATCTAATATTAGGTTTTGGTTTAAGATCTGATACCATTCAGTTCCAAAAATAGAGAGAATCAGAAAGGGGAAAAATACTTTTTCACGGCACTGTAAAAATCTCAATTTAATCCAATTTTAAATTAGGGCTGTAACACACAATTTGAATTTTTTTCCCCAAATTATTCTTTTAGACAATTTAAAATGGATTACGTTTAGATTTTTGTCACTGACCTACACACAGTATCGCATAATGTAAGTCGAATTATGTTTTTAGAATTTTTTACAAATTATGAAAAGTCAGGAGTCAACAGAGTGAAAAGGAAGCCTGTACAGACTACAAATATTCCAAAACATGCATCTTGTTTGCAACAATTCACTAAAGTAATACTGCATAAAATGTGGTAAAGCAATACATTTCTTTGTCCTGAATACAAAGTGTTATGTTTGGGCCAAATACAACACCATTACGGAGTTCTACTCTCTATATTTTCAAGCATAGTGGTGGCTGCATCATGTCATGGGTATGCTTGTAATCGTTAAGGGTTGGAGTTTATTTCTTTTTTTTCGGGATAAAAAAAACACTTGAGCTAAGCACAGGCAAAATCCTAGACGTAAACCTGGTTGTCTGCTTTCCACCAGACACTGGGAGATGAATTCATCTTTCAGCCGGACAATGACCTAAAACAAGGCCAAATCTAGTTGCTTACCTTGGATAGGTCTCCCCCATGAGACCCTCTCTGGGATACCGTCTTCTGGGCTCTGGGTCTTGCTGTATCCTGTCGGGCATAAAAACTGAACTCCCTCCTGTTAGCTCGGGCACCGTCTCCAACTATATGGAAGTCACCTTTCTTCCCCCAGTCCTTCCCCTTCTGCCAGCTTTATGGGACTGGTACAGCTGGTGAGCAATCAGCCCTTGATTACCCACCAACCACGATCAGACCCAATTAGTCCTGGCCGGAGAGCCCGTCAAGACCTGGCACGTCCAACAGAGGGAGCCATTGCTTCGTGATGTAGACTCCGTCTGCCACCAGGCCTCGACCAGTCGGGGAGGGGGCTGTCGTCGGTGCGACGTGTCTCCGTTCTCGACAGGTAATCCGCGTTTCCAAGCTTCGCCCCTGACCTGTGCACAACAGAAAAAGAGAAGCGTTGAAGGGACAAGAAGGGACGTTCCCCCGTCCGATCAAATACCCCAGGTACTCTACTTCCTTGAACCCTAGTTTGCATTTCTTGGGGTTCGCTGCCAACCCGGCTTGCCTGAGCTCGTCCAACACCACCTGGAGGTGCGTCAGGTGCTCTTCCCAACCTTGGCTGTGGATGATGATGATATACAAGTAGACCGCTGCGTACTACTGGTGGGGTCGAAGTACTTTGTCCATCAGGCGCTGGAATGTGGGTGGGGCTCTGTGGAGACCGAACTGGAGCACCTGGTACTGATATAGTCCGTCTGGTGTCGGAAACGCTCTCTTCTCCCGGGAGGAGTCTGTCAACGGTACCTGCCAATATCCTTTGGTCATGTACCGGGCCTTTCCCAATCGGTCGATGAGTTCATCCACCATTGGCATGGGGTAGGTGTTGAACAAGCTGATGTCGTTCACACCCCGGAATTCATTACAGAAGCTCAGGCTACCATCCGGTTTGGGCACCAACACGATGGGGCTGCCCCATGCACTGTGGGACTCTTCATCTACCCCCATCCTTAGCATAGCCTCCACTTCTTGTTTCACGGCCTTCCTTTGGGCCTCTGGAATCCGATATGGACGTTTTTGTGCCGTTTCCCCGGGCCCGGGCTTCTCGGAGAGAACCGCCATGTTCCGATCTATGAGCTCCCTGAGCGCTTGCTTCTGGGCCGGGTTGAGGTCCTCATTGCTCGGGACCACCACTGGTACCGTTGGCGTCCTGGGTCACGACCATAACACGCCCAAGGCTGTCCTCTCGTGCCACTTCTTCAATAGGTTCACGTGGTAAAACTGTTGGTTTCCGTCTCCCTGGCTGCCGTACCCGGTAATTGACAGGTCCCAGCTTCTCTGTCACCTCGTATGGCCCGTCCCATGTTGCCAGGAACTTACTTTCGGCCGTGGGGATTAAGACCAACACCCTTCTCCCACCTGGAATTCTCGGGGCTGGGTTCCCCGATTGTAGGCTTGGGCGTGTTGGGCCTTCTCCATAGGTTCCCTTACCACTGGCCAAAAGACTGTCATCTGCTCCCTCATCGTCTCCACATGCCCTACCATGCTGCGTAAGGGGGTTGGTTGGGCTTCCCCCACCTCCTTGGCGAGGTCCAGTAGGCCGCGTGACCTCCTCCCGTAGAGGAGTTCGATAGGGGAAAACCCAGTGGAGGGCTGGGGTACTTCTCGGATTGAGAACATTAGGTGGGTAGTATCTGGTCCCAGTTCTTCCCGCCCTGCTCGATGACCTTCCGCAGCATTTGTTTGAGCGTTTTTATTGAACTGCTCGAAGAGCCCATCCGTCTGCATTTGAAAGACAGAGGTCCGGATCTGCAGGAGAGCACACACATCTTTCATTAGGCGGGACATAAACTCAGTACCTTGGTCTGTCAGGATCTCGTTCGGGATGCCCACCCAGCTAAAGAGGTGGAACAGCTCCCGGGCGATTCCCTTGGATACTGCCGCACGTAGGGGAATAGCCTCGGGATACCTGGTGGCATAATCTACTATCACCAGGATGCACCGGTGTCCTCGTGCTGTTTTTACCAGGGGTCCCACTATGTCCATGGCGATACATTCAAAGGGCACCCCGATGATCGGTAGGTGGACCAGTGGGTTTCGGATATGTGCTTTTGGGGCAATGAGTTGACACTGCGACAGTAGTCTGTGTAACCGGGTGGCGATCCCTTCCCGGGTCTTCTCCATTCCCAGGTTCGCCCCCAACAGGTGGGTGTGGGGCAGCTGAAGAACGGTTCCCATGTACCGTCGGGGCAGCAACAAAAAACCCTCGAAGTTCCCCCTGTTAGTGCGACACCTGATACAAAAGGTTATTCTTGATTTGGAAATGGGGGTATTGCCAGACACTCACCCCCAGAAGTAGCTGTCCATCCACTGCTATCCCTTGGGCTGCGGCGGCTTTCAAGTTCAGATCCGAATTGTCCCCTCAGTTGGCCCCCAGCGGGTGTCTCGACTGGCCCCTCGGAATCGAGGAGGGGGAGGTTGGACTCCTTCTGACTCCGGACCCGTAGATACAGGTTGGTCAACCGATTGCTTCTGGGCCGTTCAGGCGATGGGTCGTCCCTGCTTTCTTCTTAGGCTTACTCATATCTTTTTCTTCAGCTCCTGCCCCCATAGGGCTTTGAACAGCGGACATTCCTGTCCAACTAGGAGAGGTACCGGCAACTCTGGTACTGCACCCACCATCATCTAGCTCCCTTGTGGCGTCACTATGTTAGTCCATACGGTTGGACGAGTCTCCCTCGACGAGTCTCCCCCTGGTGACTGACCTGTTGTACACCACAGTGTATAGACATGGAAGGTACAGTGGGGCAAAAAAGTATTTAGTCAGCCACTAATTGTGCAAGTTCTCCCACTTAAAAAGATGAGGCCTGTAATTTTCATCATAGGTACACTTCAACTATGACAGACCAAATGAGGGGGAAAAATCCAGAAAATCACATTGTAGGATTTTTTATGAATTTATTTGCAACTTTATGGTGGAAAATAAGTATATGAATAGAAAAGGTGTAGAGCAGTAGGTTTGGGTGGTTTCCTGATTTTATTATTTATTTATATGTTTTAATACCGTCCTCTCATCCTGGGATATACGATATGACCGGCATAATACAAAATGCAAAAAATACCATTGGGCATCTGTTACCAGAATGCTAACAAAATTAAACCAACTAATAGTGCAATTCCATGTAGGCTGCTATCTAAATGTGCTAATGAGTGCAAAAAAATCATCAAATTGCAAAGACAGGCAATACAGCTCATAAAGTTATACATAAGCTCAGCTATAAAATAGCTTTTTCAGGACCCTGTCTTTCAAAGATAATTCATAAAAATCCAAATAACTTAAGATCTTCATTGTAAAGGGTTTAAACACGGTTTCCTATGCTTGTTCAATAAACAATTAATGAACATACACCTGTGGAACGGTCAATAAGATTCTAGCAGCTTAGACGGTAGGCATTAAGGTCACAGTTATAAAAACTTAGGACACTAAAGAGGCCTTTCTACTGACTGAAAAACACCAAAAGAAAGATTCCCAGGGTCTCTGCTCATCTTTGTGAATGTGCCTTAGGCATGCTGCAAGGAGGCATGAGGACTGCAGATGTGGCCAGGTTAATAAATTGCAATGTCCGTACTGTGAGACGCCTAAGACCGCGCTACAGGGAGACAGGATGGCCAGCTGATCATCCTCGCAGTGTCAGACCATGTGTAACAACACCTGCACAGGATCGGTACATCCGAACATCACACCTGTGGGACAGGTACAGGATGGCAACAACAACTGCCCGAGTTACACCAGGAATGCACAATCCCACCATCAGTGCTCAGACTGTCTGCAATAGGCTGAGAGCGGCTGGACTGAGGGCTTGTGTAGACCTGTTGTAATTCAGGTCCTCACCAGACATCACCGGCTACAACGTCGCATATGGGCACAAACCCATCGTCAATGGACCAGACAGGATTGGCAAAAAGTGCTCTTCACTGTCGAGACGTGGTTTTGTCTCACCAGGGGTGATGGTCGGATTGGCGTTTATCATCGAAGGAATGAGCGTTACACCGACGCTTGTACTCTGGAGTGGGATCGAGGTGGAGGGTCAGTCTTGGTCTGGGCGGTGTGTCATGGCATCATCGGACTGAGCTTGCTGTCATAGCAATCTCAATGCTGTGCGTTACAGGGAAGACATTCTCCTCCCTGTGGTACCCTTCCTGCAGGCTCATCCTGACATGGCCAAACTGCTTGTTCTGTGCATGATTTCCTGCAAGACAGGAATGTCAGTGTTGTGCCATGGCCAGCAAAGAGCCCGGATCTCAATCCCATTGAGCACGCCTGGGACCTGTTGGATCAGCGGTTGAGGGATAGGGCCATTCCTCCCCAGAAATGTCAGAGAACTTGGTGGAAGAGTGGGGTTACATCTCACAGCAAGAACTGGCAAATCTGATGTGAGATGTCAATCTGATGTCAGTCAGATACTGACTTTTGATTTTGACATCCCTCCCCTTTGTTCAAATCCACATGATTCAATTTGTTAGTCACATGTCTGTGGAACTTGTTCAATTTGTCTGTTGAATCTTATGTTCATCTAAATATTTACACGTTTTACATGAAAGTGAACCAGATACATTGTGCAAATGAACAAAATTTGGACACATGCTTGTCTGAAGGAAGAACAGTACTGGCTCTGAAACAGCATGTTAAGGTTATAGGCTGTGTTGAGTCTGGAGTCAGTAGGGCAAGGGGCCTACCTGCTCTGCTTGGAGAAGAGAGGAGCAGACCGGCCGTGGCGAGAAAGGAAAGGAAATCATGATGGCAGCGGTACAGAACTCATCCCAGGGGCTTTGACTTCTCAAACACGGCAGAAAGCTTCTAAATATGGTTCCCCGTCACCTTATCAATAAATTAACTTACTTAGCCTCTTTCAGCTAGGGGGCACTTGTAAAAAAATAAAAAATACAATTTATATACAAAACCCAACCAAGCCGCACTGCTTCTTAACACAGCGCACATCCAACCCGGAAGCCAGCTGCACCAATGTGTCGGCGGAAACTCTGTGCACTTGGCAACCATGGTTAGCGCGCACTGCGCCTGGCCCGCCACATATGTCGCTTGTGCGCGATGAGACAAGGACATCTCTACCGGCCAAGCCCTCCCTAACCCGGACGACGCTAGGCCAATTGTGCGTCGCCCCACGGACCTCCCGGTCGCATCCGGTTACGGCAGAGCCTGGGCGTGAACCCGGAGGCTCTGATGCCACAGCTTAACCACTGCTGTGGGGGCACTATTTATGTTTGAAAAAATAACATTCCCAAAGTAAACGGCCTATTTCTCAGGCCCATATGCTAGAATATGCATATAATTGACAGATTGGGATAGCAAACACTCTAAAGTTTCCAAAACTGTCTAAATATTGTTTGTGAGTATAACAGAACTGATATTGCAGGCGAAACCTGAGGAAAATCAAACCAGAAAGTGGCTTCTATTTTTGTAAGCTCCATGTTCCATAGCCTGCCTTCGCTCCATTTAAAGGGATATCAACCAGATTCCTTTTCCTATCGCTTCCTCAAGGTGTCAACAGTCTTTAGACATAGTTTCAGGCTTTTATTTTGAAAAATGAGCAAGAAAGATAACATCGCGTTGGTGGATAGCTGGGTGTTCGCACGAGTTTTGCTTGCGTAACACATTGGGGCAGCCATAGTCTCTCCCTCTCCTACTGAAAAAGAGACCGTGCCAGTTGATATATTATCGATTTATATATTTTATAAACAACCTGTGGATTGATTTAAAACATTTGACATGTTTCTGTGGACATTACGGATACTATTTGGAATTTTCGTCTGCGTTGTCGTGACCGCTCAAGCCTGTGGATTTCTGAATATAACGCGCCAAACAAACTGAGGTATTTTGGATATAAAAATAATCTTTATGGAACAAAAGGAATATTTATTGTGTAACTGGGAGTCTCGTGAGTGATAACTTCCGAAGATAATCAAAGGTAAGCAATTTAATTTATTGCTTTTCTGATTTTTGTGACCAAGCTACTTTGATGCTAGGTGTTCATAATGTTTTGTCTAGTAATCGACAAATTTACACACTCTTGGATTGCTTTCGATGTAAAGCATATTTTCAAAATCTGAGACGACAGGTGGATTAATATTTGAATGTGGCGCTATGCAATTCAGCGGTTGTTGATGACAATTATCCTGCTAAAGGGATGGGTAGCGTCAAGAAGTTAAACTCTTAGACTATCGATACCGACAGAATAAGAACAAGTCTTTGATATTAATTACTAGTCTGCAGCTAGGAATTCGGTATCATTGAACGCAGGACTCTACAGAGGGTGTTGCGCCCAACGCATCATCGGGGACAAACAACCTGCCCTCCAGGACACCTACAGCACCTGGATGTCACAGGAAGGCAAGAAGATCGGCAAGGACATCAACCACTCGAGCAACGGCTTGTTCACCCTGCTGTCACCCAGAATGTGAGTTAAGTACATGTGCATCAAAGCTGGGACTAAGAAGCTGTTTTAGTCTATCAAGGCCAACATACTGTTAAAAAGCCATCCCTAGCTGGCTTCCACCAGGTTACTCAACACTGCACCCTAGAGGCTGCTGCCATATCTATATAGACATGGAATCGCTGGTCACTTTAATGTTTACATAGTTTTAATTATTTCATAAGTATATACTGTATTATACTGTATTTTGGTCAATACCACTCCGAAATTTCTTAATTTCATTCTTTTAGATTTGTATTTTGTTGTAAATTGTTAGATCCACTGTTGGAGCTAGGAACACAAGCATTTTCCTACACCTGCAATAACATCTCCTAAATATGTTATGTGACAATAATATTTTATTTGAATGCCAACTGCAAGCCTAATCCCCCAACATCAGTGCCCGTCCTGACAGAATGGCACCGGAGGAGATGACTGCCATTTTACGGGCTCCTAATTGTGTCACTTTATGTTATTTCACATTGTTTGCATTGAGGAGTACACCACATCAGTCACCGGCTTCAACAATAAGTGCATCGATGACGTTGTCCCCACAGTCACCGTACGTACATACCTTGACCAGAAGCCATGGATAACAGGCAACATCTGCACTGAGCTAAAGGGTAGAGCTGCCGCTTTGAAAGAGTGGGGCTCTAGCCCGGATGCTTATTAGAAATTCCGCTATGCCCTCAGACATACCATCAAACAGGCAAAGTGTAAATACAGGACTAAGATTGAATCCTACTACAATGGCTCCGACGCTTGTCGGATGTGGCAGGGCTTGCAAACTATTACGGACAACAATGTGAAGCACAGCCGCGAGCTACCTAGTGACACAAGCCTACCAGATGAGCTAAATGACTTCTATGCATGCTTCAAGGCAAGCAACACTGAAGCATGCATGAGAGCATCAGCTGTTCCGGACAACTGTGTGATCACTCTTTCCATAGCTGATGTAAGACCATTAAACAGGTCAACATTCACAAGGCCGCAGGGCCAGACGGATTACCAGGACGTGTACTGCGAGCATGCGCTGTCCAACTGGCAAGTGTCTTCACTGACGTTTTCAACCTCTCCCTTTCTGAGTTTGTAATACCTAATGTTTCAAGCAGACCACCATAGACCCTGTGCCCTAGAACACCAAGGTCATCTGCCTAAATCACTACTCAACCGTAGTACTCATGTCTGTAGCCATGGCTCACATCATGGTCATGGCTCACATCAACACCATTATTACCAAAACCCTAGACCCATTCCAATTTGCATACCACCCCAACAGATCCACAGTTGACAGAATATCTATTGCACTCAAAACTGCCCTTTCCCACCTGGACAAAAGGAACACGTGAGAATTATGTTCATTGACTGCAGCGCAGCCTTCACCATTGTACCCACAAATGTCATTATTAAGCTAAGGACCCTGGGACTAAACACTTCCCTCTGCAACTGGATCCTGGACTTCCTGACGGTCTGACACCAGGTGGTAAGGGTAGGCAACACATCTGCCATGCTCATCCTCAACGTGGGGGTCTCCATGGGTGCGTGCTTAGTCTCTTCCTGTACTCCCTGTTCACCCATGGCTGCGTGGCCGAGATGATCGTGGACTACAGGAAAAGGAGTGCCGAGCGCACCCCCATTCTCATCAACGGAGCTGTAGTGGAGCAGGTTGATCTTTAAGTTCCTTGGTGTCCACATCACCGACATGGTCCAAACACACCAAGAAAGTTGTGAAGAGGGCACGACAATGCCTATTCCCCCTCAGGATCGTGGAAAGATTTGGCATGGGTGCTCATATCCTTATTGTTCTTCAGCTGCACCATCGAAAACATCCAGACTGGTTGCATCACCACCTGGTATGGCAACTGCTTGGCCTCCGACCGCAGGGTGCTACAGAGGGTAGTGGTTACGACTCTGTACGTAACTGGGGCCAAGCTTCCTGCGATCCAGGCCCTCTATACCAGGCAGTGTCAGAGGAAGGCCCTAAAAATTGTCAGACTCCAGCCACCCTAGTCCTAGACTGTTCTCTCTGCTATCGCACGACAAGTGGTACCGGAGTGCCAAGTTAAGGTCCAAAAGGCTTCTTAACAGCTTCTATCCTCAAGCCATAGAACTGCTGAACATGTAATCAAATGCCTACCCAGACCTTTTACGTTTCCCCTCCCCACTTTTTTAACGCTGCTGCTAATCGCTGTTGTATCTATGCATAGTTACTTTACCCCTACCTACGTGTACATATTACCTCGACTAACCTGTACCCCCGCACATTGACTCGGTACCGGTACCCCCCCTGTATATAGCCTCATTATTGTTGCTCTTTTTTACTTTATTTAGTAAATATTTTTTTCTTAACTTCTTGCTTCGAGCAATCCTGTATCCGGGAGCTTAATCAAAGCCTCAAGCTCATTACCATAACGCAACGTTAACTATTCATGAAAATCGCAAATGAAATGAAAGAAATATATTCACTCACAAGCTTAGCCTTTTGTTAACAACACTGTAATCTCAGATTTTCAAAATATGCTTTTCAACCATAGCTACACAAGCATTTGTGTAAGAGTATTGATAGATAGCATAGCATTAAGCCTAGCATTCAGCAGGCAACATTTTCACAAAAACAAGAAAAGCATTCAAATAAAATAATTTACCTTTTTGAAGAACTTCGGATGTTTTCAATGAGGAGACTCTCAGTTAGATAGCAAATGTTCAGTTTTTCCTAAAAGATTATTTGTGTAGGAGAAATCGCTCCGTTTTGTTCATCACGTTTGGCTAAGAAAAACCCCCGAAAATTCAGTCATTATAACGCCAAACTTTTTTCCAAATTAACTCTATAATATCGACAGAAACATGGCAAACGTTGTTTAGAATCAATCCTCAAGGTGTTTTTCACATATCTATTCGATGATAAATCATTCGTGGCAGTTTGGTTTCTCCTCTGAAGCAAATGCAAAAATACACGCAGCTGGAGATTAAGCAATAATTTTGACGGAGGACACCAAGCGAGCACCTGGTAAATGTAGTCTCTTATGGTCAATCTTGCGTCACAATGCGTCACAATACGTCACAATGCTGCAGACACCTTGCGGAAACGACAAAGTGTAAACTCATTCCTGGCGCATTCACAGCCATATAAGGAGACATTGGAACACAGCGCCTTCAAAATCTGGGGCATTTCCTGTTTGAAATTTCATCTTGGTTTCGCCTGTAGCATCAGTTCTGTGGCACTCACAGATAATATCTTTGCAGTTTTGGAAACGTCAGAGTTTTCTTTCCAAAGCTGTTAATTATATGCATAGTCGAGCATCTTTTCGTGACATATCTTGTTTAAAACGGGAACGTTTTTTAATCCAAAAATTAAAAGAGCGCCCCCTATATCGAAGAAGTTAACCAACAAATCAATTTTAAGAAAACTAGGAGTTAAGGGCTTTTAAGTAAGCATTTCACGGTAACCTGTTATATTCACCGCATGTAACAATTTTGGGGGGGATTTTGCTCATGTGGCTGAGTGGAAGCAAATCTCGCAATGCTCTAACATCTAGTGGAAAGCCTTCACAGAAGAGTGGATTCTGTTATAGCAGCTAAGGGGGTACCAACTCCATATTAATGCCTGTGATTTTGGAAATAAATGTTCTTCGAGCAGGTGTCCACATACGTTTGGTCATGTAGTGGGTAAAACAGTATGCAAACATTAGTGACCAGTGTTCAATGACTATGTACATAGGGCAGCAGGGTTGAGTACCGGGTGGTAGCTGGCTAGTAACAGTGACACAAATTCAGGGCAGGGTACTGGGTGGAGGCTGGCTAGTGGTGACTAAGTCTGATGGCCTGAGATATAAACTGTTTTTCAGTGTCTCCATCCTAGCTTTTATGTACCTGTACTGTCTCTGCCTTCTAGATGGGTGAAGAGGCTGTGGCTCGGAAGACTGAGGTCCTTGATGATCTTCTTGGCCTTCCTGTGACACCAGGTGCTGTGGATTTCCAAGGGGGAAGGAAGTGTGCCCCTGTGGGATGCGTTGTGCTAACTGCACAACCCTCTGGAGAGCTCTGCAGTTGCGGAGTGTGCTTGTGTGTATTTTATGAATCCCCATTAGCTGCTGCCAAGGCCATAAGGCGTATTTATATCTGTTTTTTTATCTAATTCTACTGCTGGCATGAGTTATGTGGAATAGAGTTCCATGTAGTCATGACTCTATCTAGTAATGTGTGCCTCCCATAGTCTGTTCTGGACTGTAGAGACCTCTAGTGGCATGTCTTGAAGGGTGTGCATGTGTGTGGATCCGGGCTGTCTCTCCTCCCTGGATCGATTACATGCTCTGTTAATTGCTTCCTTTTAAAGGGAAAGTCTTGTCAAACTATCTTTTTGGTATTTTTTTTCATTCGTCCACCCAAAAATGTTTTGCATGTCAGGAGTCAAGTGTTGCACTTTCAAGAAGGAAAGTGTCACCGGCCATATCATGATGATGCTGGATGGATGGAGGAAGACCATCACTGGCTGGACTGGCGCACAAATTACATTAATCAACCAGGAATGGGACAGGGAACATTTAGCTGACACAAACACTGGGGCTGGTCTAATAGCAGGCATTGTACTAGACTTGCCTAACCACACGCTCATCCTGACGGTCTCTGTTATCTGTGCTGCTTTAAACAGGGATGTGTATAGCGAGTCAGATTCCTGTGGACCTGGCCTCTCCTGTGTTAATTTTTAGCTCTGCTGACTTGCCGACCAGCTGAGATGCAGGTAAAAGGGGCACACTTACCGGGACCAGTTTCCAGTAACAGCGGATGGAACACTGCCATACAGAAGCGAGGGTTGTGAGAGAGGAGAAGCGGGAGTTTTAGAAATGTTTTAGAAGTGTGTGTGGTAAAATATTCACAAACAATGTTCCCTCCCAAGAGTAAATCACCTTTCTCCCGGGTAACCCTGTATTTCCCGCCAAAACCAGTAGTGTCATTCTAAAGCATATATATAGACCTATGTCTGGATTCGATTAGAACTTTGATCGTAAATTCAAAACTGATGCGACCTGAGCCCTATATTGAATGAGCCCAAGCCCAACTGATTGCCGTTATCCAATACATATATGATATAGGCTACTGCACATGAACTGTAATACTGCATTAAATTATATGGGCTGGAATTACGCACAGCGTTGAAACCATGATAAAGCAGGGAGAGAACATGGGATTCTGATGCAGCACATGCAGCCTACAAAGTTACAAGTATAGGCTAGTGAATTACATTGACATGTTGAAGTATATGGCCTATTTGTATAATTGATAGGCTGATATATTTTCCAAATGTTAAGCCTATTTGGCTCTTTTGCTCTCTCTTGTTGCTTCATTCCTTCCTCGCTTTCAACTGTTAAATTATATCAAGTTTGTCCTTAATCATTCTAATGACATCCATATTATAGTACTAGAATTAGATGCAGAAGGCTTTCACTTCTCTTCACGAAGATTGAATGGTTATGGGTCTGAAATTAACTGCTATAGCCTACTGCCAGTGCGAGTTCGCTCTTCTTTCAAACTGCCCGTGATTTCTATTGGCTGCTATATTTAAAATTCCACAAACAAGAGCTTGGGTACCTCTTCAAATAGTCTAAGAAATACTTTTTTTTTTTTTTTTTATGTCCAGAGATGCTATTCTAGTCTAACTTTTCATGCATGGGACTCCAAAAGCTAAGGAGTGTTTTTTTTAAGGAGAGAGGCCAGTGGAGCACAGGTATGGGCGTATTACGCAAGAGGCAATGTTTGATTTTTATGCATACCCCATCTTTAATTAGCTAAATATGAGGCTTATACTGCGTTGAATGTATTACCTGAAAGAGGTAGGCCAGGACATCAATCTAAAAATATTCTATATACACACAGTGCCAGTCAAAAGTTTGGACACACCTACTCATTCATTTTTTAAATTATAATAGTGAAGACATCAACTATGAAATAAAACATGGAATCATGTAGTAACAACGTGTTAAACAAATCTAAATATATTTTATATTTGAGATTCTTCAAAGTAGCTGCCCTTTGCCTTGATGACAGCTTTGCACACTCTTGGCATTCAATTAACAGGTGTGCCTTGTTAATTTGGGATTTCTTTCTTTCCTTAAAGCGTTTGAGCCAATCAGTTGTGTTGTAAGAATGTAGGGGTGGTATATAGAAGATGGCCCTATTTGGTAAAAGACCAAGTCTATATTATGGCAAGAACAGCTCAAATAAGCAAAGAGAAACAACAGTCCTTTACTTTAAGACATGAAGGTTAGTCAATCCAGAAAATGTGACATTTTCTTCAAGTGCAGTCGAAAAAACGAAGCGCAATGATGAAACTGGCTCTCATGAGGACTGCCACAGGAAAGGAACACCCAGCGTTACCCCTGCTGCAGAGGACAAGTTCATTAGAATTAATTGCAGGCCAAATAAATCCTTCAGAGTTCAAGTAACAGACATCTCAACATCAACTGTTCAGAAGAGACTGCGTGAATCAGGCCTTCATGGTCGAATTGCTGCAAAAAAAAACAAAAGGACACCAATAATGAGAAGACTTGCTTGGGCCAAGAAACACGAGCAATGGACATTAGACTGGTGGAAATCTGTCTTTTGGTCTGATGAATCCAAATTTGAGAGCTATTTGTTTCCAACTGCTGTGTCTTTGATGCAGAGTAGGTGAATGGATGATCGCCGCATATGTGGTTCCCACTGTGAAGCATGGATGAAGAAGTGTGGGGGTGCTTTGGTTTGTGATGAGTTGGACTGCAGAGTGAAGGAAAAGAAGCCAACAAGTGCTCAGCATATGTATGAAGTCCTTCAATAAGGTTGGAAAAGCATTCCTCATGAAGCTGGTTGGGAGAATGCAAAGTGTGTGAAAAGCTATCATTAAGGCAAAGGGTGGCTACTTTGAAGAATCTCAAATATAAAATATTTTTAGATTTGTTTACCACTTTTTTAGTTACTACATTCCATATGTTAAAAAATACAAATAAAGAAACCCTTGAATGAGTAGTGTCTAAACGTTTGACACTGAATCTAGAGCAGGATTGTCTATTTTGTTGTCTGAATGGAATTGAGGGGGAGTGCTTGTGCGTGCACCGATTTTAAAGCAACGATATTCGAGTGAGGCTGTGTTCAAAAATAAAGTGACTGCTCAAGCCAGATTGAGATGGGTAAATTAGACACGCATTCGGTCTTTATATTATAGACTATGCTGCAGCAAATGTAGGCCTAACTATGACAAGAAAAAAAAGTTACCATGATATGATAGATCTACATGCACTGTGAACTGCGCTCCAATTTGAGATGGGCTGTCTGTTCCCACCCTGAGCTTTGATGGTTCATCATACAAAGGCCGCAGAGAAGCCATATTTAAACATTTCATATCATTTCACGCCATGCTGTTCTTATATCCTGAACAAAAATATAAACGCAACATAAGTGTTGGTTTCATGAGCTGAAATAAGAGCTCAAAATGTTCCATATGCAGAAAAAGTATTTCATTTTTTGCAAATTTGTTTACATCCCTGTTAGTGAGCGTTTCTCCTTTGTCAAGATAATCCATCCACCTGACAAGTGAGACATATCAAGAAGCTTGATTTGACAGCAGGATCATTGCACAGGGGACAATAAAAGGCCACTCTAAAATGTGCAGTTTTGTTACACAACACAATGCCACAGATGTTTAAAGTTTTGAGAGAGCGTGCAGTTGGCATGCTGATTACAGGAATGTCCACCACAGCTCTTACCAGAGAATTTAATGGTAATTTATTTTCCATAAGCCGCGTCCAACGTCTTATTAGAGAATGTGTCAGTACTTCCAACCGGCCTCACAATTGCAGACCATGTGTAACCACACCAGCCCAGGGACCTCCACATCCGACTTCTTCACCTGCGGGATTGTCTGAGACCAGCCACCCGGGCAGCTTATGAAACTGAGGAGTATTTCTGCTTGTAATAAAGCCCTTTTGGGGGGTCATGTGACATCCATAGATAAGGGTCTAATTAATTTATTTCAATTGATTTCCTTATATGAACTGTAACTCTAAAGTTAGTTCTTGCATTTATTTTTGCTCGGTATGACTAATTATTTATGGGTTTCTCGCAGTTATTTATCCTGGGAAAAGGGACTGGTTTTGACCGGTAAATCTCAGTATCCGGGTTTTTGCTATTCAACCTTTAGTGTGTGTGTGTGTGTGTACTCGTAACTGTTGGTTTAACAGGCTGTAGGTCTGTGCAGGTTGGAGCCGCCTCATCCTCAGTGCTCGCTCTCAACTTCTGATTTAACTGCAGATAGAGAGTGAGACGATCACGTTGTTAACAGTACGATGGTCGTAATTTACAATGACCAGTTCATGTACTAGAATGTTCTAGTTGTGTTCTAGAATAACCTGGTTGTGCTCTGGTCTTACCTGGTTAACCCAAAAGAGGGTGTTATTCCATGGAGCCCCCCCCCCCATCTGCTCTGCCTCCGTTGCCCTCTTCACCTTGCCAACAGTCTCTATGGCAGCCAGTGACATCAGCGTGTCAATCAGGACCAACTGGACCTTCTCTAGACCAATCAGACCGAGTGAAGCAGACCGTGAGCCAATCATGAGAGAGCAAAGGATCAATAATAGGAGAAATGTTAGGGTTATAAGAATGCTCGTGCACACTAACGCACAGTCTTGATGGGCGTGTGGCCTTCCTCTATGATGGCCACATCTTGGTCCCTGGGCTCTCGGCCCTTCTTGGTAAGGAGCTGCAGCATGGTGCAGTTGGTGTGGTTCCTGAGTTAATTAAGCAAGTAACATCCCATCATGTTTAGGGCCATGTAAAAAATGCCCAGTTGCCCATTATTTTGGCAACCGTGTCTAGAAGAGATCTCGTGACTTTGAAAGAGGGGTCTTGAAAGGAGCATAGGGGCTTTAAAGGGGTGTGTTAGTCACCAGATCAACCCAATTGAACACATGGGAGATTCTGGAGCGTCCACCACCATCAACAAAACACCAAATTATGGAATTTCCCATTGAATAATGGTGTCACATCCCTCCAATAGAGTTCCAGACACTCTTAGAATCTATGCCAAGGCACATTGAAGCTGTTCTGGTGGCTTGTGGTGGCCCAACACCCTATTCAGGCACTATGTTGGGTTTGCCTTTATTTTGGCAGTTACCTGTATTGCCCTGTGTTATGCCATGTTGACAGATGCTTGGCTGAGAAGACCATAGATAGTTTAGTGTAGATACTTAGTCTTAGGGATGGCCTGTGAGGTCACTTTTATCCACTTTTTATACCACCTGTTTAAACTGCAGGCACTGACTGACTATATAGATATACCGTAAGTACAAGTACATATAGCCTGGATTTAAGATCTTGTGCAAACTGGTCCCTGATGGAAGCGATTTCATGTCTGGATCAGGTTCCTCTGATTTGTATTGTATGTATGGTCTTTGCGCTTCTACCTGTACTACGCTGTTAACAGCGTGAGCAACATCCACAGTAATCTGACTACAGTGACATGCTGCAGTAATGAGGGACCTGTAGGTTCGTGTGGCGTGTGGTCCGTTGCCTCTATAGCAGCTCATCTCTTACGTAATCATGGAAGACTGAGTTAGTTGGATTGGTTCATCAGGGTGAATATATAAAAAATTAACAAGTGAAGGTCCTTAAATTCACATTTTCCTTTCCTCATTCACTCTCCATCTCTACTCCAATGTTGTCCTCCCCCTCTCCACTGGAAGTCTCCCTATACTAGTAGGCCTCTACTGACCGTTTCTCGTTCTCTCCCTATGTGTGTAGACGTGCCAGCGCCGGAGCAGCCGGAGCTGTTCCTGAAGAAGCTGCAACAGTGCTGTACTGTTTTTGACTTCATGGACACGCTGTCTGACCTAAAGATGAAAGAGTACAAGCGCTCCACGCTCAACGAACTGGTGGACTATGTCACCGTCAGCAGGGGCTACCTGACAGAACAGGCCTACCCGGAGGTTGTCAAAATGGTGAGGCCACAACACATTGTGCCTTAAAGTAAACTAACTCCTAGCCACGCTACAATCTTAGTTTGTAAAATACTGGAGGGTTTCTGGTTCTTACAGACTACTCTGAAGCTGAGTAGTCTGTAAGAACACTAGGACCCATCTCCTAGTTTACCATTTATTTAGAAAAGGGATGTAATCGGGTATGATGGTTGCTAGCCTAGGATTCTGGGAGTAAATAATACGGAATAGATGTCAGTTCAACATCAAATATATACAAAGGATAACTACACCGAAGAAAAATAAACGCAACATGCAACAATTTCAAAGATTTTACTGAGTTAGTTCATAAGGAAATCAGTCAGTTGACTCTTATAAGGGAAGATGGTGCCGACAGAGAGGGTCACCTCGCTTCTAGTCCTTGGGAAACTATGCAGTATTTAGTTTATGTATTTCTTAAATTGTTAGCCCAGATAATCTTAAGTGTTATTACATACAGCCGGGAAGAACTATTGGATATCAGAGCGACGTCAACATACCAGGAATACAACTTTCCCAAAACGTATCTTTTGTTCAAACCACCCACAGCATTCTAACTGATTCCAGAGGCTGACCCAAAACAACGTCGCCGCAGAAGAGGTAGACGGAGCGTCCTTCTGGTCAGACTTCGGAGGCGCGCACACCACCCACCGCTTCCGAGTATATTACTCGCTAATGTACCCTCTCTAGATAACAAGGTAGTGGAAATTAGGGCAAGGGTTGCTTTCCAGAAAGACATCCGGGATTGTAACATACTCTGTAACATACTTTCTGGGGACATGCTGTCGGGAGTCTGTACAGCCACCGGGATAATTAACGACTCATGGTGTAATTGTAACATACAGGAACTCAAGTCCTTTTGTTCACCTGACCAAGAATTCCTTACGCTCAAATGCCGACCGCATTATCTCCCAAGACAATTCTCGTCGGTTATTGTCACAGACGTGTATATCCCCCTCAAGCCGATACCACGACGGCCCTCAAGGAACTCCACTGGACTCTGCAAACTGGAAACCATGTACCCTGAGGTTTAATTTATTGTAGTTGGGGATTTTAACAAAGAAAATTTGAGATCAAGGCTACCTAAATTCTATCAGCATATTGATTGTAGTACCCAGGCTGGCAAAACACGATCAATGCTACTCTAACTTCTGCGATGCATACAAGGCCCTCCCCCCGCCCTCCGTTCAGCAAATCTGACCACAACTCCATTTTGCTTCTCCCCTCCTATAGTCAGAAACTCAAACAGGATGCACACCTGTGACCAGGACCATTCAACGCTGGTCTGACCAATCAGAATCCACGCTTCAAGAATGTTTTGATCACGTGGACTGGGATATGTTCCCGGGTAGCCTCAGAGAATAATAGATTTATACGCTGATTCTGTGAGTGAGTTTAAGGAAGTGCATCAGATGTTGTACCCACTGTGACTAGTAAATCTACCCTAACCAGAAACCATGGACAGATGGTGGCATTGGCAAACCACCGCATTTAACCATGGAAAGATGACCAGGGCCTCCCAGGTGGCGCAGTGGTTAAGGGCGCTGTACTGCAGCGCCAGCTGTGCCATCAGAGACTCTGGGTTCGCGACCAGGCTCTGTCGTAACCGGCCGTGACCGGGAGGTCCGTGGGGCGACGCACAATTGGCCTAGCGTCGTCCGGGTTAGGGAGGGCTTGGCTGGTAGGGATGTCCTTGTCTCATCGCGCACCAGCGACTCCTGTGGCGGGCCGGGCGCAGTGCGCGCGAACCAAGGTTGCCAGGTGCACAGTGTTTCCTCCGACACATTGGTGCGGCTGGCTTCCGGGTTGGATTCGCGCTGTGTTAAGAAGCAGTGCGGCTTGGTTGGGTTGTGTATCGGAGGACGCATGACTTTCAACCTTCGTCTCTCCCGAGCCCGTACGGGAGTTGTAGCGATGAGACAAGATAGTAGCTACTAAAAACAATTGGATACCACGAAATTGGGGAGAAAAAGGGGTAAAAAGAAAAAATGTAAAAGAAAGACGACCAGGAATATGGCCGAATACAAACAATGTGGTTATTCATTCCGCAAGGCAATCAAACAAGTGAAATGTCAGTATAGGGACAAAGTGGAGTCGCAATTCAATGGTTCAGACACGTATACGGCAGGGTCTACAGACAATCACGGACTACAAAAAGAAAATCAGTCACGTCACGGACACCGCCATGCTTCCAGACAAACTAAACAACTTTGCCCACTTTGAGGATAACACCATGCCACCGAAGTGGTCCGCTACCAAGGACTGTGGGCTCTCCTCCTTCGTGGCCGATGTGAATAAGACATTTAAACATGTTAACTCTCGCAAGGCTGCCTGCCCAGACGGCATCCCTAGCTGCGTCCTCAGAGCATGCGCAGACCAGCTGGCTGGTGTGTTTATGGACATTCAATCTCTCCCTATTCCAGTCTGCTGTCCCCACATGCTTCAAGATGGCCAACATTGTTCATGTACCCAAGGAGGCAAAGGTAACTGAACTGAATGACTATTGCCTCGTAGCACTAACTTCTGTTATCACAAATTGCTTTGAGAGACTAGTCAAGGATCATTTCAACTCCACCTTACCTGCCACCCTAGACCCACTAACCCAATAGGTCCACAGACGATGCAATAGCCATCACACTGCACGCCGTCCTATCCCATCTGGACAAGAGCAATACCTATGTAGGAATGCTGTTCATTGACGTCAGCTCACACCTTACCTGCCACCCTAGACCCACTGCAATTTGCATACCACCCCAATAGGTCCACAGACGATGCAATCGCCATCACACTGCCCTATCCCATCTGGACAAGAGGAATACCTATGTAAGAAAGCTGTTCATTGACTACAGCTCAGCATTCAACACCATAGTACCCTCCAAGCTCATCATTAAGCTGGAGGCCCTGGGTCTCAACCCCGCCCTGTGCGATTCGGTCCTGGACTTCATGACGGGCCGCCCCCAGGTGGTGAAGGTAGGAAACAACATCTCCACTTCGCTGACCCTCAACTGAGGCCCCACAACGGTGTGTGCTAAAGCCCTTTCCTGTACTCCCTGTTCACCCATGACTGCGTGGCCATGCACGCCTCCAACTCAATTATCAAGTTTGCAGACACAGTAGTAGGCTTGATAATAGAATTTGTTTAAATTAATGATTCGAATATTCCACCCTGAAACCATATAATTGTACGAAATTGATTATAGTCAGTAAAATTGTAATTAATAATGTGTGTAGTTTTAGTCAGAATTACGGTAAAACAATATATCTGTACAATATATTGTTAATAGTATCTTAAACACAGACTGTCTGAGAAAAATTCAGTGCCGACCTTGGCTAGGGGCCACAGATTTGGGAGAGGGCAGGGAGTACTTCTCACGGCCTCCCTAATCTTGGGCTATGACAGGGAGTGCTTCTCACGGTCTCCATAATCTTTGTCGGCTGGGTAGTGATACAGTATGTGCGTAGGATGTGTATGTATGTGTGTATGATATCTACTGTTTGTGGAAGTATGTGCGCCGCTATAAAATGGATGTCTTTGTATTGTGGACTTCAGAACGTTCTCGTGAATAAATTGTACTGACCTTTTGCATAAGCTGAGTCTTTGACTAATTATTATTAAACCCATGGTTTTACAGACCTCGGGGATTGGTCAAAGCTTTTGATTGATTGTTATTATCATTGGGATTGAACATTCTCGTGACAAGGCTTCAACACCAACAACGACGAGACAGACTGTAGGGAGGAGGTGAGGTCACTCGGAGTGTGGTGTCAGGAAAACAACCTCACTCAACGTCAACAAAACAAAGGTTGTGGACTTCAGGAAACAGCAGAGGGAGCACCCCCCTATCCACATCGAAGGGACAGCAGTGGAAAGTTAAGTTCCTCAGCGTACACATCACGGACAAACTGAAATAGTCCACCCACACATACAACCTCAGGAGGCTGAAGAAATGTCTTGACACCCAAAAACCCTCACTAACTTTTACAGATGCACAATTGAGAGCTTCCTGTATGGCAACTGCACCGCCCACTATCTTATTGCTCTCCAGAGGGTGGTGCGGTCTGCACAAGGCATCACCAGGGGCAAACTACCTGCCCTCCAGGACACCTATAGCACCTGATGTCAGATGAAGGGCATAAAGATCATCAAGGACAACAACCACCTGAGCCACTGCCTGTTCACCCCGCTATCATCCAGAAGGCGAGGTCAGTGCAGGTGCATCAAAGAGACTGAGAAACAGCTTCTATCTGAAGGCCATCAGACTGTTAAACAGCCATTACTAACACAGAGAGGCTGCTTCCTACATAGACTTGAAATGATTAGCCACTCTAACAAATGGATCACTAGTCACTTCATTAATGCCACTTTAATTATGTTTATGTATCTTGCATTACTTATCCCATATTTATATACTGTATTTTATACCATCTATTGCGTCTTGCCTATGCTGCTCGGTCATTGCTCATCCATATTTCTATATGTACATATTCTTATTCCATCCTTTTACTTAGATGTGTGTGTATTAGGTAGTTGTGGAATTGTTAGATTACTTGTTGATATTGCTGCACTGTCGGAACTAGAAGTACAAGCATTTCGCTACACTCAAATAACATCTGCTAACCATGTGTATGTGACCAATAAAATGTTATTTGGATTTGATTTTTCATTATGCTCTAATCTATGTATTTCACATCACTGGGAATACAGATATGTTTCTGTTGGTCACGGATACCTTTTTTTTTTTAAAGGCAGGGGGGTGTAGCAGAACTTGTCCGTATCTGGTGTGATGAGCATTTGCCTCGTTCAGTGCGACATCTTCTTCGCATAGTTGATCAGGCTGTTGATTGTGGCCTGTGGAATATTGTACCACTCCTCAATGCGTAGCATGTCTGGTGAGTATGCAAGGCTCTAAAACAATTTTGGAGGCGGCTTATGTAGAGAATTTAACATTCCATTCTCTGGCAACAATTCTGGTGGACATTCCTGCAGTCAGCATGCCAATTGGAGCCTTTAACTTGACACATCTGTGACATTGTATTTTGTGACAAAACTGCACATTTTAGTGACCTTTTATTGTTCCCAGCACAAGGTGCACCTGTGTAATGATCATGCTGTTTAATCGGATGGAATATCTTGGCAAAGGAGAAATGCTCACTAACAGGGATGTAAACAAAGATTTTTGAGAAATAAGTTGTGCATATGGAACATTTCCGGGATATTTTATTTGAGCTCAAGAAACTTGGGACCAACACTTTGCATGTTGCGTTCATATTTTTGATCAGTTATGTCTCAAGAACCAAGGACTACAAAAAAAGATAAGACTCGGCTAGTGGCTAACACATGTCAAACCATGTAAAACTCTATAGAAAGTCGACACCAAATGCGTAGGTATAAAGGAGAGAGGATAAACTTAATCAATAACACATCCATTGAAGGGAGATGTACTTCAAAGGAGAGGACTATAAACTTAATTTTAAAAACTTCTCAAAACAATTCAATCAGGTAACCACCTTGATTGGAATCAGGTGAGCCTACTTAAGGTGTGGGGGAAGGAAGTCCCGATCTTCAGGAAGTAGGAGTGACGGATGGTAGGTGGAGAGGAAGAGGGTGGGGAATTTTCTGCTGTTGGTATTTAATTTCATTTAGCTAGTTGACAAGAACAATGCTCATTAGTCAACATTTTTGTTTCACATCAGTATTGAAGTGCCTGAGTTGGCTATAAAACGGATTGTTATATTACTCTGTGTCAATTGCCTTACTTTCCAGTGAAATCAGTTGATTTTGAAATCTGTTGATTTACCCCTTTACCCTGTCGTCCAGGTGTCTTACAACATATTCCGGACCCTTCCGCCCACCGACAGTAATGAGTTTGACCCAGAGGAAGATGAACCCACACTCGAGGCCTCATGGCCGCACTTACAGGTAACAGCATAGGCTAGAATTGATGTATAAGTTTCTGTGAGTATTCGTTCTGTCTTCAATTGGAGACTGAGTTTCGTCTCCCCCCCTTGAGAACCTTCCTGGTGTCATAGATATAATGTTCTTTTGTATGTGGACATTTGAGCTGGTGTTGAGCGTGTTCTGTTTCTCGGTCCCTGATTTAGTAAGATTTTATTACGGGTCTATTGTCAGGGGCTCATTCTCTCACCACCGTTTCTTTGGAACTGCTGCTCTGCCTCCTTAAACCCTCTGGCGCAGACGTGCCGCTAGCCACCCACCTCGACAATATCCGGTGAAATTGCAGAGCGCCAAATTCAAAATACAGAAATAGTCATAATATACATTCATAAAAATACAAGTGTTATACAACAGCTTAAAGATGAACTTCCTGTTAATCCAGCCGCTTTGTCAGATTTCAAAAAGGCTTTACGGCAAAAGCATACCATGTGATTATCTGAGGACAGCACCCTGCTTACAAAAGCATACAAACATTTTCCAACCAAGTAAAGGAGTCACGAAAGTCAGAAATGGCGATAAAATGAATCGCTCACCTTTGAATAGCTTCATCTGGTTGCAGTCACAAGAGTCCCAGCTACACAAATGTTTGTTTTGTTCGATAAAGTCCCTCTTTATATCCCAAAAACTCAGTTTTGTTGGCACGTTTTGTTCAGTAATCCACTGGCTCAAAGGCTGACAAAGCATGCAGACGAATACATCCTAATAGTCCTGGTAAAGTTTGTCAAAACATGTCAAACGATGTTGATAATTACTCCTCATGTTGTCAATTGTCTAAATAATCAATCATATTTCAACCGGACAATAGCGTATTCAATAGAAAGGAAAAACAACAAAGGGCGCGCACATGGTCACGCGCGCAAACCAGTACTGCATGCTTCCTCAGTCCACTGACAAAGGTCTCATTCTTCTTAATTTTTCAGAAAACAAGCCTGAAACAATGTCTGAAGACTGTTGACATCTAGTGGAAGCCATAGGAACTGCAATCTGGGTCCTAACCCATTAGATACTCAATGGGCATTCAATTGAAAACCACCCACATAAAAAAAAAATCCACTTCCTGGATGGATTTTCCTCAGGTTTTCGCCTACCATATCAGTTCTGTTATACTCACAGACATTATTTTAACAGTTTTGGAAACTTTAGTGTTTTCTATCAAAATCTACCAATTATATGCATATCCTAGCTTCTGGGCCTGAGTAACAGGCAGTTTACTTTGGGCACGCTTGTCATCCAGACGTCAAAATACTGCCCCCAAGCCATAAGAAATGTTAAGAAATTCGATGCCTATCTCAAGGAAATTCTTCCTGGTAAAAGTTTTATTTTCTTTATTACATTTCCAAAGCAACAGCCAAGTTAATTTGACCACATTTTGAGATTAACCCGCCTAGTCATAAGCCCCTCCCCTAGGCCTTCTTGTAACCATGGTTACCACTTAAGGTATTAGTGACCCTACCCATGTTTTGCCTCTGTGACCTTTGACCTCCTCTGCTCCATAGCCTTACCTTTGTTTTATGAATCTCCATCCCTTAACATCTCCATCTCGCTCTTTCTTTCACTGTATCATAGCTGGTGTATGAGTTCTTCATACGATTCTTGGAGAGTCAAGAATTCCAGCCCAGCATTGCCAAAAAGTACATAGACCAGAAATTTGTTCTACAGGTGAGTGAGACTGTTACATTGAGGCTGCACTTTAAAAAATGTAGACTAGTGTTGGTCAAGTTTGAGGAGTTTGTAGTTGTTTCATATGTTTTTCTTTCCCTTTTTGTTCTTTCTCCCTGGCTCTCTGTAGCTCTTGGAGCTATTTGACAGTGAGGATCCTCGGGAGAGAGACTACCTGAAAACAGTCTTACACAGAATCTATGGGAAATTCCTGGGGCTGAGGGCTTTTATACGAAAACAGATCAATAATATTTTTCTACGGTAAGACGGCGCTCCTCATTCTCCTCTACTCAGACCGTTGTGGTACTTTCACTGATGTTTCACTAACGTTTATCCACTCTCTCCTCTCTCGTGAAGTTTTGTTTATGAGACTGAGCACTTTAACGGGGTTGCTGAGTTACTGGAGATCTTGGGAAGGTATGTGACCCTGGATTAATTTATGCTTTGTTCTGATGCCTTTGTTCTCAGGCGCTGTCTTAACCCTTTACACTTGTGGGAATTGGACTATAGGGATAAATTGAAGTGTTTCTTACAAAATAAATATGAAAGGAATATGCCTAAGCATGGTAGCAATTGAAAAGGAACAGTTTGGAGATTATGGGAAACGTATTAGACCAAAGTTGAGGACGTAACAGGTTCACCTGACACAAGACTGAATCCAAACATTACACTGTGTATTTTACATTTACTGTACTTTTTGTCGCATTTGTCGATAATACGAAATCTAGAAATATTCTGGATACATTCACTAACATTATAAGAATAGGTGTAACACAAGACAAATACATGACAAGGGTTTGAGTGAGAGGACTAACTGGTGTCTCAGTGGTCACACAACTCTCAAATGTGCACAGTTCCTAAGTATTTTCAATGCATTTTATGACTCAGTATTCAATTAAGGTGATTTTTATTTTTTATTTTGCTCTCCTATAGTGGTTCTTCCTTTAAAAGTTACGAGTTTATGCCGTGACCGTTTGTGGTAGACGGTGGCATTCTGTCATTGCACCACACTATCACAAGGGGGAGTTAAAACTCTGCTCTATCGGAAGTCTAAACTGTGGCAATTAATGGAGGCGTTTTCCATCTGAGAGTCTCTCCTCTTGCACTAGAGTCAATAACAAAAACTATCTTTGGTCCTGGAGCTAAGAGAGAACTTGGGTAAATAACATGGGGGTATTTCACTTGACATTTGGACTAACGATTTTCCGAAAAAATAGGCGTGGTGAGCTTTTAGTTTCTCTCCCGCTAAAAACAGAAATCATTCTAAGTAACAAACTGGCTTTATTTACAAATTATTAAGAATGTCTCACCCCATGTTCAAGAATGGCCTTTTACCCTTTAAGTGTTCACTTTTGGTTATTTGAAACAACCATCTCCAAAATATTATTATTATTATTATTAACCCTGCATTATAATTATATAAAAGCCCCTTAGATATTCTCACAGATTAGATTTTTATTTAGACTCCTCCAATCCTCCAAATGTTGTTATTGGCGGAGAGTCACATCGTTGGCGGAGAGTCGGGCAGCATTGGCGGAGTTGGAGAGGGCGAAGAACAAGATGGAGTCACAATCCATGCCAGGCAAACATGCAGATTATTTCTACTACATTTTAGTTGTTCTACCAATTAACGGTCTACTTACTCTGCTGGTGTCTTGACCCAGTTTATGTCTTCATTTGCAATGCAAACCATAATGAATTACTTTGGGAATAAATGGAAGGGAGAAAAATTGGAGAACTTCTCTGTCGGCCCTGAAGGCCTTTTGAAAACAATTAATGAACATGCACCTGTGGAACGGTTGTTAAGACACTAACAGCTTACAGACGGTAGGCAATTAAGGTCACAGTTATGAGAACTTTGGACACTAAAGAGGCCTTACTACTGACTTTGAAAAACACCAAAAGAAAGATGCCCAGGGTCCCTGCTCATCTGCGTGAATGTGCCTTAGGCATGCTGCAAGGAGGCATGAGGACTGCAGATGTGGCCAGGGCAATAAATTGCAATGTCCGTACTGTGAGATGCCTAAGACAGCGCTACAGGGAGACAGGACGGACGGCTGATCGTCCTCACAGTGGCAGACCACGTGTAACAACGCCTGTACAGGATCGGTACATCCGAACATCTCACCTGCGGGACAGGTACAGGATGGCAACAACTGCCCGAGTTACACCAGGAACGCACAATCCCTCCATCAGTGCTCAGACTGGCCGCAATAGGCTGAGAGAGGCTGGACTGGGCTTGTAGGCCTGTTATAAGGCCGGTCCTCACCAGACATCACCGACAACAACGTTACCTATGGGCACATACACTAATACATCTTTTTTTTAAATAAAAAATGCACTTTTCCCACGTTGAATAGTAGTCGCTGTCCATGGTTCTGAAACACATCAGTGCGCTGTTGAATTAGTGCCTTTTCCTAGACTATATTGCTATGTGCACAATAGCAAAGTTAACCAGCTTATTGGTGTAGTGGAGCCCTTGCCTTATTGTCTATGAAAAGTGAGGAGGAAGGAAACCCCAACTTAATTAGGTCTATAATCAACAGACTAACTGTTAAATGTTGCTGGCTTTATAAATAATATGCAGTGCCTTCGTAAAACTATTCGGACCCCTACACATTTTGTTACTTTACAGCCTTATTCTAAAATGGATTAAATACATTTTCCCCCTCAGCAATCTACACACAATACCCTATAATGACAAAGCGAAAACAGGATTTTAGAAATGTTTACAATTGTGTTAAAAATATTTACATAATTATTCAGACCATTATTCAGACCCTTTGCTGTGAGACTCAATTGAGCTCAGGTGGATCCTGTTTCCATTGATCATCCTTGAGATGTTTCTACAACTTGAGGGGAGTCCACCTGTGGTAAATTCAATTGTTTGGACATGATTTGGAAAGGCACACACCTGTCTATATAAGGTCCCACAGTTGACAGTGCATGTCAGAGTAAAGACCAAGCCATGAGGTCGAAGGAATTGTCCATAGAGCTCCAGGACAGGATGGGGAAGGGTACCAAAAATGTCTGCAGCATTGAAGTCCCCCAAGAACACAGTGGCCTCCGTCGTTTTTAAATTGAAGTTTGGAACCACCAAGACTCTTCCTAGAGCTGGCCGCTTGGCCAAACTGAGCAATCGTGGGAGAAGGGCCTTGGTCAGGGAGGTGACCAAGAACCCGATGTTCACTCTGACAGAGCTCTAGATTTCTTCTGTGGAGATGGTTGTCTTTTTGGAAGGTTCTCCCATCTCTGCAGCACTCCAGCAATCAGGCCTTTATGGTAGTGGCCAGATGGAAGCCACTCCTCAGTAAAAAAAAAAACACATGGTGTTTTTTATAATTTGCCAAAAGGCACCCAAAAACAAGATTCTCCGGTCTGATGAAACCAAGATTGAACTATCTGGTCTGAATGCCAAACGTCACGTATGGAGGAAACCTGGCACCATCCCTATGGTGAAACATGGCAGTGGCAGCATCATGCTGTAAGTTTCTTTTTTTTCACCTTTATTTAACCAGGTAGGCAAGTTGAGAACAAGTTCTCATTTACAATTGTGACCTGGCCAAGATAAAGCAAAGCAGTTCAACATATATAACAACACAGTTACACATGGAGTAAAACAAACACACAGTCAATAATACAGTAGAAATATAAGTCTCTATACAATGTGTGCAAATGAGGTAAGGGAGGTAAAGGCAAAAAAGACCATGGTGGTGAAGTAAATACAATATAGCAAGTAAAACACTTGAATGGTAGATTTGCAGTGGAAGAATGTGCAAAGTAGAAATAAAAATAATGGGCTGCAAAGGAGCTAAATAAATAAATACAGTAGGGGAAGAGGTAGTTGTTTGGGCTAAATTATAGATGTGCTATGTACAGGTGCAGTAATCTGTGAGCTGCTCTGACAGCTGGTTTTTAAAGCTAGTGAGGGAGATAAGTGTTTCCAGTTTCAGAGATTTTTGTAGTATGTTCCAGTCATTGGCAGCAGAGAACTGGAAGGAGAGGGTCCAAAGGAAGAAATGGTTTTGGGGGTGAACACACTGAACTCTATCAGAGAAGTACTTGGTGAACCAGGCGAGGCAATCATTTGAGAAACCAAGGCTATAGAGTCTGCCAATGAGGATGTGGTGATTGACAGAGTCGAAAGCTTTGACCAGGTCAATGAGTACGGCTGCACAGTATTGTCTCTTATCGATGGCGGTTAAGATATCGTGGGATGAGTGGGATGTCCGCAGCTGCTTTCCAATCTGTGGGAATCTCAGACGACACGAGAGGTTGAACAGGCTAGTAATAGGGGTTGCAACTATTTTGGCAGATCATTTTAGAGAGAAAGGGTCCATATTGTCTGGCCTGGCTGATTTGTAGGGGTCCAGATTTTGCAGCTCTTTCAGAACATCAGCTGACTGGATTTGGGATGAGGAGAAATTGGGATGGCTTGGGCGAGTTGCTGTGGGGGGTACAGTGCAGTTGACCGGGGTAGGGATAGCCAGGTGGAAAGCATGGCCAGCCGTAGAAAAATGCTTATTGAAATTCTCAATTGTAGTGGATTTATCGGTGGCGACAGAGTTTCCTATCCTCAGTGCAGTGGGCAGCTGGGAGGAGGTGTTCTTATTCTCCATGGGCTTTAGTGTCCCAGAACTTTTTTGAGTTTGTGTTGCAGGAAGCAAATTTCTGCTTGAGAAAGCTAGCCTTGGCTTTTCTAACTGCCTGTGTATATTGGTTTCTAACTTTCCTGAAAAGTTGCATATCATGGGGGCTGTTCGATGCTAATGCAGAATGCCAAAGGATGTTTTTGTGTTGGTTAAGGGCAGTCAGGTCTGGAGAGAACCAATGGCTATATGTGTTCCTGGTTCTAAATTTATTGAATGGGGCATGCTTATTTAAGATGGTGAGGAAGGCATTTTAAAAAAATAACCAGGCATTCTCTACTGATGGGATGAGGTAAATATCCTTCCAGGAAACCCGGGCCAGGTCGATTAGAAAGGCCTGCTCGCTGAAGTGTTTCAGGGACTTTTTTTTTCAATAGCAGGGACTGAGAGACTAGTCAGGATTGAGTTAAAGATGAATGGAGTAAAGTTCAGCGAGAGCCTTGATGAAAACAGGACCTCAGACTGGGGTGAAGGTTCACCTTACAACAGGACAACGACCCTAAGCATACAACCAAGGCAACGCAGGAGTGGCTTCGGGACAAGTCTCTAAATGTCCTTGAGTGGACCAGCCGAACTTGAACCTGATTTAAACATGTCTGGAGAGACCTGAAAATAGCTTTGCTGCAGCGCTCCCCATCCAACATGGCAGAGCTTGAGAGGATCTGCAGAGAAAAATGGGAGAAACTACCCAAATACAGGTGTGTCGAGCTTGTAGCGTCATACCCAAGGAGACTCATGGCTGTAATCGCTGCCAAAGGTGTTTCAACAAAGTACTGAATAAAGGGTCTGAATACTTATGTAAATATGATATTTCCGTTTAACATTTTTGATAAATTAGCAAACATGTCTAAAAACCTGTTTTTGCTTTGTCATTATGGGATGTTGTGTGTAGACTGGGCAAAGGGGAAAAACTTTCTAATTGTATTTGTCATGTGCCGAATACAACAGGTGAAGAACTTAGTGAAATACTTACAAGCCCTTAACCAACAATGCAGTTTTAAGAAAAATAATAAAGTCCAAAATAATTCAAGAGCAGCAGTAAATAACAATCGCAAGGCTATATAAAGGGGGTACCGGTACAGAGTCAATGTGCAGGGGCACCGGTTAGTCGAGGTAATATGGGGGCACCGGTTAGTTGAGGTAATATGTACATGTAGGTAGAGCTATTTAAGTGACTATGCATAGATAATAAGAGAGTAGCAGCAGCGTTGAAGAGGGGGGGGCAATGCAAATATTCTGGGTATCCATTTGATTAGATGTTCAGGAGTCTTATGGCTTGGGGGTGGAAGCTGTTTAGAAGCCTCTTGGACCTAGACTTGGCGCTCCGGTACCGCTTGCCGTGCGGTAGCAGAGAGAACAGTCTATGACTAGGGTGGCTGGAGTCTTTGACAATTTTTAGGGCCTTCCTCTGACACCACCAATTTAATCCATTTCAGAATATGGCTGTAACTTAACAAATGTGGAAAAAGTCAAGGGGTCTGAATACTTTACGGATGCACTGTATATCTACATAAATAAGACAGGTCCTGCTTCTGTTGCTGTTTTGAGTGTTTAATAGCCTACTGATTCTGTGAGCATCAAGCCTCGCAACATGTTAAGTAAAACATTTGACATTCTGCTGTTTTTATCTTTGCTTTGCTGTAATAAAGGCGTTGTACTTTATTTCATTAGAAGAGCCTCTGGTATTATACAATGTATTTAGTGTTGACCCTGTTCCATATTGTCCAAAAGATTATATTCATAATAATGCTATTTTTTTCTTGATCTAATTATTGTTATTATTACTTTTATGATCATTATCGTAATAAGTAATGTCATCATTAGTAGGCTTAGTATAGCAGCCTTGTACAACCACCATTGAGCTGTAGGCCTAAGAGCGCATCCTGTTTAGTCTTTATACTGTAACTTACTTAGGCCTGCCTATATTTCAATATTTTTATAGGCTACTGTATCAATCAGTCATTAATTTGTTCATGTCATCACATCGTATACGAGTCATTCAAGAGTTGAAATGCAATCAAGCATTTTAGTTTAAAATAAAGCTAGCCTTGAATAATTAGCTTAAATAATAAATAAACCGTTCTATTATGGAAATTGCATTCACAATGCAGCTGTTTTTAGTCTTTGCTGTAATAAAGGCTTAACAAAAAAGTTACAACAGACTCTGGTACGCTTAGAATTTATTTAGTGTTTACATTGTTCCCAATGGTCAGAAAAATTATATTGTAATTTAACTGCACCTGTTTGGCACACATAATATGCACGCAGTGCTTGCTCCTTACCTTATTTTTCTTGAGTTCCAGTCTTTTCCACAATTAATCAAATTTCACACATCTGACTTCCCCTTTACCTCATGAGCAACCAGTAAACATTCCCCCATTTTGAGTTTTTGTCACGTCCTCTGCATCCATTTTGCTGTTAATGTTCGGAGTTTGTTATAACCAATTTATTGATGTGCTTATGCTATTGGTCAGGCCCTATTGGTCAAGTGCATTTAATGCATACATGTGTCACGTAAAGAGATCAAGGGTTGAGGGAATAGGGAATGTTTTTTTTCTAAACAAATGGGGGCTTTCGTTAACACTACTTTTCTGTCAGTATTCTGTAATTATATTGCAGTTTCAGCAACACGAACTGTGCGATAAACACTGGTAGGCGCTACAGCATGGAAGAGAGAGCGGTGCTAGTCACACAATTACTCAGTCTTTTTCTTTTAACACAAAGTAGCAAGTCTGAGGCTGGTACAATCAAATCAATTGCTGGTCGCACTCCCTCTTCTCATTTGTGTGTCTTAATTATTTAATCAAACCGTGTGCTTAAAGCATCAGTCAAGCTCAGTGAATATAGTTGATTTGATTAAAACACGTAGGATGTGTCTATGGAAAATGACATGTTTAAACATTTTGACCAATCGATTGGTCTAAAGAACAGACAATTCTTGGTCGACCAAGATTTTTTGGAGTTGGGGACAGACAACGTTAGACTTACGGGTGTTTGACATGCTTGTATGACATCCAAAGCACTATTTATTATAATCCTCAATGTCGCATCATTCAAAATGGATTGATTCCTCTTAATTTACAGCATTTTCCTCACTCGGACAACAAAAAAGTGCGCAATTTGCCCAATTAGCAGGAGGAGGGTTGAGAGCAACATCTTGCCACGTGCGGTGCTCAACTTCCGAAACTCTGTCAGTCAAAAACCCATACAGCCATGTGAAGCGCAGAGCCTGAGCTCTGTAGTTTTATAGCATTTTACTGTACAGCCACTGCGATCCTATTTAGGTGCTTATTAGTGTCCAAGTGTAAAGGGTTAGGATTTACCATTTCATCATCGGTGGGTCTTAGTTCTGTAGCCCAGGCTAAAACTTGTTGGTAACTTTGCATAAAGTAGCTACAGTACCTGTGTAATTTCCATTGGCCCATGTAAAAGCTATTGATCCTTAATGTATCTTTGCCTCAGTCTTGTTAACATTGATTCTCCAGTAAGCTTTATACTAAATTCTTGTCTCTTTGTACTGACGTGTAATTTGCCATCCTGGCTTAGCGATGCGTTTCTCTCTCTTGCAGCATAATCAATGGTTTTGCCCTGCCGCTCAAAGCAGAGCACAAACAGTTTCTGGTCAAAGTGTTGATCCCCCTCCACACTGTCAGGAGTCTGTCCCTCTTCCACGCACAGGTACTGTGTGTATGACTGTGTGCAATCATAATTTTGTTGATGTTCAACATCCGAGTTTGGTTCTCCAACCCTGTTCCTGGAAAACTACCCTCCTGTTGGTTTTTTCTCCAACCCCAATTGGAACTTATCAACCAGCTAAATATTAGAATTGGGTGCACTAGATTAGGGTTGGAGAAAACTGACAGAATGGTAGCTCTCCAGAAACAGGGTTGGAGAGCCCTGGTCTACATGATTGAGTCTCTCCAGTGAGTCGATCCTAATTGGTATTCCACATTTTCCAACTATGACATTGACAATGTGTTATGTTTTTCGTTATTGCGACTTATTTTTCCAGTTGGCGTATTGCATTGTACAGTTCCTAGAGAAAGACCCAGCGTTAACAGAACCAGTAAGTGTTATCTCCCCCATGGTCACACCACCTTGTAATCAGAAGGGTCTTTTAATCAGTCACCGTCTCCCTTCAGTCACACATTTCTCTCTTGCATCTATCGCTCTCACATCTATTAATCTAATCTATCTATAGGTCATCAGGGGCTTACTGAAGTTCTGGCCAAAAACCTGCAGTCAAAAAGAGGTAAGAGCACTGGAAGTTTCCCTTCCTTGGTCTGGAGCACTGAGCTGCTAATGTTAATGGGAGTTTAGATCTGTTATCTAGATAGTAACGACCTGATGTGTTGTCCTGCTCAGGTGTTTGTAACTGTGTTCTCAGGTGATGTACCTCCGGTGTGTTCTCAGGTGGTGTACCTGGGTTAGGGTGTGTTAGTAACTAATTCAGGGCTGCCCGCTTGCCCGGCAACTTCTGCCAAGCTAACCTGGCCAGTTAATCAAGCTTTCACATGGCCCGCTTGGGTCAGTACATTTTCAAACTCCAAAACAGACTAATTATTATTTATATTTCATCTTTCACAATCTAACCGATGTCTGACGCTTCACTCTTGCTATCAACCAGCATTCGGTTTCCAAGCTGGGGCAAGAATGTCAAAGCCTCAGTATGGTCAGCATACAGTGCCAAGAACAAGTATGTGAACTCTTTGGAATTACCTGGATTTCTGCATAAATTGCTTGTCAAATTTGATCTGATCTTCATCTAAGTCACAACAATAGACAGTGTTTTTCAACTAATAACACACAAATCAATATATTTTATGAACCCCTAGGATAATGACTTGTCCAAAAAGCTAAATTGAATTAGGAGTCCAATCAATGAGACGAGATTGGAGATGTTGGTTAGAGCTGCCTTGCCCTATAAAAAAAATCACTCACAAAATTTGAGTTTGCTATTCACAAGAGGCATTGCCTGATGTGAACCATGCCTCGAACAAAAGAGCTCTCAGAAGAACTAAGATTAAGAATGGTTGACTTGCATAAAGCTGGAAAGGGTTAGAAAAGTATCTCTAAAAGCCTTGATGTTGATCAGTCCACGGTAAGACAAATTGTCTATAAATGGAGAAAGTTCAGCACTGTTGCTACTCTCCCTAGGAATGGCCTTCCTGCAAAGATGACTGCAAGAGCACAGTGCAGAATGCTCAATGAGTTTAAGAAGAATCCTAGAGTGTCAGCTAAAGACTTACAAAAATCTCTGGAACATGCTAACATCTCTGTTAACGAGTCTACGATACCTAACAAACTTAACAAGAATGGGGCTCAGGGAAGACACCACAGAAGAAGCCACTGCTGTCCAAAAAATCATTGCTGCACGTCTGAAGTTCGCAAAAGAGTACCTGGATGTTCCACAGCGCTACTGGCAAAATAGTCTGTGGACAGATGAAACTACAGTTGAGTTGTTTGGAAGAAACACACAACACTGTGTAGAGAAAAAAAGGCACAGCACACCAACATCAAAACCTCATCCCAACTGTAAAGTATGGTGAAGGGAGCATCATGGTTTGGGGCTGCCTCAGTGCCTGGACAGCTTGCGATCATCGACCAGAAAA
The DNA here is from genome assembly GCF_018296145.1 of Oncorhynchus tshawytscha. NCBI lineage: Eukaryota > Metazoa > Chordata > Actinopteri > Salmoniformes > Salmonidae > Oncorhynchus > Oncorhynchus tshawytscha. Next base: position 26,288,353 of record NC_056436.1, on the reverse strand, counting down.
ATTAATTCTCAAGTTTATCAAGACATTTTGCAGGAGAATATTAGGTTCTTTGTCCGCCAATTAAAGCTCAACAGAAGTTGGGTGATGCAACAGGACAATGACCTAAAACACAGAAGTAAATCAACAACAGAATGGCTTCAACAGAAGAAAATACACCACCTGGAGTGGCCCAATCAGAGCCCTGACCTTAACCCGATTTGAGATGTTGTGGCATAACCTCGAGAGCAGTTCACACCAGACATCCCAAGAATATTGCTGAACTGAAACAGTTTTGTAAAGACGAATTGTCTAAAATTCCTTCTGACCGTTTTGCAGGTCTGATCCGCAACTACAAAAAAACGTTTGGTTGAGGTTGTTGCTGCCAAAGGGGAGGGTCAACCAGTTATTAAATCCAAGGGTTCAAATACTTTTCCCACCCTGCACTGTTAATTTTTACACAATGTGTTCAATAAAGACATGAAAACATTATAATTGTGTGTTATTAGTTTAAGCAGACTAGACAAACAAATTGTTGTGACCTAGATGAAGATCAGATCAAACTTTATGACCAATTTATGCAGAACTCCAGGTATTTCCGAAGGGTTCACATACTTTTTCTTGCCACAGTACTTGCCCCAGACCCATCTTAGTGGAAGCAGAGTTAGAGATTGGCATTGGCGTTTCACAATCGCAGAATAAAAGACCTCCACCTGCCGTTTCTCATATCAGACATCCTACACAGCAATGCCATAATTGCAAAGAAAGGTTTACATAGGCCTACACTATGTAGCCGCTTGCTTGTTAAAACATAATTTACACGTCACTTGTGTAAATAATAAGATTCAGTTTTACAATCTGAGTGTCTAGCATGACAAAAAAATGAGCATTTTGTTTACATTTACATAACTACCATTCGAGTGCATAAACAGTAGGCCTATATTCACTGAAATTCACAGAATATCTCTGTATTTATAAACACTGTACAAATCACAATTTTATTAGGCTAGTGGCAGTTTTTAGGACATTAAACAAGCAGCAAGGACATATCAAGTCTATGATCTACCTAATGATTATCCCGTTGGGGTAAACAATGCAGATGCAGCATTCAGCCATGTAGCCACGATGCTGCATCAGGCTACATGTGATGATGTTTATTGTTAAAAAAGCACACCTGCCTGGAATATGGACCATGTATAGGCCCTAAATAAATAAATTTACCTTCAATATGCTATTGGGCTCCTTTCTAGGGAGGAATATTACATTTTATGAAGTGTCATATGTTAAGGCTGAGTGTACAAAACATTAGTAACGGCTTCCTAATATTGAGTTGCACCCTCTTTTTGCCCTCAGAACTGCCTCAATTTGTCGGGGCATGGACTAAAATGTGTCAAGCGTTCCACAGGGATGCTGGACCATGTTGATTCCAATGCTTCCCACAGTTGTCAAGTTGGTAGGATGTCCTTTGGGTGGTGGACCATTCTTTATACACACGGGAAACTGTTGAGAGTGGAAAAACCCAGCAGCTTGGCAGTTCTTGACCCACTCAAACCGGTTCGCTTGGCACCTACTACCATACTCCGTTCGAAGGCACTTAAATCTTTTGGCTCCTGAGTGGCGCAAGGCACCGCATCTCAGTGCTAGAGGTGTCACTACAGACCCTGGTACGATCCCGGGCTATATCACAACCGGCCGTGATCGGGGGTCCCATAGGGTGGCGCACAATTGGCCCAGCGTTGTCCAGGTTTGGCCATCATTGTAAAATAAGAATTTGTTTTAACTGACTTGCCTAGTTAAATTAAATAAAAATTCACCCTCTGAATGGCAAACATGCACTATTCATGTCACAAAGCTTAAAAATGATTCTTTAACTTGTGTCTCCCCTTCATCTATACTGAAGTGGATTTAACAGGTGGCGTAGCTGGTCAGTCTGTCATGGAAAGAGGTGTTCCTAATGTGTTGTGCGCTCAGTGTTTAAAAAATAGTAATTGTATTTTACTTTTATTTAACTAGGCAAGTCAGTTAAGAACAAATTCTTCTTTTCACTGACTGCCTAGGAACAGTGTATTAACTGCCTTGTTCAGGGGCAGAACAACAGATTTGTATGTCCTCATTGAGAGTTGGCATGGTTTTATTTTTGTTTTCCAATCAGTATAAATATCAGATTGTATGGTTGGCTATAATTGCCTATAAGGTACTTGCCCAGACTGCAAATGAAACCCCCCCCATGATTGAAATTCTGCATGCATGACTTGCTTTCCTGTGATCTGGCCCAGGCCAGTCATTTTCTCATTCGGGACAGTAGTTTTTACTTGTTACTGGCCTGGTGTTCCACAATCTAATTTACCTGAATGTCAAACGTTGTCAGGTGATGTACCTCAGGTGTGTTTGTAACTGTGTGTATTCTCAGGTTATGTACCTGGGGGAGCTGGAGGAGATCCTAGACGTGATTGAACCGACACAGTTCGTCAAGATCCAGGAGCCGCTTTTCAAACAGATCTCCAGATGCGTATCCAGCCCACACTTCCAGGTCAGTCTATAGAGAAGGATGTCAATGCTGTCTGACCCTACCCTAAACCCTAATCTTAACCCATACTCTTACCATAACCTGTCCCTGACCTACCACTTCCCTTATTTAATCTTCAAAGGGTTAGGGAAGTCCCAAGGGTCCCGGCTAGCACGGACCCTGGTTTTTAGTGGTAGTCACAGCATATCTATGGTGCTCTTATAAGTACATGGTTGTTGTTGGAGGGTTTAGCCTTGTCCCAGATTTGTTTGTTCTGTATAGCTAACTTCTAGGGTCGTTGTAATGACAACAACCATAGGATCACAAAATAAATCTGAAAAGAGGCTAGTGCGTATGGGTGTAGGTATTGTGTATTAAATGTCTGTGTCCCTGGCAGGTGGCAGAGAGGGCCCTGTACTACTGGAACAACGAGTACATCATGAGTCTGATTGAGGAGAACTCCAGCGTTGTCTTACCCATCATGTTCGCCAGCCTGTACAGGATCTCCAAAGAACACTGGAACCCGTGAGTCCACCTCAACACCCTCACAGATTGGTCCTATCAAAAAACTTGATTGTATTTGTTTTCATTAGAGAGAACATAAGTTGTGAAAGAGTTGAAATTGGCTGTTTTTTTACATATTTTTTATTTTGCCTTGAAGGGCGATAGTGGCGTTGGTGTACAACGTACTGAAAGCCTTCATGGAGATGAACAGTACCTTGTTTGATGAGCTCACAGCTACTTACAAGTCAGATCGCCAGCGGTAAGATATGCTGCATCATTAATGGTGGCTCTGTGGTGTGGTCCTGCATAGTGCTGTTGAATTAAGCGTGTATAGTTTTAGACACCTATTCAAATAGGCCCATGCTCACTACACGGAAAATTACTGTACAGAAAAATTACTGTTTGTTTTTATGCAGAATAACACTTTTTTTTCCTCATACACTGTCTGGTGTGTGTAATATTGTGATTCTTGACTCTAGCAGGATAAGGATATGTACTTAGTGGTGGAAAACCCAGTAGTAATATCTCAGTAATCTGCAGCTAGTCCTGCCTCCCCCCGTACTGTCTGCAGTGAGAAGAAGAAGGAGAAGGAGAGGGAGGAGCTTTGGAAGAAGTTAGAGGACCTGGAGCTGAAGAGGAGCCTTAGGCGTGACGGGATAATTCCCACTTAACGAAGCGCCACGCTCCTCTCCCATCCATGTCCACCGGAGCACGCCCCGTGGATCCTGTATGGCCATCTGGAACGGCATGGAGCGACCGTGTTTTTTTTGTTGTTTTTTTTTCTGTATTGTGCGACTTACTTTATGGTAGATTCACACGTTGTTTCATTATTTCAACAGCACTGTAAATAACTTTTATCCTTAAACTGCTATTATTGCGAAATAAAAATTGTAAAAAAAATAAAATAAAACGCGATAAGGAACTTGTGTGGGGGTAAAAATATACTTTGGACATTAAGACTTGAAATGAACAGCAAAGTTAAAACAATCTGTTAACTTCCCTCCTATTTGAGAACCCTACCCACTGTCCTTGAATACAAACCCATTTTCCATCTGGTTCTACTCTTTGCTCTTTCTCTCTCCTCTCTGTCCCTCTCACACTTTGGTGCTTCTGTACCTCTCTCCCTTTTGTGGGACGTCCTGACTGAATGAGATACCTGGGAGGCCCCGCCCTGACCAAGAGGGCACCCCTTCTCTCTGTAAGGACCACCCTCTGACCCCTCCTGACCTGACTCATGATGAAGCCATGCTGGTATTATATTATATGGACCCATTAGCCATGAGGAAATGAAATAACCCCTCGTCCCTCTCAACCCCTCCTCCAAGAGGCGAACATGTTAAGGTCCTGTATGTACAGGGACTAAAATTTTAAAAAACAAGGGAAGATCTCCATACACATACTTACATTCATTCTCTCGCACCATTTTTCTCCCCACTTCCACATTTGTTTCTTTTCACTTGTGTGTGTGTGTGTCTCCCCAATGATTTGATTGGTTTCTGTCAGTTCAGTTTTCTCTTTGGTTTTATGGACTTTGACCCTGCAGTACCAGGTAGCCTGGTATCAGTCTGGTACTGGTACCCTCCAGCCACACAGAAAATGGGATAAAAAAATAAAAAACGATTGCGAGCTATAGAGGAGCACCAAACTCGCCTATTGTGAAAAGGAGTGTCACTCCCAAGTGTGCTTTACACAGTATTACAAACCTGTATATTGTTATTAAACGCAGTACACTGATATATTGTATCTTGTAGTAATTTTGCATATATTTTTGCTTAGGAACAGCCAATAAGTATTCTGTATATGAGTTAATATGGAACAAGACTATCTGGTATTTATGATTTAGTTTTTTCTGTTTCCTTCTTGGTTTTTAATCTCTCATTTGGGGATTTTTATTGTTTCTTTGACCATCAGATATTTTTATTGTGGAGTGGAAGAGGGAATTGCAGAGAGGGATGGCTTGGCCCAGTTCATATCCCGTTTAAATTTACATTAAGTTCAGCATTGTTGCCCCCTTAAAGAATTTGTGCTTTAGGGTGGCCCAGATATAATATGAATGAAAATAAGAAAAAAAGGGTTGAAGAAATACACGTTTATTTAAAAAAAAATAATAATAATTAAACCTGTTTTGTGATGAAAGCTCAGATGCTGGATTACTTTATTTTCAGACAGCATACCACTGTTTACTTTGTGTATGTGATGGAGAGGTGAAAAACACATGAAGGCGTCATGGGTTTTTGATTGTTGCTTAGCTACTCCGCTATGAATTTCATGACTAATTGATTCTGCTTGTCACTTGGCTACTCAAGCAAGTCAGCAACAACTAAAGTAGTCTGCAGTCAACATAGACCGTCTCAATATCCTTTGGTATGATGAATGATCGATTACAGGAGTTTACTCACTGTTTGTTAAATTGCTTTGGTTCACCAATAATTAGCAGAATGTGAGTTTTGTTTTTCAGTTTTTAAAACCTCTCTGGGATGCTAGTGTCCCACCTCGCCAACAGCCAGTGAAATTGCAGGGTACCAAATTCAAACAGAAATCTCATTATTAAAATTCCTAAAACATACAAGTATTTTACACCATTTTAAAGAAACTTCTTGTTAATCCAGCCACAGTGTCTGATTTCAAAAAGGCTTTACGGCGAAAGCAAAAACCTCATTTGAAATTGGCGTGTTATGTTCAGAAATGCATTCTCAAACAAACATCCGGTGAAATTGCAGAGAGCCACATCAAATTACCGAAATAATCATCATAAACATTGATGAAAGATACAAGTGTTATACATAGGATTAAAGAAACTTCTTGTTAATGCAGCCGCTGTGTCCGATTTCAAAAAAGCTTTACGGTGATAGCACACAATGCGATTGTTAGGTCAGCGCCTAGCCACAGAAAACCATAGTCATTTTCCAACCATGAAGAGGTGTCACAAAAGTCCGAAATAGTGTTAAAATTAATCACTTAACTTTGATGATCTGATGAAACTCCCAGGTCTCCATGTTAGACAGTAAAAGTTAGTTTTGTTTGATAAAGTTAATCTTTATGTCCAAATACCTCCTTTTTTTGTTTGCGCGTTTAGTCCAGTATTCCAAATGCACAAAGCCCAGACGAAAAGTCCAAAAAGTTCCATTAAAGTTCGTAGAAACATGTCAAACGATGTGTATATAATCAATCTAGGATGTCTTTATGATAAATCTTCAATAATATTCCAAGCGGACAATACTGTTTTCATTAGAAAGGGAAAGAACCTCGTGCGAGACTAAACTAAATCTACTGGAAGCCTTAGGAAGTGCAATCTGACCCCATAGACACAGGATATTGGATAGGCAATCACTTTTAAAAAAACTACAAATCTGATTTCCCACTTCCTGTTTGGATTTTTCTCAGGTTTTTTGCCTGCCATATGACTAATGTTATACTCAGACATTATTTTAACAGTTTTGGCAACTTTAGATTGTTTTCTATCCAAATCTACTAATTATATGCATATCCAGGCTTCTGGGCCTGAGTAAAAGGTAGTTTACTCTGGGCACCTTATTCATCCAAGCTACTCAATACTGCCCCCTGTTCCCAAAGAAATTTTAAGTAAAGCTAATTTACAATACCACAAATATAATGCTACCTTGAAGTGCCACAGGAGGGCAGCAAGACTTCAAATCTGACGGACCCCAAAGCAGCCATTGAGTCACCATGTAGTTGATTTGTATCTGATGTTATTTGTGAGCTTTTATTCAGTACTGTTCCAATATCAATGAAGAATATTTCTGGACCAAGTTTATGAAAACCCTTCCTTTACGAGATCTGTATTCGATTTGTTACTCAGGGTGTGATGTGATCTGACCTGTGTGTGACCCCTTTGAAGGTGGGTTTAATGTTGACCTGACACACACACTTTTCCCAGAAGATACTGACCCTACAGTTACGCTTGTTTACACCGAGCTGCACTGTTGTAGGGTACATTGGGTACATTAAGACACCGTGGAGTCGGAAAACGTACCTAAATGCAGGGATGGGATATTCCACTGTACTGTACAGTTTACAACACTTTATAAAGAAAGTATGTAAATTGCTCTCTAAACAAGTGGATTATTTATCTTACCTACTTGCATATTTAAAAAACAATTATAGATCTAACTTCATCAAAATATTTTGTCAACTTTTTCAATTCACCACAAAATCGTTTTGTTGAAATATCTCAAAGTTGTGAAGACACAGATTACTTTTTTGATGAGCAAGATCAGTGGCAGCCAGGGAACGTGTTGGGGAAATAATTTGGTGACATCTTGTGGTCTTGATGTGAATTTCAGTTGGAGGTGGGAGGGCAGTTACCTCCCAGTACCCTACTTTTTTTTAATTCATCCCTGTCACTGTTTTTATTCAACACTTACAAAACATTTAAAAAATCTTCTCCTTATTCCACTCACATTGCAATGAATAAATAGCAAAGTGTATACACTACCGGTCAAAAGTTTTAGAACACCTACTCATTCAAGGGTTTTTATTTTATTTTTTTATACAATTTTCTAAATTGTAGAATAATAGTGACGACATCAAAACAATGAAATAACACATGGAATCATGTAGAAACTAAAAAAGTGTTAAAGCTAAAAGTATTTTATATTTGAGATTCTTCAAATAGCCACCCTTTGCCTATGGCAGCTTTGCACACGCTTGACATTCTCTCAACCAGCTTCACCTGGAATGCTTTTCCAACAGTCTTGGAATTCCCACATATGCTGAGCGCTTGTTGGCTGCTTTTCCTTCACTCTGCAGTTCGACTCTCAATTTGGTTGAGGTCGAGGGATTGTGGAGGCCAGGATATCTGATACAGCGCTCCATCACTCTCCTTGGTGGTGTGTTGGGTCATTGTCCTGTTGTCCCACTAAGTCCAAAACAGATGGTATGGTGTATCGCTGCAGAATTCTGTGGTAGCCATGCTATTTAAGTGTGCCTTGAATTCTAAATAAATCACAGACCGTGTCACCAGCAAGGCACCATTAACACCACATCCTCCATGCTTTATGGTGGGAAATACACATGCAGAGATCATCGGTTCACCCACACTGCATCTCACAAAGACACGGCGGTTGAAACCAAAAATCTCCAATTTCGACTCCAGACCAAAGGACAAATTTCCACCGCTCCAGTGTCCATAGCTCGTGTTTCTTGGCCCAAGCAAGTCTCTTCTTCTTATTGGTGTCCTTTAGTACTTGTTTTGTTTCAGCTCATTGTGACTCTAATTAACTTATCCTCTGCAGCAGAGGTACTGTAACCCTGGGTCTTCCATTCATGTGACGGTCCTCAAGAGAGCCAGTTCCATCATAGCGTTTGATGGTTTTTGCGACTGCACTTGAAGAAACTTTCAAAGGTCTTGAAATGTTCCGTATTGACTGACCATCATGTCTTCAAGTAATGATGGACTGTTGTAGCTCTTCACTTATTTGAGCTGTTCTTGCCATAATATGGACTTCGTCTTTTACCAAATAGGGCTCCCTTGTCACAACACAACTGATTGGCTCAAATGCATTAAGAAGGAAAGAAATGACAGAAATTCACTTTTAAGAAGGCACACCTGTTAATTAAAATCCATTCCAGGTGACTACCTCATGAAGCCGGTTGAGAGAATGCCAAGAGTGTGCAAAGCTGTCATCAAGGCAAAGGGTGGATATTTAAAGATCTCAAATATATAATATATTATGATTTGTTTAACACTTTTTTTTAGTTACTACATGATTCATGACTACATGTGTTATTTCATAGTTTGATGTCTTCACTATTCTACAATGTAGAAATAAAGAAAAACCCTGGATTGAGTAGGTGTTCTTACTTTTGACCGGTGATGTAGATAGCCCTGCGTTTTTATTATTATTAGCAGCTGGTTGTGTCAATTTTAATATCGAGGAATATTTCTCTTTCTCAGGTCATAGTAACAAGATTAATTTGTGCATGAGGCAGATGCGATACGAGTTACGCGACGATGTGGAGACGATGTCCCCTCTCTCTGGTCCGTCTCAACGGAGGAAAGGAAGGAGAGAGCAGGGACCATGAGTGACGGACACTCAGTTGCTCTCTCTCTCCCGCCGCTGAGACTAATGCCTTTTTCAAAACAACTGGGAACTCGGAACTGGGTACTCTGAAGTTTTCGACTTCAGTACGTTCAAGACACAGTCCGACCTAAATTATGCTGCTATGGTCTAAACATATTGATGCAACAGTATCTAAGATGGGGAGATGTCTGTCCATAATAAAGTGCTGCTCTGCATTCTTAACAATATCAACAAGGTAGATCCTACAGGCCCTAGTTTTGTCGCACCTGGACTACTGTCGTGTGGTTAGGTACCACAAAGAGGGACTTTACAACTGGCCCAGAACAGGGCAGCATGGCTGGCCCTTAAATGTACAGGTAGAGCTAAGATTAATACACTGCTCAAAAAAATAAAGGGAACACTAAAATAACACATCCTAGATCTGAATGAATTAAATATTCTTATTAAATACTTTTTTCTTTACATAGTTGAATGTGCTGACAACAAAATCGCACAAAAATTATCAATGGGAATCTAATTTATCAACCCATGGAGGTCTGGATTTGGAGTCACACTCAAAATTAAAGTGGAAAACCACACTACAGGCTGATCCAACTTTTTTTATTTAATGTCCTTAAAACAAGTCAAAATGAGGCTCAGTAGTGTGTGTGGCCTCCATGTGCCTGTATGACCTCCCTACAACGCCTGGGCATGCTCCTGATGAGGTGGCGGATGGTCTCCTGAGGGATCTCCTCCCAGACCTGGACTAAAGCATCCGCCAACTCCTGGACAGTCTGTGGTGCAACGTGGTGTTGGTGGATGGAGCGAGACATGATGTCCCAGATGTGCTCAATTGGATTCAGGTCTGGGGAACGGGCGGGCCAGTCCATAGCATCAATGCCTTCCTCTTGCAGGAACTGCTGACACACTCCAGCCACATGAGGTCTAGCATTGTCTTGCATTAGGAGGAACCCAGGGCCAACCGCACCAGCATATGGTCTCACAAGGGGTCTGAGGATCTCATCTCGGTACCTAATGGCAGTCAGGCTACATCTGGCGAGCACATGGGGGGGCTGTGCGGCCCCCCAAAGAAATGCCACCCCACACCATGACTGACCCACCGCCAAACCGGTCATGCCGGAGGATGTTGCAGGCAGCAGAACGTTCTCCACTTCGTCTCCAGACTCTGTCACGTCTGTCACATGTGCTCAGTGTGAACTTGCTTTCATCTGTGAAGAGCACAGGGCGCCAGTGGCGAGGGTCATTTTGCAGGGCTCTGGCAGTGCTCCTCCTGCTCCTCCTTGCTCAAATGCGGAGGTAGCGGTCCTGCTGCTGGGTTGCCCTCCTACGGCCTCCTCCACATCTCCTGATGTACTGGCCTGTCTCCTGGTAGCGCCTCCATGCTCTGGACTCTACGCTGACAGACACAGCAAACCTTCTTGCCACAGCTCACATTGATGTGCCATCCTGTTTGAGCTGCACTACCTGAGCCACTTGTGTTGGTTGTAGACTCCGTCTCAATCTACCACTAGAGTGAAAGCACCGCCAGCATTCAAAAGTGACCAAAACATCAGCCAGGAAGCATAGGAACTGAGAAGTGGTCTGTGGTCACCACCTGCAGAACCACTCCTTTATTGGGGGTGTCTTGCTAATTGCCTATAATTTCCGCCTGTTGTCTTCCATTTGCACAACAGCATGTGAAATTTATTGTCAATCAGTGTTGCTTCCTAAGTGGACAGTTGGATTTCACAGAATTGTGATTGACTTGGAGTTACATTGTGTTGTTTGTGTTCCCTTTATTTTTTTGAGCAGTGTATATACATGTCAATCTCTCATGGCTCAAAGTAGAGGAGAGATTGACCTCATCACTACTTGTCAAAACTTCTTACATAAACATGTTGAATTCACCGAGCTGTCTGTTTAAACTACTAGCACAATGCTCGGACATCCACACATACCCCACAAGATATGCCACCAAAGATCTCTTCACAATCCCCAAGTCCAGAACAGATAATGGGAGGCACACAGTACTACATAGAGCAATTACAACATGGAACTCTATTCCACATCAAGTAACTCACACAAGCAGTAAAATCAGATTTGAAAAACAGACACAAATACACCTTATGGAAAAGCGAGGACTGTGAAGAGTCACATACACAGGTACAAACACACACATACAAACTCACATAACATACACAATATACACACGTTAATCTGGATTGTGTGTTGTAGTGGCTGGAGGGCAAATACTTAAAGTATTGTGAAATCTGTTGTAAAATGTATTTTAACATTGAACATTTTTATTATAATGTATATTACTCCCTTAATTTTTGCTGGACCCCAGGAAGAGTAGCTGCTGCTTTGGCATTTGAAATGGTGTCCCTATGCCCAAGAATGCCAAGGTCACCTGTCTAAATGACTATCGCCCCGTAGCACTCATTTGTAGCCATGAAAGGCTTTTTGTGGAGTTGGCAAGAGCACAAATCTATGACTAGGCTACAGACACCTAGGCTAATTCCTGTAGCCAACTCACACTGCACCACAAACACTAACCCTACTATGTACCCCTCCGTCTCGGAGCAATAACTATGTGGGTCTGTCGGCCCTCATCACACCAGAACCGGTCCGTCACTCCCAGATCTCCTATTTGAACAGCAGCCTGCTGTTTGAGTTCCTGCTCTTCCTCTACCTGCTGGTGGGGAAATGGAAAACCGAGTCAGTTGCACAACTGAATGCATTCAACCAAAATGTGTCTTTTGCATTTAGGCCAACCCCTCTGAAACAGAGAGGTGCAGGGGGGTTGCCTTTAATCACCGTCCATGTCATCAGCACCCAGGTGTGGTTGGGGGTTTAACTGCCTTGCTCAAGGGCAGAACAGCAGATTTTTGTTCCACCTTACCAGCTCTGGGATTTGAACCAGCAACCTTTCGCTTACTGGCCCAAGGCTCTTAACTGCTAGGCTACCTGCCGCCCCAGTGATGGTGTTCATTTAGTACAACAACATCTAAAGTACCGTGTGGTGGTACCCTTGCAGTCATCCTGCCACCTCCATATCTCTGGTGGGTTGTAGTAGACAGACACACAGTACATTGATATATGAAGGACTATGTTGTGGTAACCCTATAGTCATCCAGCAGCCTCAACATCTCTGGTTAATAATAATAATATAGACACACACACCTGCACGCAGTCACACACACACAACCACCTGCTGCCTCTACCTCTCAGGTGAGAAACTCACACACACACACTCATTCCTTCAGTCTGTTTATATTGTCTAATCTCTGCAGAACTTCCGTCTGATGGATTACTGCCTCACTGTGATGCTGGCCATGAGACCAGTGTGGACTATAGTGTCAAGGGTACTACACCTTCTCTATCACTCTATCTCGCTCTCTTTTTCTTCTATCTCTTGCAGAAGGACAAGAGAGAGCCATGAGAATACAAGTTTTGTTCAGTCATGGAAATAATAGTGCTGAAAACTAATTGTCTCCCTATTTAAAAAGAAGATGGAGAACAAGCTACGAAGAAAAAATACTGGAGTTTTGGTGCAGGTACATCAAACTAGTGCAAAAACAATATTGTGATAATATCCCGATGTGTAACTGTATCGGTATTTTCCCCCATCACTACCCCTGGTTTAAGTACTGACTGTTCACCCCGCTACCATCGATAAGGCGAGGTCAGTACAGGTGCATCAAAGCTGGGGCTGAGAGACTGAACAATAGCTTCTTTCTCAAGGCCATCAGACTGTTAAACTGACATCACAAACACAGGGAGGCTGCTGCCTACATAATGACTTGAAATCATTGGCCACTAGTTACTTTATTAATGCCATTTTAATAATGATGTTTACATACAGTGGGGCAAAAAAGTATTTAGTCAGCCCACAACTGTGCAAGTTCTCCAACTTAAAAAGATGAGACCTGTAATTTTCATCATAGGTACACTTCAACTTTGACAGACAAAATCAGAAAAAAAAATCCAGAAAATCACATTGTAGGATTTTTAATTAATTAATTTGCAAATTATGGTGGAAAATAAGTATTTGGTCACCTACAAACAAGCAAGATTTCTGGCTCTCACAGACCTGTAACTTCTTCTTTAAGTATCAAAAGTAAAAGTATACATTATTTCAAATTCCTTATATTAAGGAAACCAAGCAGCACCAGTTTATTTTATTTATTTATTTACAGATAGCCAGGGATACACTCCAACACTGAGACATAATTTACAAACAAATAATGTGTGTTTTGTGAGTCCGCTAGATCAGAGGCAGTAGGGATGTTAATTGGACAATTTTCCTATCCTGCTAAGCATTCAAAATAATGTAATGAGTACTTTTGGGTGTCATTAGGAATATAGTGAGGAAAAAGTAAAAGTTGTCAAAAGTATAAATAGCAAAGTACAGATACCACAAAAAAATATTTATGTAGTATTTTCAAGTATTTTTACTTAGGTACTTTACACCACTGATGTTCTGTTAGCCTTCATTTATACTTTTTCTTTACAGACCTACATTGTCACTATAATATTGAACTTAAAGGCTACTGTGGAATTGAAATGGACATAATTACATTTACCTTTTTTTCAATAGACTGCCAGTTGAGAAATTAAATCTCCACTTTTCAGGTCCTCTTTTCTCGGTCAGAACTTGGGTTTCTTGGAGATATAAGTAAATATAATTAAGAACCATAATTAAGAAACATCATGAACACAGTCTGAATGGTTCTACAGGCATTACAGCTGTTGAACACTGGAACAATTCTGGAATACTGGAGCTAAGGTGGCTGACAGCATTGCCACCAATTGTATGCTGGAAGACATCGTCCACAAGCTTGACCAACGACAGCTTGAATGTAAAAAGGGCAGGTCGATGACAGATGTGTTGGTCAGCCTCCTAGATATGATGTCAAATCCACTGATGCAAGTAAGACCATTATAAACGTACTATAATAACATAATATTGTGCCAAAGCCTTCAACAATGTTGACCTTACAGTGGTAACAAAAAAGCTTGATTCAGCTAGGAGTCAGAAAGTCCCTTATCACCTGGTGCTGTAGGTTCATTTCCAAAGGAAGCAGAGGGTGAGGTTCTAAGCCACACTTTCACCATGGCAACATCTGTGAATTGACTCAAGGTGACTAGAAGCAGCCTTGTTTTGGTTCATTGTGTTGATGAAAAACAGAAGTGTGCACTGGATCTGGCAAAATTGTCCACGTCAGAAGTAACATGTATTGATCTTCGGAGCAGGGCACCTGCCAAAGGAGTTAAAGCTGTCTCGTTATATCCAGTCTCGTTGGATATACAGTACCAGTCAAAAGTCAAAAGTTTGGACACACCTACTCGTTCCAGGGTTTTTCTTTATTTTTAATATTTTCTACATTGTATAATAGGAAGGAAGGAGAAAAGCCTATCAGTATTATTGTTGTTTGAGGAGACTCTACCTGAATATCTGAAGCTTGGATATGTGAGGTTTGACAGACACGACTCAGTCACCTACTCTACACACACCTGTGTGCCATATCCAATCAGAGCTGCAGTAGGTCTATATGCAAATAGACCATTGCCATATATGGATCTGTACCATTAACATTGAACTGGACTGTTTTTACAGCATCAGCGGTTGTGAGTAGATGAGCTTGATTTGAGATCAAAGTGAGAGTTTTATCTAGCCAGGTGTGAACATTTTTTCATATCCTTTGCTAGTTACTGAGTTATTATCCCAGTTATAGATCATGTGTAGTCATTAATGGGGGAGTGATTGCTAACTACAAGAGCACAAAATGTGTACATGTTTAGACATCTTTGAAAAGTGAGTCAGGTAAAGAGCTTTTTTTGTCTTAAAGGGGCAGTGTTGTATTTTGAGACAGGCTTTAATAAGCTAAGTAGCATAATTTGACTGATTCTCTATAATAATGGTATGATAATGCATTTTTCTTTGCTTTCTTGCATCAAACAACAACATTTTCAGTCACCTCCTTATCTGACAGACAAGTGCATAAACAAGTTAATGTCAAGTCCTGCATGTTTATTTCAAAAGTCTAATAGAATGTTGGCCTATATTAAACACCACACATTGGCTGCTACTGTAGGCTGAATGACAGAACAGCTATTTCCATGTTTAAATGTTATGGGATGCATAGAACAGAACGGTGCGTGGAGGGGTGGGGGTATTTGAGGTGGAAGGGATGGCTTCTAAGGGTAGTAGGGAGGACAAGAGGGGATATTTGAAGGGGGTGGGAGGTAGGAGGGGTGGATGGGGTTTTCAGGGATGGGTGGAGCTGAATAGGGTATAAGTAGTCATAATTGCAGCTTTCCCACTATATAAAACAGAATATAATGCCTCAAAAAACTGAATGCAGATGTCATTTAGCCTTCATATCTCAATTCACACAAAATTGATGTCTCTGAATCAAACAGCTCGCCTTAAGTTCTCTCTTCTGATGTAAGCAACACATGTTCTCCAAAGTACTTGTGTACTGTCTCTGTAATAACACAACTTTCCCAGAGAGAGGACACAAAAGCAGATGGCTGAGAAAACAAGCAGACAACAAACAAAAGGATTCTGTTAATATGGAAAAGAGGGGAAAAAACGAAGTAAATTGTGCTACTGTATCTAACATTATCTGTGCACAAACTGAAGCACAGGTGGAAGGCAGGGGAGTCTCCACAAGGCAACAACAAAACAACATCCAGAGATAGTGAAATGTTTACAAATGTTTACAAACATGAATCTCCATATGCTGCTTTTGTCGAATTAAGTATTACAGCGACATGAAAGTACATAAAAGACAAACTTTCTATCCACTAATATGACATTCAAAAAGTCAGTGGAGGAGCTGTACTGTAACTGTGGGCAGCTCTAACTAACATGCCACCATCCCCATCATCGCCTCACCTCCGTCCCTCCTCTTCTCTTCTCATCTCTCCTCTCATCCCCTCTTCTCTCACAGCATCAAAGGCATCCCTGAGACCCCATGCTTTTTATATCATTATACTGTATATGTGTATTAAAGTGAAGTATTCTGTCCCATATTCATAGCACACAATAACTACATCAAGCCTGTCACTCTACACTTTTATTGTAAGTAAGAATAGAATATATTTCTAAACACTTCTACAACTGCTTAGGGCTAGGCCACTTTTTTCTCCACTTCCTGTCTGAATGACATGCCCAAAGTTCAGGCCCTGAAGCCAGGATATGCATATAATTTGTACCATTGGAAAGAAAACACTTTGAAGTTTGTAGAAATGTTAAAATAATGTAGGAAAGTATAGCACAATATATATGGTAGGAGAAAATCAAAAGAAAAACCAACCAGAATTGTTTTTGAGAGAATGACCATCCTCTTAGAAATGCATATTGAACATTAGCTCCCTGGATGAAATTCCTATGGCTTCCACAGGATGTCAGCAGTCTATGTTCATGGAGTCAGGCTTGTAATTTTAAAAAATAATAAGAAATATCACTTTTAATAGTGGGACACTGTCTTATAAATGTGTGTTTGTGCACACCATGAAGACATTACACATCTGCTAAAATTAGTTTCCTATTGCAGTTAGATTAACAAGAATTTATGGTTTCAGTCGATATAAGACACATATGAACATAAATGTTTAAAATCCATAATATTTATGATTATTTATTTGAATTCCGCGCCCTCCAGTTTCACCGGAAGTTGACTCCTATCCATGTGGCTGCTACCATGATTAAATTAATCCTGATGAATCGTGAATAATGATGAGTGAGAAAGTTACAGACGCCCAAATATCATACCCCCAAGACATGCTAACCTCTCACCATTACAATACAGGGGAGGTAAGCATTTTTTTTGGGGGTATGACTTTCTCACTCGTCATTATTCATGATTCATTCAGGATTATCCGTAATCATGGTAGCATGCGTATCTGTCCATCTATCCATCCTCTTGTCATGTGCCCCATAAACACTTCTACATTCATGTGGATGCTACCATGATTACGGATAATCCTGAATGAATCATGAATAATGACAAGTGAGAAAGTTAGACACACAAATATCATACCCCCCCCAAAACTGCAGTGTCAATGGGGCACATGACAAGTCTTATATTCGTATTTTTTTTAAATCACCTGTCGGCCTGCGTATCTGTCCATCTATCCATCCACTTGTCATGTGCCCCATTGCCCCATTGACACTGCAGGCCCTCTACTGCAGCTGGCTTTAGGGAGGATCTCTGTTAAATTATCTATCAGTGCTCCTAACTGTGTCTTCCTCTATTATTCAACCTGTGTTGCCTGGCGCTGCCAGCCTGGTCTCTCCTGGCGCTCCTTAGACACTAATTACATAAGGAATAACAAGGATCTCAGTCAGAAGACCAAAGTGTTATTATTAGTTAAAATAATAATGGTCCCTCTGCAGCTGACAGTCTAGGCATGTGGCTTTTTAGCATGGTGGAAATACAGTATATTATTATATTATTCCCTCACATTCTTTCTGCCAGCCTTGTCAGGACATGCCCCCTTCTCCTCTGTACCCGGCACCTCTGTTGGAAGAGGCTGCATATCATCACTTAATGTCATTGTATCAAGTCCCCTGCTGGGTCAGTGGGCTAGTGTGGGGACAAGGACGGGGACAGAGAGGAATTGTCAGTCAGGTTAGCCTGTGGGTTAATGGGGAGGCAGTGACTATTCATGAGAATACAATTAAAGATTTTTCTGAAACGGTCTACGGTGCCCTCGGGAAGTATTCAGACCCCTTGATTTTTTCCACATTTTGTTACGTTACAGCCTTATTCTAAAATGGATTAAATAAAAACATTTCCTCAGTAATCTACAAACAATACCCCATAATGACAAAGCAAAAACTGTTTATTTTTTTACCTATAGCAAATGTTAAAAAAAATATATATATGCATATATATATATATATATATCTATATATATATATATATATATATATATATATATATATATATATATATATAGATATATATATATTTATTCAGACCATTTATGAGACTCGAAATTGAGCTCAGGTGTATCCTGTCTCCATTGATCATCCTTGAGATGTTTCTACAACTTCATTGGAGTCCACCTGTGGTAAATTCAATTGATTGGACATGATTTGGAAAGGCACACACCTGTCTATATAAGGTCCCACAGTTGACAGTGCATGTCAGAGCAAAAACCAAGCCATGAGGTCGAAAGAATTGTGACAGGATTGTGGATTGTGTCAAGGCACAGATCTGGGAAAGGGTACCCAAAAATGTACATCCAAACTGACAGAGCTTGAGAGGATCTACAGAGAAGAATGGGAGAAACTCCCCGAATGTGTGCCAAGCTTGTAGCGTCATACCGAAGAAGACTCAGTGCTGTAATCGCTGCGAGAGGTGCTTCAACAAAGTACTGAGTAAAGGGTCTGAATACTTATGTAATACTTATCAGTTTATTTGTATTACCATGGGGTATTTGGTATTTTATTAGGATTCCATTAGCTGTTGCAGAAGTAGCAGCTACTCTTCCTGGGGTCCACACATAACATGAAACATAGAGAATGACAATGCAGAACATCAATAGACAAGAACAGAACTACATACATTTTGTTTTATAAAGGCACACAGCCTACATATCAATGCATACACGCAAACTATCTAGGTCAAATAGGGGAGAGGCGTTGTGCTGTGATATGTTTGCTGTTTATTTGAGCAATATGAGATGGAAGGAAGTTCCATTCAATAAGGGCTCTATATTATACGGTACGCTTTCTTTCATTTGTTCTGGATTTGGGGACTGTGAAAAGACCCCTGGTGGCATGTCTGGTGGGATAAGTGTGTGTGTCAGAGTTGTGTGTAAGTTGACTATGCAAACAATTTGGGATTTTCAACACGTTTCTTATAAGAAGAAGTGATGCAGTCAGTCTTTCCTCAACTCTTAGCCAATAGAGACTGGCATGCATTGTATTTATATCCGCCCTCTGATTACAATGAAGAGCAAAACGTGCCGCTCTGTTCTGGGCCAGCTGCAGCTGGGTCATTCCTTGCAGCACTGGACCACACGACTGGACAATAATCAAGATTAGACTAAACTAGAACCTGCATATCTTGACCTCTCCCCATCGTTACAACCATTGAATCTATATGTATTGTGTGTATATTGATGACGAAAAACATAATTTAATACATTTTAGAATAAGGCTGCGAAAGGTCAAGGGGTCTGAATATGTTCAAATAACAACATTTTAAAAAAAGTCAAGGGTCTGAATACTTTCCGAAGGCACTGTATATTTGTATTTTTATGTATTAAGGTCCAAACAAAATAAGGCAAATAATAAAATAAAACAGTACATAACATTATTACACCACTACATTGAATACGCACACACTACAACTGTAAGGGTCGGAGGACCAAAGCAAGAAGGATCGGAGGACCAATGCGTAGCGTGGTAAGTGTCCATGGTTGTTTATTTAAAAAACATAAACTGAACACTATGAATACAAAAACAATAAACGTGAAACGAACGAAAACCGAAACAGTACCGTGTGGTGAAAAACACAGACATGGAAACAAACACCCACAAACAAACAGTGAAACCCAGGCTACCTAAGTATGATTCTCAATCAGAGACAACTAACGACACCTGCCTCTGATTGAGAACCATACTAGGCCGAAACATAGAAATCGCAAAATCATAGAAAAATAAACATAGACTGCCCACCCCAACTCATGCCCTGACCATACTAAATAACGACAAAACAAAGGAAATAAAGGTCAGAACGTGACAACAACCTTTAAATTACCACCATACATGCGTGTGTGTAGAGTGTGTGTGCCTGTATATGTGTGTCTCTTCACAGCTCTTTGTAGTACTGTGCGTTTTCCAGAGTCTGTTATGGACTTAGGGACTGTGAAGGGACCCCTGGTGGCATGTCTAGTGGGGTATGCATGGGTGTCTGAGCTGTGTGCTATTATGATGTGCAGGTTGACTCCTAACCCGCAGTCCCCGCATTTGGGCAGTTGGGTGGTGGGTAAATAAAGAGAAAGAATGCCTAAAAAAAATCCAGAAATGTCTAATTATGGTGGAATTTATATAGTCTACACTGAGGTTTTTCTTTCATTATTTTAGGCTATCTGGTATTAGTGCATAATCCTAAACTTTAGGGCTTAACTGGAAGCGTGCAAAATTGCCTACACAGCCAATCGCCAAATAATGTTTTGCAAGGCAAAAAGGACATTGTCGAAGTTTATCTCAATAAGACAAATGCTGCGAAAGAAAAGTTGAAAATAAAGACGAGAGAGGGCCAGAAAAGCATTGTTTGGAAAATATTTGGTGAAGTGATAAAAGAGCATGAAAGCAGGGCCGGCTAACTCCAATGTCCTTTGATAACACTAGTCCTGTGTGAATCGATATCCCTGTGTTTTGAGATAAATGTCTGAGTTTTACAGGTGTTGCATGTGGTTTGAGCAAGAAAACAATACCTGATTCGATAAATTGAAGGAAGTGCTGCACATAGTCTATCCTGTATATGAAGGGCCTGCATGTATCAACTTTCACAGGGAATGTTATTGTTTATACATTTTGTGCTAATTAATTGAGCGTCACCAAATGCATCATTAAAAAATATAGCACATTTGTTTTGCAACCTTTGCTGTTAATAGATCACAAAGCAACATACAACTGAGCTAAACGTTTGGAACAAATTCGCTTTCTCATCCATATCCTGAAAACGCATATCAAGTGCAAGGTAGATGTTTAGCTCACATCTGAAGGCTGGAGGTTATTTAGGATGTCTTCTACTGCGGATCGTTAAAATATCCTAATGATTATGATAACACTTCCCCAATTCAAATATAATAGCGACACTACAGTATACTATAGATGATTTGGTGTGTTTTAGAAACTTGGGAACCAAGCTTGAGTTATCAGTGTAGCCTGTTTTCACCTGGACTTGTTGAAATATCTTAACAACTAGAAAACAAACCCCCAGGCTTCCTTCAAAACTGTCTTCTTAAAAATGTTATATAATTACAGGGGACATTTGGAAAAAACGAATCCCGTCCAAATTGTCCTCTGGAATAACGGACATTATGGCGTAATAAATACACAACCAACGTGCTCTAGTAATACTAGTCCCGTGCGAATAGGCCTATAGCCTTAACTCCTGTAGAATTAATCATTTCTTGCAGTAAAATTATACACCAAATGTAGGCAACATTTGGTCTTGGGAACAGGAGTGGAGAAATATGATTTCTTTCTTTCTTCATCTTGATTGAATGCAATGCTCAGTTAGATATGATCTGTAGAGGTGCTGTCTTCAACATAAAAGCATCATAAAAGCTGACAGTATTTCAACCACATAAAATATGCATCAAAGCTGAACTGAAATCTTATCAGAAAAACGATGGATGGTTTTCACAGCTTTCTTTTTCCTTACAACCTGTCAAAGTGATGTCATTTGGACATTTTGCACAAAAAACACTTTCCCGTTTGTATTTTCTCCCCAGTCCCTAAACGTCTTTGCTCCGCAAAAGATGACAGAGAACTTTGCCGATGTCAACTAGATTAAAGCATTTATTCTATCAATCTATTACATTATTCTAATGACAAAAGAGAAGTTACATGTATCTAATTATAGACAAGTTGACTAACAAATAGCCTACCAAAATGTCTGAAATTATAAGTAGAAACATATCTAAGTCATGCAAAACAAAATCCTGCACCCCTTGTCAAATTTGTTTGACTGTAGCCTATAGCGCATTTTCGATATTTGCAGGTTAGGGTTGGGTGCGGGCAGGTACACTACGCTGCAGTAGTTGAAGTGTATAATGTTGAGTCATCAGCATAGATAGACACACAGGCTTTACTCAGAGCCAGTGGCAGGTCAAGCCTAGACAGCTTCCCTGGGGAATGCCCAACTCTACCTGGATTATGTTGGAGGCTTCCGTTAAAAAACGCCCTCTGCTTTCTGTTAGACACACAACTCTCGAGCCATGATATAGCAGAGGACGTAAAGCCATAAAAAATGGTTTTTCCAGAAGCAGATTATGATCGGTAATGTCAAAAGCTACACTGAAGTCTAACAAACCAGCTCCAACAATCTTGCTATTATACATTTATTTTCAGCCAATCATCAGTCATTTGTGTAAGTGCCGTAAATGTTGAGTGCTCTTTTTTATAAGCGTGCTGAAAGTCAGTTCTTAAAGAGAACCAAGATTTTATGGATCTACTCTGTATATAATTATGTTTTAAGTATTGACAATTTCCAATGTTGACATTCAGGGTATGCATAGAGGTAACACTATTAACCATGAGTTACCAATGGATTCCGAAACTGCATTGATACTTGGTGTGTTGGGAAATCCGGGAGGTTAAGGTTTTCCCACAGAAAGAAAGTCCAGAAGCTGTAGTCTATACTATTATCTGGCCCTTTCTTGATGATATGAGTGTCCATGCAAGTAAGTGACAACTGATATTAATTATTGAGCAATGTCATGATTTGAAGGCATTCGTCCTTTTTTTTCTCCCAAGCCTTGGTCTGTTCCAGTTAGTTGTTGCTACTTATAATGATTTATATTTTTTATGATCACCCTATATATCTCCTATCACTGTCTGATTTCCTGTAGAGAAAAATATTATTTCCAGAGATATTTTAGTGTTAATAGCATAACAGTTGATTTTCCTCATGTCTATGCATAATTTAGATACATGTTGTGTATCGACTTTATGTTGCCATGATGTCTAAAGAAGGCTTTTTATGTTCACCCTGCAGCATGAACTAGATGTGCAGATCGACTGCACTATGGTAAATAAAGTAGGGAAGTCTGAAACAGACTGATATCATGGCTTCTGGGACATAGAGTCCCATCCAGTGACACACAGTCCCACTGTCCCTACTCTTGACACGAGCCACACAGTTACATGGTGTATCACAAAGCCTGCTCCAAATTCTATTATTGAAGATTAATTTGTTGAGAGCACCTTCACCAGCTTATCTCTCATTATGTTGTGGGTGCCTGCCTGCCACTTAGCCTCTCCCCAGTTCAACTCAACTGCACTGAAGCACTGGGCTGGGCTGTATAAAACCCACTGTGGCACAGCTATTCCAATAGAGATACATGCCTGGTTTGTGAAGTACCAATGTGGATGTCTTCTGTCCATTTTATGGCCACGTTTATGGTTATGAAGATGTTTTGAATATTGCAAGCTATGCAACCTGTGATTTTCTGGTGAATGTGAACAGATTTATTCAGGTATGAATACCTGTCTGCTACAAAGGGAACCTGGCCTACTACAATGTAATAATACAGAGATACATTAGGATGCAGTGGTAGCATTCAGTCAAGGGATCTGTGTGCATATAAGTCATCTATGCTGTAACATATGCAGTAACACATTTCTTGAAAGTATCTCTCAAATGTACTTCTGAAGTTCATAAAGGGATGGAGCGACTGGGAGCAGTGTTTTTATTTGACAATCGACTGTGGTCCACAGCAGGAGAGAGAGAAAGAGAGAGCATGTCCAGTCTTCCCTTAATTACAGGGAGAGAACTAATCACGTCTTAGCTCAGTCTCAGTCACCTGAATGTATTGCTGCATCCTCCATCCCTGTCTCACCTGACACTGCTCTCTCCTCTCTTCTCTCTCTCTCACACCTCACACTGGCCTCTCGCTTTCTCTCAATCCCTCATTTCTTCTTCTCTCTCTCGCATACTCTCTCTCTCTCTACCTCTCTCTTCTCTCCTCTCTCTAAATAACTTCTATTGAAACTCTGACTGTTTCCTGAGCATACTAATATCTAGCCTCTATCTCTCTGTTGGTGTGCTAGCTGGATACCTCTCCCCATAGGTACAGGACAGACTTATTGGGAAGCATTTCTTTACACCTGGACTTTAAGGTCCAATCCTTTTCTACTGGAATATGGCTTTCAAATGTTTGGTAAAGCAATGGCAAACACTGATCATTCCTACTATGGTTCATGTATTGTTTTACAGTTGCACACCTTGACTGTAGCGTCAGCTAAATAAACTACTGTCTGGGACAGTACTGTCTAGTGTAATTGTCATCTTGAAAATGTGCTTCTCTACAGGAATGGGAATGCATTATTACTGGGATACCTGCAGGATGTCAGAATCAATCATTCAATGTATTCTCTCTTTATACTTTCAAATGACTAAGAAGCCAAAGTTTCACCTCAAAGTTAAATTTATGATACCGTATAGTAGTTACATCGGAACTCCCAGAAATGTGATTTGCAAAACTGATACTATCTGTCTGCTATTAGCCCTATCCCCCAACATCTTCATGTCTCTGATGTGTGATTGGAATACAAATGGCCGGGTACATGGTTCTGATTATGAGCAGTCTGAAATGGTAGAGTTTAACCCATTTTAGTACATTAACATAAATTGTTTTTAGGTATTTAAAAAATATTTTTGTTTTTACGTTGTATTTAGAAATTGAGATAGACTATAAATACAAAAGTATGTGGACACCCCTTCAAATTAGTGGATTCTGCTATTTGAAGCCACACCCGTTGCTGTCAGGTGTATAAAATCGAGCACACAGCCATGAAATCGCAGACAAACATTGACAGTAGAATGGCTCTACTGAAGAGCTCAGTGTGGCACTGTCATAGGATGCCACCTTTACAACAAATCAGTTCGTAACATTTTTGCCCTGCTTGAGCTGCCCAGTCAACTGCAAGTGCTGTTATTGTGAAGTGGAAACGTCTAGGAGCAACAACGGCTCAGCCGCAAAGAGGTAGGCCACACAAGCTCACAGAATGGGACCGCCGAGTGCAGATGAGAGTAGCACCTAAAAATGATCTGTCCTCAGTTGAAACACTCAGTACCGAGTTCCAAACTGCCTCTGGAAGCAACGTCAGCACAAAATCACCATTAGCAATGCCAGCATCGGCTGGAGTGGTGTAAAGCTCATCGCCATTGGTTTCTGGAGCAGTTTAAACACGTTCTCTGGAGTGATGAATCACGCTTCACCATCTGGTAGTCCGACAGCCGAATCTGGCTTTGGAGGATGCCAGGAGCACACTACCTTCAGTGCCCGACCTCACTAATGCTCTTGTGGCTGAATGGAAGCAAGTCACCGCAGCAATGTTCCAACATCTAGTGGAAAGCCTTCCCAGAAGAGTGGAGGCTGTTATTGTAGCAAATGGGGGAACAAGTCCTTATCAATGCCCATGATTTTGGAATCAGATGTTCACCAATTAAGACTGAGCAGGTTGACAGAAAAATTATTATAGTTAATTTACCATCATTTGTGTATACTGACACCACGCCAAAGAGAACAGTCGAGATAAATTAGCTTGTCAAGAGCTACTAAAAATAAAGCTTTATAAAGTCATTGACTTGATCACTCCTGGGAGTGTGAAAATGTAAGACGTTATGACTATTCCTATTTGTCGTTATTGTTTTTGGCCACAGAATTCAACCCTAATACCCTTGGTTAAGTGCTCTTAAAAACTGAGCGGGGTTTCTTATCTTTGGCATACTCTCGTATTAGCACATAGATGATCAGACTTCTTAGATCGACAAACCAAGACACCAGGAACCCCTTACACTCAATATAGACCACTATAGATTTTCCAGCAAAACTACCAGCTACATTATGTGGTCATTCTTTCACAGCAGTCAGTTAGAGGTGGATTTGGGTTTAGCATGTTATCTGCTTAGGGTAACCATGTTTATGTTTTTGGTTAGAATTTTCCTTTTGAGTGAAAATTGTACATCTTGTGTTTCAGTGGTTTCATCATGGAGGCTCTCAGCAGGTGTGACAGAGGAGGGGTTCACTGTTGTGACTGAGGTCTGGAGGACCAGGTTGTCATCATCTTCATCATCATACTTATCAACATCATTATCATCATCTGCACCTTCCTCTCAGATCCTGCTACCTCTTTTTCCATTAGGATGTTGCAGTGTCCCCCTCAGTCCTCATGCCAGGAGCTATTACACCCCCCCCTCCTCCCCCAGCCCAAGGAGGAAGTGGCGCAAACAATTACAACAACAGGGGCTGTTACAGCAGCTCTTGACAGGTCCACAAAACTGTACTCTCTTGAGACACACAACTATTGTAAGTCTTCTTACCTCACCTCTTTCTTTGACAGTGGCAGCGTTGTAGATGGTCAATGTGTTTGAGAGGGAGACTCAGGAGACCGGGCCAGCTGACAGTGCACAGAGGCCCAGGTCTGGTCACTGCTTCAAGTTAGGTGTACTGGGTCGAACGTGTTTGCACTATGTATTTTTTAAGTAAGGCAACTTTGTCCGGTTTTACTGATGTCAGGAGTAGTCAAACAGGAACTGAAGATGGAAGAACAGTTGGTTGCTTTTCCATATTTAACAACATTTTACATTCCCTCTCCGTAACGTCTCCCATCCTAAGATGGTGGAACTCGGTTGACCCCTGAATGTGACATTTTGAATGATCCTGGTGCCACAACATGAAACCTCCAAAAAAAGCATGAATCAAGGAAGATTGTACGATTAATATCTGGGGGGAGGGGGTGATGTGTGTTTATGTTCCCAGGCTTGAATATTTTGTGATGAACCATAAGGGAGTATGACACCACTGACACCATAGGGAGTAGGTGTGTGCCCGTGTGCGTTTGTGTGCGTGCGTCTTTGCATGCGTGTGACAAAGTGAGCGAGTGTGTGTGACAGTGTCTAGGGAGTGCTCCACAGTCTCCCTAACCCCACCCGCACAGTGAAGTTGCCTGAAGCATGAGAGCTCAAACAGCCCTGAAGCACCTTAGTGACAGTTGAGAAGGCATATATTATATAATACTCCTTGTCATGCATATTCATAACGCTGAGAAAAACACGTTTATATGCTTTTTATGAATGATTTTAAGTTCATCATCAACCACTATGCTCTGAATGTCTTGACTATTCTTTCTTCTCATCTTCTTTTTTACTGAAGAGAGCTGAGGGATCTATATCTAATTTAAATAAAATATTCAGATTCAGATGACATTATTTATTAACATGTTTCAAGTTTTTCCAAGCTGTATAATGACTTGAAATAGAAAGGGGATTTCCATTCTCTCCACAGAGTAAACGTCCAGCGCTGCTGCTCTCCCTGTCCAGTGCCAGTGATGGTGCTGCAGTCAGACAGAGGTGATGCACTCAGTGGTACTGGTCAGGCACACTCCACAATCACACCTCAGGGCCACAGGGTAGGTGTACATGGGGTCCACGTTGGATGAGCAGTTAGGCAGCCGCACCGTCACCAGGCGGGTCTCGTTGTAGGTACACACACGCTGGTATGACTCTATGTAGGGAGGGTCCAGGACAGGCTTCTGAAAAGACACACAGAACAGGGTTCATTTACATTAACATCTGTTCATTTATTTCAATAAGTTCCACAATTATGACTTTATAGTAAAGTACTTTATTACTGACTTATTACGTTATTATGTCAGGGGTAGATTTAGCTTTTAGCCATGCTACAGTGATGCATTTTTCTTCAATAATCGTCATAGTTTAGTTACTGTTATATTTTCCAATTGATTGATTTTGTTAACATCTACTGATTTCTAACACTCTCTCCCTCTCTCTGCCCTCACCTCCCAGGTCTCACAGCGTCCCCAGCAGGCGTCAGTGGTGATGTGCAGCCCTCCACAGCCTGGTTTCCTGGCCAGGAAGGTGAACTCCCGGACGGCACAGCCAATGAAGCGGCGCAGGTTGACGGCTGAAGCCTGGCTCAGTGTCTCTGGGTGAAGCCATGACCACAGCCCTGTACAGCACAGCAGCACAGCACACCACCTCCACACAGACACCACACATCACATGGTTATCTCTAATGCCTAACATATTATGCTCTTTCTATATCTCACTTTTAGCAAAGTCTTCAAATAGTTAGAGTATGGCAAGTTAGTGTCATTAGTATTTTTAGACAATATTTTTGGCATTTGTAATGAAAACAATCAAATTAAGAAAACATAGATTGTTGATGAAACTAAAAACAACAACTAAAACATGAAATATTCCAGAGATCTCAGTGATTCCTGACCCTAACTTCATACAGAGTACTGATCTAACTAAAGTGTTATAACTCACCACTGAGTACCTCTCCTCTGGGTCATCTGGGCTCACAACTGGTCTCACTGCAGTGGTTCTCCACTGGAGAAAACTGCAACTACTGAACCTCTGAATCAGGAGCTACAGTAACTCCAGTAGCTGTGATGTCTCTGACAGCAGAATCACCTGATAATGGATCCCAGTGAGGAACTCCCAGCTATTTAACTCAGCATCTCATGTCAATCAGGAGCCATTTAAGGCCTTACTATCCACCATGTCTCTAGCTCCTGCCAGAGAGTCAGGCTCCTGTCTGATCCCCCTTAGGCCTGTCTACTCTATCTCACCCATCAGCCCAGTCACCAATCAACTACAGACCATTAGCCTGATTAGGGATTGAGACTGCTCCTTTGTTCATAGCAATCCACATGGAAGAGGGGAGAAAACCCTCATACCTGTAGATTAGACACATTTAGCTGATTGACCTCAGGAACTGTTCTTACAGGTGAGAACCTTGCCCTGGAGCGTTAACTTGTACTATTCAGTTCAGTGCAAGTCTGTTATAATTTAGATGTTTTTTTCTGCTATCACACTTTCACAGAGCACTTACTGTAGCTCTAATATGTTTGTTGTGTGGAGCCCATGGAGACAGAGGAATAATTCACGTCTGGTCTGATGTGTGGAGGTCACAGTAGGGGAGATGAGAGCAGGGGTAGAGCGAGAAGAGGGCTGAGTTTATTTGGGTGAGTAAGCACTTCACTCATCATTAAATTACCATTTCCCAAAGCCCTCGGGATACTGGGGATTGAAGCAGAGTAACTCAAGTACTTTAGGAGATTAACCTCAACCTCCAACCAATTATAGTTAGATTAGAATAGCAGGAAGGGAGGATGAGTCTGGGATACACTCTTAGAAAAAAGGGCTTCAAAAGGGTTATTCAGCTGTCCCCATAGGAGGACCCTTTTTGGTTCCATGTAGAACTATTTTGGGTTCCATGTAGAACCCTCTGTGGAAAGGGTTCTACATGGAATTCAAGAGTTCTACCTGGAACCAAAAGGGTTCTGCCTAAAACCAAAAAGGATTATTCAAAAGGTTATTCTATTGGGAAAGCCAGAGAACCCTTTTTGGTTCTAGATACCACCTTTTTCCCTAGGAGTTTAGGTCTCCACCTGATCTCAGTCATCTAAGCACCCTCCTCCCTTCCTTGACATCACACTCCTAAAGTGCGGCAGGGTAGCCTAGTGGTTAGAGCGTTGGACTAGTGACCGGAAGGTTGCAAGTTCAAATCCCGAGCTGACAAGGTGCAAATCTGTCGTTCTGCCCCTGAACAGGTAAACAGGTAAAATAAATACATCTCAAGACAGGTTTTCTAAACTCAGCGCATCTGTGTAGGATTATGATACAGTAACATCTTCTGCCTGCTGGCAGTACTGAATATTCCCATAAAGCAAAGGATATCATCCAACCATGGATGTTAATTAATTAAGTCCATTTACATTTATAAAGCACATTTAATCAAGAAAAAAACAGCTTACAAAAAACACAACGTCACTACAAAATATTTCAAACTACTTTTGTAATACAACTTTAGGTATTTTTAAACGTTAATAATCGATCAAATTGTAGACTGGTCTTTCTGTGTTCAATACAGGAATAAAAACAAACCAGCGATACTTTTCACATCTTGCGCAACTCTCAACAGTGTACCCAGTTCCTAGTTGGCCTACTTCTTCATTGCACAAAGGAATAACCTCAACCAAATTCCAAAGACTGGTGGAAGCGGTAGGAACTGAAAACAGGTTCCTAATAACTAGGAACCTGTTTACATACTCGATACCATCTACTGCATCTTGCCTATGCCGTTCTGTACCATCACTCATTCATATCTTTATGTACATAGTATTTATCCCTTTACACTTTTGTGTATAAGGTAGTAGTTTTGGAATTGTTAGGTTAGATTACTCGTTGGTTATTACTGCATTGTCGGAACTAGAAGCACAAGCATTTCGCTACACTCGCATTAACATCTGCTAACCATGTGTATGTGACAAATACATTTGATTTGATTTGATATCCCTTGGCAATGACAACTCAGGGAACAGAGGCAAAAATAATAATTCTGAACAGTTAGTCCTCGGGGTTTTGCCTGCTACATAAGTTCTGTTATACTCAGACATGATTCAAACAGTTTTAGAAACTTCAGAGTGTTTTCTATCCAAATCTATGAATAATATGCATATGTTATATTCTTGGCATGAGTAGCAGGAAGTTGAAATTGGGCAAGCTATTTATCCAAAAGTGAAAATTCTGCCCCCTAGCCCCAGAGGTTAATAAACAATGTCTAAAGACTTGACATCTAGTGGAAGGCATAGGAACTGCGCAGAGTCCTAAGTCAATGGATACTGTCATGGCATTGAACTACAAAACCCCCCAAAAAACTCCCTGAATGGATTTTTCTCAGGTTTTCGCCTGCCATATTAGTTCTGTTATACTCACAGACACTATTTTAACAGTTTGGAAAACTTCAGAGTGTCTTCTATCCAAATCTACCAGGTATATGCATATGATATCTTCTGGGCCTGAATAGCATGCCGTTTAAGTTGGGCATGATTTTCATCCAAAATTCCGAATGCTGCCCCTACCCAAGAGAGGTTAACTCTGAGTTGTTTTAATTTGGTTTTGCCTATCCTCAAGGACTTTCTCTAACTCTTGATTTAGGTTTTGACTCTTTTCTAGCACATTAGCCAGTTCCTGTTTCTGTTCATCTAATCTATGCGCATGCCTCATTCTTGTCTACTGCTTGCTCCATTTGACCTCACAGATCTCTATTTTTCTCTTTTTCTAGTTTCATCTGCTGCTGATAAAATCCTGTGATTAGGATGCCTGTGTATTGTGGTTTGGACTGTTCTCTGATCTCAGTGTTCCACATTACGATTGCATCCATACATTCTTGGCTGGTTTTGAACTTTCTATCTACCGGAAAATGTGTACCAATTTTGTCCAATTTGGCTAATTATCCCCACCATTTATTTGGTTCTTGGTGTTGGTCATATGCATTTTCCTTTTTTACTCATCCCTTCCCGGGAGTATCCTTGCCTCTAGAAGCCTTCTCAGTTATTATTGACTAGGTGTCACCCCCCAATGGCGTTAAGCCTATTAGGAATTTGGTCACTCTTTGTCCTTGAACCACCTTCTCTCTTTCCTGATATTGTTACTACAGACTATGGTTGTCCAAACATTCGTACACCCACACACACCTCTGGCTTCACGGCCATTGTGGCTGGGACGTTCACCCTTCTTACGGGTCTGGCCAATATACCGTTACACTAGGTTTTTACCCTCCACAGGGCTACCCTGTTCAGGACTTCCCCTCTCTCTGAATTTTACGCTCCATGGGAACTATCCTGCTCAGGACTTTATGTGTAGTGATATCTGTTCTTCCTCACTTCATCTGACCTGACCTTTACCACAAAATGCTCACTCCTCCCCAACTCACAGCGGTCATGACGCCTGGTACCAGACTGTGTCTCTTCTCCTCCCAGAGGATCCCTCCCATAGGATCCCTGATGGCTAACAATAACACATCCTGACCTAATGTACAGTGGGGAGAACGTATTTGATACACTGTCGATTTTGCAGGTTTTCAACTTACAAAGCATGTAGAGGTCTGTAATTTTTTATCATAGGAACACTTCAACTGTGAGAGAAAACAAAAATCCAGAAAATCACATTGTATGATTTTTTTGTAATTAATTTGCATTTTATTGCATGACATAAGTATTTAATACATCAGAAAAGCAGAACTTAATATTTGATACAGAAACCTTTGTTTGCAATTACAGAGATCACACGTTTCCTGTAGTTCTTGACCAGGTTTGCACACACTGCAGCAGGGATTTTGGCCCACTCTTCCATACAGACCTTCTCCAGATCCTTCAGGTTTCGGGGCTGTCGCTGGGCATAAGGGACGTTCAGCTCCCTCCAAAGATGTTCTATTGGGTTCAGGTCTGGAGACTGGCTAGGCCACTCCAGGACCTTGAGATGCTTCCTACGGAGCCACTCCTTTATTGCCCTGGCTGTGTTTTTCGGGTCGTTGTCATGCTGGAAGACCCAGCCACGACCCATCTTCAATGCTCTTACTGAGTGAAGGAGGTTGTTGGCCAAGATCTCGCGATACATGGCCCCATCCATCCTCCCCTCAATACGGTGCAGTCGTCCTGTCCCCTTTGCAGAAAAGCATCCCCAAAGAATGATGTTTCCACCTCCATGCTTCACAGTTGGGATGGTATTCTTGGGGTTGTACTCATCCTTCTTTTTTTATCATAGGAACACTTCAACTGTGAGAGAAAACAAAAATCCAGAAAATCACATTGTATGATTTTTTTGTAATTAATTTGCATTTTATTGCATGACATAAGTATTTAATACATCAGAAAAGCAGAACTTAATATTTGATACAGAAACCTTTGTTTGCAATTACAGAGATCACACGTTTCCTGTAGTTCTTGACCAGGTTTGCACACACTGCAGCAGGGATTTTGGCCCACTCTTCCATACAGACCTTCTCCAGACCCTTCAGGTTTCGGGGCTGTCGCTGGGCATAAGGGACGTTCAGCTCCCTCCAAAGATGTTCTATTGGGTTCAGGTCTGGAGACTGGCTAGGCCACTCCAGGACCTTGAGATGCTTCCTACGGAGCCACTCCTTTATTGCCCTGGCTGTGTTTTTCGGGTCGTTGTCATGCTGGAAGACCCAGCCACGACCCATCTTCAATGCTCTTACTGAGTGAAGGAGGTTGTTGGCCAAGATCTCGCGATACATGGCCCCATCCATCCTCCCCTCAATACGGTGCAGTCGTCCTGTCCCCTTTGCAGAAAAGCATCCCCAAAGAATGATGTTTCCACCTCCATGCTTCACAGTTGGGATGGTATTCTTGGGGTTGTACTCATCCTTCTTCTTCCTCCAAACACGCGAGTGGAGTTTAGACCAAAAAGCTCTATTTTTGTCTCATCAGACCACATGACCTTCTCCCATTCCTCCTCTGGATCATCCAGATGGTCACTAATGGTTTTCTTTGAGACTGTGGTCCCTGCTCTCTTCAGGTCATTGACCAGGTCCTGCCGTGTAGTCCCGTGTAGTTCTGGGCTGATCCCTCACCTTCCTCATGAACATTGATGCCCCACGAGGTGAGATCTTGCATGGAGCCCCAGACCGAGGGTGATTGACCGTCATCTTGAACTTCTTCCATTTTCTAATAATTGCGCCAACAGTTGTTGCCTTCTCACCAAGCTGCTTACCTATTGTCCTGTAGCCCATCCCAGCCTTGTGCAGGTCTACAATTTTAACCCTGATGTCCTTACACAGCTCTCTGGTCTTGGCCATTGTGGAGAGGTTGGAGTCTGTTTGATTGAGTGTGTGGATAGGTGTCTTTTATACAGGTAACGAGTTCAAACAGGTGCAGTTAATACAGGTAATGAGTGGAGAACAGGAGGGATTCTTAAATAAAAACTAACAGGTCTGTGAGAGCCGGAATTCTTACTGGTTGGTAGGTGATCATATACTTATGTCATGCAATAAAATGCTAATTAATTACTTAAAAATCATACAATTTGATTTTCAGTATTTTTGTTTAAGATTCCATCTCTCACAGTTGAAGTGTACCTATGCTAAAAATTAGACTTCTACATGCTTTGTAAGTAGGAAAACCTGCAAAATCGGCAGTGTATCAAATACTTGTTCTCCCCACTCTGTATGTTATACATTACCCTCTCACCTCAGTGACATATGTGTATTTCATATTCTCAGAACCCAACAATACTTATAAAACTGCGGAATTTCACTAACTGCTCTCCCAAGACAACTGTCATGGGAAACATTTCAAACATTTCAGAGAGATAATGACACCCACTCCTCTCCTGGAAGATAAAGTGTACCTTTCGTTAGTATTCACTATGCTACATCTTAAACAGCAACCCAAAAGTTTTAATAACAAACCAAACATGATAATGGTAAGTCCACTTCCTCCCTCCCTCCAATCATTAATTGTTTGTTTTAATCCACCCCAACGTTTATGTACCCTTTATTTAGCATGTAGACACGACAACATTTATCTCACCACCGAGTCTAACAATTTACTCCTGTATATGACTGGTCTCTCTTTTCCCCATGATTTTCCATATTCACCGCACCACAATTCACTTCATGTTCATGAACAAACATTTAAAAGAAAATTTTAGGTTTGGTAACCCCAACTCTAATTTCTCGTGTCAATTCTATAAATATTTTTCTGAATAAGACAAAATAAAATGTCTCACAAGATTAAAACCCCCAAGGTTTACTGAGTTTGCAAGGAGTAGTAATCGTATTGCTTTCAATGCTGCCCCTGTTACCTTGCTGAATGTAACACTTTCCCCTGTCCTAAATTTAGCATATTTCTCATCATAAGGAATCAGCGATATTTGATCCCATGCATCTATTAGAAAGTTGTGTGAAACGTGGCCTCCTATGTGTCTCCCTTCACATTTAAACTGTCATATCTATGAACCACTGTCGATCGAACCAAGGCTATGTGAGAGTTTCCTGCCACGCTGCTTTCAAGAGTGTTCGCTGCTGGTTCTTTTATTTTAAAAAATGCAAAGGCTTGCATCGCAGCATTCCCCCCTGAATGCAGCGGGTGCAGTAGGCTCCATTACCACTCTGCACTCATTCTTCCAATGACCAATGGCTCCACATCTAACACCGGGATCTATTGCTCTATGCTATGATGCTTTTCCACTACGTTTCCCTTCCTGTTTCTTTGTCTTACCTTGGTCATTGAAACTACTGTTAGTGACTTTCACAGTGGCTGTATTAATCCCTCGCATGACTGCGGAGTGAGCAGAGTTAGATTCCACTTTCAAAGCATCCTGCACTTTTTCAACCACTACCCCCGCAGTTGCGGTTTTGATAACAGGTTTCAAACCTGCCATCAAAGAAGACGTACAAATTCCATCAATGTACTCACATACCCAGGCTTTTTGCAGCTGAGTACATTTGTGACCCGATTCAGGAAACTAGACGTGTGTCGCTAGTCATGACTTCACAGGAGAGCCGTTTGAATGTAAAGCATATTTTTTTATCAAGATGATTATTTGAGTTCGTCAGTCTGTGTTGGGAATCCTGTTGACTGCTGCTATTTTAAAAATGTAACTATTTTTCAGGTAGTGATATCCATTTCCTGGAGAGTACTTATGGCATAGGTGCCTAGTAATTTGGTCACGGGACCTGATATCACAAAGTGTCTGCCAATTTATTACAGGAGAATATGGGTGTCCTAATGTCTTATTCTAGTGTTACGCCTCAAATAACATTGTTGTTGATAACACACATTAACAAAATTATTCACAGCTGTCTTCCTATTTCCACATAGTCTGTCATGGGTCCCTGCCCCGATAGGGCATAAACCAACCTCTCTCCTTATACACACAACATATTCGCACATTTGAATCTCTTTTTGCTTTTTTTTAACCATGAATGTGGCTTCTCTCCAGAACTTATAGGCAACCTTCTTATCACCATCCACATTCCCTCCTGTTGTCCTTCTCCATGGACTACTTCATTCAACCTACTGTACTAGTACAGAAGCATAACAATTTATCCATACACACCTTACGGCCACCGCGGCTGGGACTTTCACCCCCCCTTTACAGGTCTAGTAGGGAACCAACCCCACTCTGAATTTACCATATGCAGGTACCACCCTGCTCATGCTTACCTACCGGGACTTAACCTATTCTCTATGGTACTCACAGGAACCAACCCACTCTGGATTTACCCTCTAGAATAAGGGGTTGGCAAAGTACAGCCTGCAGGCCATATCCAGCCCTCCAGACAATGACATTTCACACAAGCACTGATATTTAACCCTTCCTCCTGAGTCTCCTCCTTTGTTTTATTTATTTAACTAGGCAAGTCAATTAAGAACAAATTCTTATTTTCAATGAACGACAGATTTGCACCTCACCAGCTTGGGGATTCGAACTTGCAACCTTTCGGTTACCGGTCCAACGCTCTAACCACTAGGCTACCCTGCCGCCACAGCTGAACAGCCAATACACCTATGTTGCTAGACAGAACTTTAGTGATATCTGTTCTTCCTCACTTCATCTGACCTGACCTCGGCCCAAATTTCTCACCAACTCACAGCTGTCCTGTTGGCTTGTAGCAGACTGTGGCCCTTCTCCTTCTCATTGGATCCCTGATTTCTAACAATAACATATTCTGAAAGAATGTAAACGTTCTACATTCCCCTCTCTCCCTCAATGACATGAATAAGGATATTTCATATTTTCAAGTTTAGAAGTCAGAACCCATCACTCTCATTTGTCTAAACACACGGTTTGACTATAGACACCAATCTCTCCAGAAATAAGTCTCTCTCTGTTGCCGCCTGTTATAGAACCTCTACCTCCCAGCTGTGCCCTGGACACCATATTTTAATTGATTGCCCCCCATCTATCTTCAGAGTTCATTCTGTTAAGTGATCTAAATTGGGATATGCTTTACACCCCGGCAGTCCTACAATCTAATATAGATGCCCTCAATCTCACAAATCATCAAGGAACCCACCAGGTACAACCCTAAATCCATAAACATGGGCACCCTCATAGATATTATCCTGACCAACTTGCCCTCCAAATACACTTCTGCTGTTTTCAATCAGGATCTCAGTGATCCGTGCCTCATTGCCCGCATCCGCTATGGGTTCGCAGTCAAACGACCACCCCTCATCACTGTCAAAAGCTCCCTAAAAAACTTCTGCAAGCATGCCTTTCTAATCGACTTGGCCCAGGTATTCTGGAAGGATATTGACATCATCCCGTCGGTAGAGGATGCCTGGTTGTTCTTTAAAAGTGCTTTCCTCACCATGTTAAATAAGCATGCCCCTTTCAAAAAAATGTAGAACTAAGAACAGATATAGCCCCAGGTTCACTCCTGACTGCCCTTGACCAGCACAAAAACATCCTGTGGCAGACTGCACTAGCATCAAATAGTCCCTGCGATATACAACTTTTCAGGGAAGTCAGGAACCAATATACACAGTCAGTTAGGAAAGCAAAGGCTAGCTTTTTCAAACAGAAATTTGCATCCTGTAGCACTAATTCCAAAATGTTCTGGGACACTAAAGTCCATGGAGAATAAGAGCACCTCCTCCCAGCTGCCCACTGTACTGAGGCTAGGAAACACTGTCACCACCGATAAACCTACGATAATCAAGAATTTCAATATGCATTTTTCTACGGCTGGCCATGCTTTCCACCTGCTACCCCTACGCAGGCCAACAGCACCCCCTGCAGCAACCTGCCCAAGCCCCCCCCCCCACTTCTCCTTCACCCAAATCCAAATGGCTGATGTTCTGAAAGTTCTGCAAAATCTGGACCCCTACAAATCAGCTGGGCTAGACAATCTGGACCCTCACTTTCTAAAATTATCCGCCGCAATTGTTGCAACCCCTATTACTAGCCTGTTCAATCTCTCTTTCGTATTGTCTGAGATCCCTGAAGATTGGAAAGCTGCCACGGTCATCCCCCTCTTCAAAGGGGGAGACACTCTAGACCCAAACTGTTATAGACCTATATCAATCCTGCCCTGCCTTTCTAAAGTTATTGAAAGCCATGTTAACAAACAGATCACCGACCATTTCGAATCCCACCGTACCTTCTCCGCTATGCAATCTGGTTTCCAAACTGGTCAAGGGTGCACCTCAGCCACACTCAAGTTCCTAAACGATATCATAACCGCCATCGATAAGAGACAGTACTGTGCAGCCGTCTTCATTGACCTGGCTAAGGCTTTCGACTCTGTCAATCACTGCATTCTTATCAGCAGACTCAATAGCCTTGGTTTCTAAAATGACTGCCTTGCCTGGTTCACCAACTACGTCTCAGATTTCAATGTGTCAAATCGGAGGGCCTGTTGTCCGGACCTCTGGCAGTCTCTATGGGGTGCCACAGGGTTCAATTCTCGGGCCGACTCTTTTCTCTGTGTATATCAGTGATGTCTCACTTGCTGCTACGCAGAGCACACCATTCTGTACACATCTGGCCCTTCTTTGGACACTGTGTTAACTAACCTCCAAACGAGCTTAAATGCCATACAACACTCCTTCTGTGGCCTCCAACTGCTCTTAAATGCTAGTAAAACTAAATGCATGCTTTTCAACCGATCGCTGCCTGCACCTGCCCGCCCGACTAGCATCACTACTCTGGACGGTTCTGACTTAGAATATGTGGACAACTACAAATACCTAGGTGTCTGGTTAGACTGTAAACTCTCCTTCCAGACTCACATTTAGCTAAATCTCCAATCCAAAATTAAATCTGGAATCGTCTTCCTATTTCGCAACAAAGCTTCCGTCACTCACACTGCCAAACATACCCTCGTAAAACCGACTATCCTACCGATCCTTGACTTCTGCGATGTCATTTACAAAATAGCCTCCAACACTCTACATCCAATTTTCTGAGTAGTCTATCACAGTGCCAACCATTTTGTCACTAATGCCCCATATACTACCCACCACTGCGACCTGTATGCTCTCGTTGGCTGGCCATCGCTACATATCCGTCGCCAAACCAACTGGTTCCAGGTAATCTACAAGTCTCTGTTAGGTAAATCCCCACCTTATCTCAGCTCACTGGCCACCATTGCAACACCCACCCGTAGAACGCGCTCCAGCAGGTATATTTCACTGGTCACCCTCAGAGCCAATTCCTACTTTGGCCGCCTTTCCTTCCAGTTCTCTGCTGCCAATGACTGGACCAAATTGCAAAATTCACTGAAGCTGGAGACTCATATCTCCCTCACTAACTCTAAGCATCAGCTGTAAGAGCAGCTTACCAATCACTGCACCTATACACAGCCCATCTGTAAATAGCCCTCCCAATTACCTCATCCTCATTGTGTATTTTTTTTTGCTCTTTTGCACCCCAGTATCTCTACTTGCACATCATCTGCACATCTGTCACTACATTTGTCACGTTTTATCAAGGTGGGTGGAATCAGGCGCAGAGAGCAGGTTTCAGTGATTCAACAGTTTATTCTCCGGCGCACAAAAAACACGGTCAACCCAACACACAGGGTGAATAATCCAACACAGGATCAAAATAGACCGGAGAATAAAACACAAGTATTACACCAAATGACATGAATACAAAAACAATCCCGCACAAAACAAGGGCGGGACAACCTACTACATATAAGGACGTTAATTAAACTAAAATACACACAGGTGAAACTAAAAAGACAAAACCAACAGACAAACGAAAAAGGGATCGGTAGTGGCTAGTAGGATGGTGACGACGACCGCCGAGCACCGCCCGAACAGGCAGA
The DNA here is from genome assembly GCF_018296145.1 of Oncorhynchus tshawytscha. NCBI lineage: Eukaryota > Metazoa > Chordata > Actinopteri > Salmoniformes > Salmonidae > Oncorhynchus > Oncorhynchus tshawytscha. Next base: position 26,248,963 of record NC_056436.1, on the reverse strand, counting down.
AGAGCCAACTTCGGCGGAAGTCGTGACAGTACCCCCCCTCTGACACGCGGCCCCCGCAGCGCGCAGGAGAGAAGGGTCCAAACTGTCCCCCACCGGAACCCAGCATCTCTCCTCCAGACCGTACCCCTCCCAGTCCACGAGGTACTGTAGGCCCCCCACCCGGCGTCTCGAATCCAGAATGCCCCGAACTGTGTACGCCGGGGACCCTCAATGTCCAGAGGGGCGGAGGGACCTCAGGCACCTCACCTTCTTGCAGGGGACCAGCCACCACCGGCCTGAGGAGAGACACATGAAACGAGGGGTTAATACGGTAATACCTAGGAAGTTGTAACCTGTAACACACCTCGTTTATTCTCCTCAGGACTTTGAACGGCCCCACACACTGCGGCCCCAGCTTCCGACAGGGCAGGCGGAGGGGCAGGTTTCGGGTCGAGAGCCAGACCCTGTCCCCCGGTGCAAACATGGGGGCTTCGCTGCGGTGCTGGTCAGCGCTCCTCTTCTGCCGTTCTCCCGCTAACCGTAGTGAGTCCTGAACGGCTTTCCAGGTGTCCTTGGAGCGCTGTACCCATTCCTCCACCGCAGGAGCCTCCGTCTGGCTCTGATGCCATGGGGCCAGGACCGGCTGGTAACCTAACACACACTCAAAAGGGGACAAGTTAGTTGAGGAGTGGCGTAGGGAGTTCTGAGCTAGTTCAGCCCAGGGAACATACCTTTCCCACTCACCAGGCTGGTCCCGGCAATAGGACCGCAGAAACCTGCCCACATCCTGGTTTACGCAATCCACCTGCCCATTACTCTCGGGGTGAAAACCTGAGGTTAAGCTGACCGAGACTCCCAGTCTCTCCATAAACGCTCTCCACACTCTGGACGTGAATTGAGGACCCCAATCAGAAAAGATGTCCTCAGGCACCCCATAGTGCCGGAAGACATGGGTAAACAAGGCCTCCGCAGTCTGCAGGGCCTTAGGGAGACCGGGCAATGGGATGAGACAACAGGACTTAGAAAACCGATCCACAATGACCAGGATCGTAGTACTTCCCTGGGACGGGGGAAGGTCGGTAAGAAAGTCCACCGAAAAGTGTGTCCACGGCCGTTGTGGAACGGGGAGGGGTTGTAATTTCCCTCTAGGCAGGTGCCGAGGAGCCTTGCTCTGAGCACACACTGAGCAAGAGGAGACATAAAATCTCACGTCTTTAGCCAGCGTGGGCCACCAGTATCTCCCTCTCAGACTCCGCACTGTCCTCTTGATGCCAGGATGACCCAAGGAGGGAGAGTATGAGCCCACCGGATCAGCTTGTCCTGGACCCCCCTCGGCACGTACTGAGTCCCCACTGGACAGTTAGGGAGGGCCGGCTCTGACCGTGAGGCCTCCTCTATCTCCGAGTCCACCTCCCATACCACCGGTGCCACGAGACATGACGGTGAAATGATGGGAGTTGGCTCAACGGACCGCTCCTCGGTATCATAGAGGCGGGACAGCGCGTCGGCTTTGGTGTTTTGGGAGCCTGGTCGGTATGAGAGGGTAAACCGGAACCTGGTAAAAAACATGGCCCATCTAGCCTGACGTGGATTTAGTCTCCTCGCTGCCCGGATATACTCGAGATTACGATGGTCAGTCCAGATGAGAAAAGGGTGTTTAGACCACTCAAGCCAATGTCTCCACACCTTCAGAGCCTTGACTACAGCTAACAACTCCCGGTCCCCCACATCATAGTTTCGCTCCGCTGGGCTGAGCTTGCTCGAAAAGAAAGCACACGGGCGGAGCTTGGGTGGCACGCCCGAGCGTTGGGACAGCACGGCTCCGACCCCAGACTCGGACGCATCCACCTCCACTATGAACGCTAAAGAGGGGTCCGGATGCGCCAACACGGGCGCATTGGTGAACAGCTCCTTCAAACGACTGAAGGCTCTGCCCGCCTCTGCTGACCAGCGCAAGCGCACCGGTCCTCCCTTCAGCTGTGAGGTGATGGGAGCAGCCACCTGACCAAAACCCCGGATAAACCTCCGGTAGTAATTGGCAAACCCTAAAAAACGCTGCACTTCTTTCACTGTGGTCGGAGTCGGCCAATTACGCACGGCTGTAACGCGTTCATCCTTCATCACCACCCCGGAGGTGGAAATACGATACCCCAGGAAGGAAACAGACTGTTTGAAAAAGTCACATTTCTCCGCCTTGCAATACAGGTCATGCTCCAGCAGTCGCCCAAGTACCTTACGCACCAGAGACACATGCGCCGCGCGTGTGGCAGAATAGATCAAGATGTCATCGATGTACACTACCACTCCCTGCCCGAGCAGGTCTCGGAGAATCTCATCTACGAAGGATTGGAAGACGGCTGGAGCATTCTTCAACCCGTATGGCATGACGCGGTACTCATAATGACCAGATGTAGTACTAAATGCGGTTTTCCACTCATCTCCTCCCCGGATACGCACCAGATTATACGCGCTCCCCAGGTCCAGTTTTGTGAAGAAGCGCGCCCCTTGAAATGATTCCACCACCGTAGCGATGAGAGGTAGTGGGTAACTAAACCCCACTGTGATGGAATTTAGACCTCTATAATCAATGCACGGACGCAGACCTCCATCCTTCTTCTTCACAAAAAAGAAGCTCGAGGAGACGGGTGATGCGGAGGGCTGAATGTACCCCTGTCCCAGCGATTCAGCAACATATGTTTCCATCGCTACCGTCTCCTCCTGGGACAATGGATACACGTGACTCCTAGGAAGTGTAGCGTTCTCCAGAAGGTTTATCGCGCAGTCCTCTCGACGATGAGGTGGTAATTGGGTCGCCCTCCTTTTACTGAAGGCGATAGCCAAATCAGCATATTCAGAGGGAATGCGCACGGTGGAAACTTGGTCTGGACTCTCCACCGTAGTCGCACCAACGGCAACTCCTATACACCTACCTGAACACTCCTCTGACCACCCCTTAAGAGCCCCCTGTTGCCAGGAAATCACCGGGTTGTGTTGAGCTAACCAGGGAACCCCCAACACCACTGGAAACGCAGGTGAATCTATAAGGAACAGACTAATCTGCTCCTTATGAACCCCCTGCGTTACCATGTCCAGCGGCACCGTAGCCTCCCTAATTACTCCTGACTCTAATGGTCGGCTATCTAAGGAGTGCACGGGGAAAGGTAGGTCTAACGACACCAGGGGAATCCCTAGCCTTAACGCAAGCCCACGATCCATGAAATTCCCAGCTGCGCCTGAATCGACTAGCACCTTATGCTGTAGAGAGGGAAAAAACCCAGGGAAAGAAGTCAACACATACACATGACCGACAGGAAGCTCTGGGTGAGTCTGGTGCTTACTCACCTGGGGTGATCGAGCAGTGCTCTGCCTGCCCTCCCGACTCCCAGACGAGTTCCTCCAGCACCGGTCGGACGTGTGCCCTCGTCGACCACAACTGGTGCAGGAGGACACTCCTCCTCCGGTCCCCCTCGAAGCCGCCCCTCCTAATTCCATAGGGATAGGGGCAGGAGGGCTGGGAAGTGGAAACGACAGGGCCTGATCCGAACGCCCGCGGGCAGCCAACAGGTTGTCGAGACGGATAGCCAAGTCAATGAGTTAATCCAGTGTGAATGTGGTGTCCCGACATGCCAGCTCCCTGCGGACGTCCTCCCTGAGTCTGCATCTGAAATGATCGATCAAGGCCCTGTCATTCCATCCTGCTCCTGCGGCCAAGGTCCTGAACTCCAGAGCAAAGTCCTGCACGCTCCTCGTCTCCTGACGCAGGTGGAACAGCCGTTCACCCGCCACCCGACCCTCTGGTGGATGGTCAAAACAGCTCGGAATCGGCGGGTGAACTCTGGGTAATTATCCCTCGCCGAGTCCGGACCATTCCACACTGCGTTGGCCCACTCGAGGGCTCGCCCAGTCAAGCAGGAGACGAGGGCGCTCATGCTCTCCTCTCCGGAGGGAGCAGGACGCACGGTAGCCAGGTATAGTTCCAGTTGAAGGAGGAAACCCTGGCACCCAGCCGCCGTTCCGTCATACTCCCGTGGGAGTGTCAGCCGAAGAGCCCCGGAGCCAGATGTGGTCGCAGGAACAGGAGGTGCTGGAGAAGGGGTGCTAGAGATGAGGTGGGAGGGCCCCTCCTCTCCCATTGATCCATCCTCTCCATCATTTGGTCCATGGCAGAACCAATCCGGTGAAGCACGCTGGTGTGATGGAGGACCCTCTCTTCCATCGATGGGAGAGGAGACGCAGCTGCTCCTGCTGATTCCATGGTGGTGCGGGATTCTGTCATGTTTTATCAAGGTGGGTGGAATCAGGCGCAGAGAGCAGGTTTCAGTGATTCGACAGTTTATTCTCCAGCGCACAAAAAACACGGTCAACCCAACACACAGGGTGAATAATCCAACACAGGATCAAAATAGACCGGAGAATAAAACACAAGTACTACACCAAATTACATGAATACAAAAACAATCCCGCACAAAACAAGGGCGGGACAACCTACTACATATAAGGACGTTAATTAAACTAAAATACACACAGGTGAAACTAATAAGACAAAACCAACAGACAAACGAAAAAGGGATCGGTAGTGGCTAGTAGGACGGTGACGACGACCGCCGAGCACCACCCGAACAGGCAGGAGAGCCAACTTCGGCGGAAGTCGTGACAGTACCCCCCCTCTGACACGCAGCCCCCGCAGCGCGCAGGAGAGAAGGGTCCAAACTGTCCCCCACCGGAACCCAGCATCTCTCCTCCAGACCGTACCCCTCCCAGTCCACGAGGTACTGTAGGCCCCCCACCCGGCGTCTCGAATCCAGAATGCCCCGAACTGTGTACGCCGGGGACCCCTCAATGTCCAGAGGGGGCGGAGGGACCTCAGGCACCTCACCTTCTTGCAGGGGACCAGCCACCACCGGCCTGAGGAGAGACACATGAAACGAGGGGTTAATACGGTAATACCTAGGAAGTTGTAACCTGTAACACACCTCGTTTATTCTCCTCAGGACTTTGAACGGCCCCACACACTGCGGCCCCAGCTTCCGACAGGGCAGGCGGAGGGGCAGGTTTCGGGTCGAGAGCCAGACCCTGTCCCCCGGTGCAAACATGGGGGCCTCGCTGCGGTGCTGGTCAGCGCTCCTCTTCTGCCGTTCTCCCGCTAACCGTAGTGAGTCCTGAACGGCTTTCCAGGTGTCCTTGGAGCGCTGTACCCATTCCTCCACCGCAGGAGCCTCCGTCTGGCTCTGATGCCATGGGGCCAGGACCGGCTGGTAACCTAACACACACTCAAAAGGGGACAAGTTAGTTGAGGAGTGGCGTAGGGAGTTCTGAGCTAGTTCAGCCCAGGGAACATACCTTTCCCACTCACCAGGCTGGTCCCGGCAATAGGACCGCAGAAACCTGCCCACATCCTGGTTTACGCAATCCACCTGCCCATTACTCTCGGGGTGAAAACCTGAGGTTAAGCTGACCGAGACCCCCAGTCTCTCCATAAACGCTCTCCACACTCTGGACGTGAATTGAGGACCCCAATCAGAAAAGATGTCCTCAGGCACCCCATAGTGCCGGAAGACATGGGTAAACAAGGCCTCCGCAGTCTGCAGGGCCTTAGGGAGACCGGGCAATGGGATGAGACAACAGGACTTAGAAAACCGATCCACAATGACCAGGATCGTAGTACTTCCCTGGGACGGGGGAAGGTCGGTAAGAAAGTCCACCGAAAAGTGTGTCCACGGCCATTGTGGAACGGGGAGGGGTTGTAATTTCCCTCTAGGCAGGTGCCGAGGAGCCTTGCTCTGAGCACACACTGAGCAAGAGGAGACATAAAATCTCACGTCTTTAGCCAGCGTGGGCCACCAGTATCTCCCTCTCAGACTCCGCACTGTCCTCTTGATGCCAGGATGACCCAAGGAGGGAGAGTATGAGCCCACCGGATCAGCTTGTCCTGGACCCCCCTCGGCACGTACTGAGTCCCCACTGGACAGTTAGGGAGGGCCGGCTCTGACCGTGAGGCCTCCTCTATCTCCGAGTCCACCTCCCATACCACCGGTGCCACGAGACATGACGGTGAAATGATGGGAGTTGGCTCAACGGACCGCTCCTCGGTATCATAGAGGCGGGACAGCGCGTCGGCTTTGGTGTTTTGGGAGCCTGGTCGGTATGAGAGGGTAAACCGGAACCTGGTAAAAAACATGGCCCATCTAGCCTGACGTGGATTTAGTCTCCTCGCTGCCCGGATATACTCGAGATTACGATGGTCAGTCCAGATGAGAAAAGGGTGTTTAGACCACTCAAGCCAATGTCTCCACACCATCAGAGCCTTGACTACAGCTAACAACTCCCGGTCCCCCACATCATAGTTTCGCTCCGCTGGGCTGAGCTTGCTCGAAAAGAAAGCACACGGGCGGAGCTTGGGTGGCACGCCCGAGCGTTGGGACAGCACGGCTCCGACCCCAGACTCGGACGCATCCACCTCCACTATGAACGCTAAAGAGGGGTCCGGATGCGCCAACACGGGCGCATTGGTGAACAGCTCCTTCAAACGACTGAAGGCTCTGCCCGCCTCTGCTGACCAGCGCAAGCGCACCGGTCCTCCCTTCAGCTGTGAGGTGATGGGAGCAGCCACCTGACCAAAACCCCGGATAAACCTCCGGTAGTAATTGGCAAACCCTAAAAAACGCTGCACTTCTTTCACTGTGGTCGGAGTCGGCCAATTACGCACGGCTGTAACGCGTTCATCCTCCATCACCACCCCGGAGGTGGAAATACGATACCCCAGGAAGGAAACAGACTGTTTGAAAAAGTCACATTTCTCCGCCTTGCAATACAGGTCATGCTCCAGCAGTCGCCCAAGTACCTTACGCACCAGAGACACATGCGCCGCGCGTGTGGCAGAATAGATCAAGATGTCATCGATGTACACTACCACTCCCTGCCCGAGCAGGTCTCGGAGAATCTCATCTACGAAGGATTGGAAGACGGCTGGAGCATTCTTCAACCCGTATGGCATGACGCGGTACTCATAATGACCAGATGTAGTACTAAATGCGGTTTTCCACTCATCTCCTCCCCGGATACGCACCAGATTATACGCGCTCCTCAGGTCCAGTTTTGTGAAGAAGCGCGCCCCTTGAAATGATTCCACCACCGTAGCGATGAGAGGTAGTGGGTAACTAAACCCCACTGTGATGGAATTTAGACCTCTATAATCAATGCACGGACGCAGACCTCCATCCTTCTTCTTCACAAAAAAGAAGCTCGAGGAGACGGGTGATGCGGAGGGCTGAATGTACCCCTGTCCCAGCGATTCAGCAACATATGTTTCCATCGCTACCGTCTCCTCCTGGGACAATGGATACACGTGACTCCTAGGAAGTGTAGCGTTCTCCAGAAGGTTTATCGCGCAGTCCTCTCGACGATGAGGTGGTAATTGGGTCGCCCTCCTTTTACTGAAGGCGATAGCCAAATCAGCATATTCAGAGGGAATGCGCACGGTGGAAACTTGGTCTGGACTCTCCACCGTAGTCGCACCAACGGCAACTCCTATACACCTACCTGAACACTCCTCTGACCACCCCTTAAGAGCCCCCTGTTCCAGGAAATCACCGGGTTGTGTTGAGCTAACCAGGGAACCCCCAACACCACTGGAAACGCAGGTGAATCTATAAGGAACAGACTAATCTGCTCCTTATGAACCCCCTGCGTTACCATGTCCAGCGGCACCGTAGCCTCCCTAATTACTCCTGACTCTAATGGTCGGCTATCTAAGGAGTGCACGGGGAAAGGTAGGTCTAACGACACCAGGGGAATCCCTAGCCTTAACGCAAGCCCACGATCCATGAAATTCCCAGCTGCGCCTGAATCGACTAGCACCTTATGCTGTAGAGAGGGAAAAAACCCAGGGAAAGAAGTCAACACATACACATGACCGACAGGAAGCTCTGGGTGAGTCTGGTGCTTACTCACCTGGGGTGATCGAGCAGTGCTCTGCCTGCCCTCCCGACTCCCAGACGAGTTCCTCCAGCACCGGTCGGACGTGTGCCCTCGTCGACCACAACTGGTGCAGGAGGACACTCCTCCTCCGGTCCCCCTCGAAGCCGCCCCTCCTAATTCCATAGGGATAGGGGCAGGAGGGCTGGGAAGTGGAAACGACAGGGCCTGATCCGAACGCCCGCGGGCAGCCAACAGGTTGTCGAGACGGATAGCCAAGTCAATGAGTTAATCCAGTGTGAATGTGGTGTCCCGACATGCCAGCTCCCTGCGGACGTCCTCCCTGAGTCTGCATCTGAAATGATCGATCAAGGCCCTGTCATTCCATCCTGCTCCTGCGGCCAAGGTCCTGAACTCCAGAGCAAAGTCCTGCACGCTCCTCGTCTCCTGACGCAGGTGGAACAGCCGTTCACCCGCCACCCGACCCTCTGGTGGATGGTCAAAAACAGCTCGGAATCGGCGGGTGAACTCTGGGTAATTATCCCTCGCCGAGTCCGGACCATTCCACACTGCGTTGGCCCACTCGAGGGCTCGCCCAGTCAAGCAGGAGACGAGGGCGCTCACGCTCTCCTCTCCGGAGGGAGCAGGACGCACGGTAGCCAGGTATAGTTCCAGTTGAAGGAGGAAACCCTGGCACCCAGCCGCCGTTCCGTCATACTCCCGTGGGAGTGTCAGCCGAAGAGCCCCGGAGCCAGATGTGGTCGCAGGAACAGGAGGTGCTGGAGAAGGGGGTGCTAGAGATGAGGTGGGAGGGCCCCTCCTCTCCCATTGATCCATCCTCTCCATCATTTGGTCCATGGCAGAACCAATCCGGTGAAGCACGCTGGTGTGATGGAGGACCCTCTCTTCCATCGATGGGAGAGGAGACGCAGCTGCTCCTGCTGATTCCATGGTGGTGCGGGATTCTGTCATGTTTTATCAAGGTGGGTGGAATCAGGCGCAGAGAGCAGGTTTCAGTGATTCGACAGTTTATTCTCCAGCGCACAAAAAACACGGTCAACCCAACACACAGGGTGAATAATCCAACACAGGATCAAAATAGACCGGAGAATAAAACACAAGTACTACACCAAATGACATGAATACAAAAACAATCCCGCACAAAACAAGGGCGGGACAACCTACTACATATAAGGACGTTAATTAAACTAAAATACACACAGGTGAAACTAATAAGACAAAACCAACAGACAAACGAAAAAGGGATCGGTAGTGGCTAGTAGGACGGTGACGACGACCGCCGAGCACCACCCGAACAGGCAGGAGAGCCAACTTCGGCGGAAGTCGTGACAACATTTTTAATGCCAAATTGTAATTATTTCGCTACTGTGGCCTATGTATTGCCTTACCTCCCTAATCTTACTACAGTTGTGGCCAAACGTTTTGAGAATGACACAAATATTAATTTCCACAAAGTTTGCTGCTTCAGTGTCTTTAGATATTTTTGTCAGATGTTACTATGGAATACTGAAGTGTAATTACAAGCATTTCATAAGTGTCAAAGGCTTTTATTGACAATTACATGAAGTTGATGCAAAGAGTCAATATTTGCACTGTTGACCCTTCTTTTTCAAGACCTCTGCAATCCGTCCTGGCATTCTGTTAATTACCTTCTGGGCCACATCCTGACTAATGGCAGCCCATTCTTGCATAATCAATGCTTGGAGTTTGTCAGAATTTGTGGATTTTTGTTTGTCCACCTGCCTCTTGAGGATTGACCACAAGTTCTCAATGGGATTAAGGTCTGGGGAGTTTCCTGGCCATGGACCCAAAATATCGATGTTTTTTCCCCCGAGCCACTTAGTTATCACTTTTGCCTTATGGCAAGGTGCTCCATCATGCTGAAAAAGGCATTGGTCGTCACTAAACTGTTCCTGGATGGTTGGGAGAAGTTGCTCTCGGAGGATGTGTTGGTACTATTCTTTATTCATGGCTGTGTTCTTAGGCAAAATTGTGAGTGAGCCCACTCCCTTGGCTGAGAAGCAACCCCACACATGAATGGTCTCAGGATGCTTTCCTGTTGGCATGATGGTACTGATGGACTGATGGTAGCGCTCACCTTGTCTTTTCCGGCTTCTTTCCGGATGCCCCAAACAATCGGAAAGGGGATTCATCAGAGAAAATGACTTTACCCCAGTCCTCAGCAGTCCAATCCCTGTACATTTAGCAGAATATCAATCTGTCCCTGATGTTTTTCCTGGAGAGAAGTGGCTTCTTTGCTGCCCTTCTTGACACCAGGCCATCCTCCAAAAGGCTTGCAGATACACTCACACCTGCCTGCTGCCATTCCTGAGCAAGCTCTGTACTGGTGGTGCCCCGATCCCGCAGCTGAATCAACTTTAGGAGACGGTCCTGGCACTTGCTGGACTTTCTTGGGCGCCTGAAGCCTTCTTCACAACAATTGAACCGCTCTCCTTGAAGTTCTTGATGATCCGATAAATGGTTGATTTAGGTGCAATCTTACTGGCCGCAATATCCTTGCCTGAGAAGCCCTTTTTGTGCAAAGCAATGATGACGGCACGTATTACCTTGCAGGTAACCATGGTTGACAGAGGAAGAACAATGATTCAATGCACCACCCTCCTTTTGAATCTTCCAGTCTGTTATTCAAACTCAATCAACATGACAGAGTGATCTCCAGCCTTGTCCTCATCAACACTAACAAGAGAATCACTGGCATGATGTCAGCTGGTCCTTTTGTGGCAGGTCTGAAATGCAGCGGAAATGTTTTTGGGGGATTCAGTTAATTTGCATGCCAAAGAGGGACTTTGCAATTAATTGCAATTCATCTGATCACTCTTTGTAACATTCTGGAGTATATGCAAATTGCCATCATGCAGACTGTGATAATTAATATTTGTGTCATTCTCAAAACTTTTGGACACGACTGTACATTTGCACACACTATATATCGATTTTTCTATTGTGTTATTGACTGTACATTTGTTTATCCCATGTAACTCTGTGTTGTTGTTTTGTTGCACTGCTTTGCTTTTTCTTGGCCAGGTCGCAGTTGTAAATGAGAACTTGTTCTCAACTGGCCTACCTGGTTAAATAAAGGTGAAATTATTGTTATTATTATTTTTTAACCATTGTGACCTGTTAATAACCTGTATTAACCTGTTGTTGTGCATGTGTGATTGAGCACTGGAAGCTTCTGCAGGCCAAGGCACTCAGTGACGAGCTGTGCTTCAAACAGGACCTGCAGCAGTGGCAGAAGCTGAACTATGACTTCAATGAGATCACTTCTTGGCTGGGCCACATGTTGCCAGAGCTAGAGAGGCTGCAGAGGCTGTCCCCAACCACCAGCATCCGAGACATGGAGGGCAACATCTGGAGACAAGGTGAGAGGCCAAGTATGATAGGAGTCCTGTAACACCAGCAGGCCAACATTTGTGATTTTATTTTATTAGTAAACGATTCATGTCGGAGTCTTGCCAGAGCTAGTGTTGCCAGAGATAGAGAGGCTGCAGAGGCTGTCCCCAACCACCAGCATCCGAGACATGGAGGGCAACATCCGGAGACAAGGCGTGAGGCCAAGTATGATAAGAGTCCTGTAACACCAGCAGGCCAATATTAGTGATTTGATTTTATTAGTCTGGTGTAGCTGTCTAATCTCCCAGACAACACATGTTCCCTTGGTGACTGGGGTTCGAGCCCCGGCAAGGCCTACTGTCGGTGCCCTTAACCTTCTGTAGCAATGGCAGCCGGTGCCATTTTAAAATTAGGGATTTCTATTACAGCATATTGGATGACTCATTCATATTCCATTCAGCCAGTTCATTGTAACATCAATAGGTTTAGGGTACTACATGATACTAGAATTTGCCCTTTACTAATCATGAGGTTGCTACAACCTAGCTACACCTTAAAGTTTATAATGTAGGTGCACAAGTCGAGAGATAAATTGTAGTAGTCAAGGTGACAGACAGTGATACATTCAATACCGCCTTACACACTCTTGCCTGCATCTAGCAGATCTGGGGTGTGATTGTTGGTCCAAACAGTTGTAAAACCATTTTACAACTAAAACAAGAGTTTCTGTTGGACAAATTCAGGTCGGTCCCTCCTCGTTTCGTTCCGTTTGCCTCCGTTTAAGAAATGTTCTGCAAGAGAATTGGCAGAATGAATACCTCTGATCACCCACACACACAGTTTACTTTCGTTGCAGCCACATACAGCATCATCACTTTGCTTCTTGTATAATTCCTTCTCCCATCTACGCGCTCTCCTTCTCTCACCTTTTCCCTTCACTTGTGGACTTGATTGCACACCAAAACAGCTTTCTGTGACCATGCTCAAAAACTCTCCAAGCCAAACCTTCATACCATTACCACTAACTGCTACACAGCCTACATTGTTTTAATGATATTAACGTTATAGTTAAAAACTAGAACCAACACTTTAGTAAACCCATAATCCAAGTCATGTGTATAATCAAGAAGTAGTGTACAGCAAACAGTTTAGCAGCTAAGTGGGCCCCAGTGGCAATAAATGAATAAAATTGAAAGCTTACCTTGACTTGGAAGAGTTGCAGTGTTGGATAGCCTTAGCCAGCTAGCTAAAAGCCTTCCTCTATGAGTCAGGTTGTTGATTAGGCTAGAGATATATCTCGCTCTTGCTCTCCCTCTCTGCTGCTTCTCCTCAATTTCACAAATGTATTTGTTCAAAACTGTTCAACTATTGTCTTTCTCTCTTTTTGCAGTGCTAGCTAGCTGTAGCTTATACTTTCAGTACTAGATTCATTCTCTGATCGTTTGATTAGATGGATAACATGTCAGTTCATACTGCAAGAGCTCTGATAGGTTGGAGGACGTCTTCCGGAAGTCGTTATAATTACTGTGTACGTTTTTGGAAGTGGGTGAGCACCATGAGCCTCCTCGGTTTTGTATTGAAGTCAATACCAGAGGACAGAAAATAGCTGTCCTGTGGCTACACCATGGTACTACCCTAGAGGGGGCTTGTAAGGCTACTGTGGACCTTCATAGCAAAACAGTGTTTCATTATTTGTATTTTTATTAAATTCACTGAGTAAGATGGTCCTCCCCTTCGTCCTCTGAGGAGCCTCCACTGTTTTATATCCCTCTCTATGTCTATATCCCACTCGGTACTTACACCTGTTCTGTCAATAAACAATACAAATATGTCATGAGATTGGAACTCCGATCTCCTTTTAAAAATAAAAGAAGAAAAAAAAAAGATACTCAAAGATGCTTGTTCTACATACAAGTCATCATTGAAAAAGTATTTGATATATCGACCATCAACCAACACTGTTTTCCTCTTCTCAGTCCAGGAGATGCAGAAGACGTTCAACGGCTATAAATCTCTGATCTCCATCAACCTGAGTGGGCGGGACTTTCAGCATGGGGACAGTACTGATCTATGGGAGCTACAGAAGGGCCTGGGGACAGCCAATCACAGGTGGACGCAGGCCTACGCTGGCCTGGAGAGCTGGGAGGAAAGACTGCAGAGCACACTTGTGCAGTGCCAGGTAAGGGAAACAACAGGATACAATGCACACTCTGAGGTCAAATCTCAAATGACACTCTATTCCCCATAGTGCACTACGTCCTATGGCCCAGGTCAATCATAGCACACACTGTAGGTAATGGGATGTAATTTAAGACACACCAATAAAAAAAATATGGATAAGACTGAACTGGCCTCATTGACCTCTGACCTATCTGTATTTAGGAGTTCCTATAAGGATCAACTCTGGAGACGAGAACCAGGTACAGGGAGTGAACATTTAATAGCCAACGACAGGAACACAATACAGACAGTGTCTGGACAAGGGAAACGGAAATGACAATAATGCTGACACAGGGATGAAACAGAGGAAACAGACAGATATAGGGAAGTGTCATGACGTTGGCCTGGGGGTAGGTTTATGACAGTCATAAATACCTCTTTCCCCCTTTTTCCTCTCTCTACCCTACTGATGTGAAATTTGAAAACCCATTGGTTAACATAGAGATTCTGGGAACATCAGAAGGTGGGGGGAAATTAACTATATTCTGGTAATCCGACCAATTGAACATATGCGGTGGTACTTAATGAATATGATGTCAGTTCGGTTGCCATCTGGTACATTCTCATCAATGATAGGATGACATAAACTCTACAGTGGAAAGTCTGCACATTGTAGTTATCGGAGTCACATGGAATTGTTGTTCAATTTAAATGTTTGAATATAAAATTATTGGTGAAGAGATGAAATGTAATTTTAGCTTCCAAATGAGATATTTGGGTTTTCATAAGGTTAGGGCTCTCTTCAATCAGTGGCCCGCCCTGTGAAGGGACATGGGTTATAAAACTTTTCAAACACGCCCTCCTCTCCCTTCCTATATAAAGCCTTAACGACAATATAACCTTCTGTTCCAAGTACGTGAGGTCTGCAGCCTCTGAGTTAAAACGACTAACATGTCAACTACAGAACTAAGCCAACCTCAGCATGAGCTTTGGTTGCGAGTGGTATGAACTCTGAACTCTTATTCACTACAGAAGTGATACCTCCTAGCCGTTGAGTTAGCAACAGCAGCTGCAAACGCAGGCTAGGAAAGAACAGACAGAGTATCCCGTCTATCACACAATGACGTTACTACAACGTATCCAATTGACCACCAGAGAGATTCTTCAAAGGACAAAGGACAACACGGCCTTCCATCTACCACCAACCTACCGAAGCACAGCTCAGAGTAAATATTTATTGCATTTTCCTTTTCCAAATGGGCGGTAATTTAGAATGCATAAGATACTGTATTTACGATAGCACCACTTCTCCCTTTGTCCCTCAGTCTTCCTGCTCTTTCACTCAAACCCAGCCCCTTTTCTTTTGTGTAACCAGCTGTCATATCTGTTCCGCCCGCTTGTGACGTTTTCCTTTATGACGTCATTTGTAATCAAGGTATGATTCATTCTTTGTATATGTAATTCTGTGTGATTGGTTAGGTATTTATTATTAAATAAATAATTAAGCCCAATTTTGTATTGCTGATTCAACTTGTTAGCCAGGGTTCGTGAAGATAACCAAGAATTTACAACTTTCAGATGAGACTGAATTAAGGTGACAATTAATATTGACTGCTATTGATGTTAAATATTACTAGGTCTTTAAGAGTTTATTCGGAACATAACGGCTCTATAAATATTATTTTGTGGTTCCCCGACTCTCTAGTTAATTACATTTACATGATTAGCTCAATCAGGTAATATTAATTACGGAGAAAGGATTTGATAGAATAGCATGTCATATCACTTAATCCGGCATAGCCAAAGACACGACAGAAGGCAATCAAAAACGTGAATGAGTTTTTGGCTACCGATAGTGGCTAATGATGCAAATTGTAAAAAATAAAATAAAGTGCAAAGTAATTTAATTAACTTCACTGGTCAAAAGGTATATGTTACCTTTTTATATGTTGAAGTACCTAGCTCTTATCAATAGAGTGGTGGATTTTTGAGGGAACTTCTTTCGACTAGGGGGCAGTATTTTCATTTTTGTATTAAAAACGTTCCCTTTTTAAACAAGATATTTTGTCACGAAAAGATGCTCGACTATGCATATAATTGACAGCTTTGGATAGAAAACACTCTGACGTTTCCAAAACCACAAAGATATTGTGTGTGAGTGCAACAGAACTGATGTTACAGGCGAAACCCAGATAAAAATCCAATCAGGAAGTGCCGCATTTTTTTAAACCGCCTCATACAAATGACTCCTTATATGGCTGTGAATGAGCTACGAATAAGCTTACATTTTCTACGTATTCCCCAAGGTGTCTACAGCATTGTGACGTCTTTTTACGCATTTCTGTTGAAGAATAGCCGTAAGGGACCACATTTAGCAAGTGGTCACATGATGTCTCCCGCAGAAAATCTTGCGTGAAATACTGAGGGTAGCCATTTTTCCAATCGCTTCTTATGAGAAACCAATTGTCTCGACGGATATATTATCGAATAGATATGTTAAAAACACCTTGAGGATTGATTCTAAACATCGTTTGCCATGTTTCTGTCGATATTATGGAGCTAATTTGGAAAAAAGTTTGGCGTTGTAGTGACAGCATTTTCCGGTCGATTTCTCAGCCAAGCGTGATGAACAAACGGGAGCTATTTTGCCTCCAAAAATAATATTTTTGGAAAAAAGGAACATTTGCTATCTAACTGGGAGTCTCCTGAGTGAAAACATCCAAAGTTCTTCAAAGGTAAATGATTTAATTTGATTGCTTTTCTTATTTTCGTGAAAATGTTGCATAGCATGATAAACTTAGCATAGCATAATAAACTTACACAAATGCTTGTCTAGCGTTGGCTGTAAATCCTATTTTGAAAATCTGAGATGACAGTGTGATTAACAAAAGGCTAAACTGTGTCTCAATATATTTAATTTGAGATTTTCATGAATAGGAAGATTTTGTAGGAAGATTTATGTCCGCTGCGTTATGCTAATTCGTTTGAGGCGATGATTACTCTCCCGGATCCGGGATGGGTAGATCAGAGAGGTTTTAAGTCAAGGTCAGAATAAGCCATGAGTGTAGACACACCTCCGCCACATCTTAATTTATTTAATCTCCATCCCAAACGAATAGCGAGTGAATAGCATGCTATTCTCATGCTTAAATTCAAGGTCAGAATTCCCGTAGAGAGAAGAGTGCATAAAAATGGAATTAGGTTCCATTTACGTGCGTTTAACTCATGTTGGAATTACCCCCATAGTGGCTGGCTGCTAGGGTTGTTCAGTGTTGGGTTCAATCCAATGTTTTTTTTACAGTGAACATTCTGTTGTAAATTCTCTACAGTGAACATTTTGTAATAACCATGGATTAACATGCATTTTAGCATGTTTTAGCATGTTTATCATTCACCTATTCTAAATGCTATGCTATGCTACATTGACTGGAATGTGATCTAACGGCATAGTATGCTGTGTATGTGTGTAGGAGAAAACTGGAATGGGAGCAGAAGGAGTCCGAGCGACTCGCTTTAGATAGTATGTGTTTCGATCGAAACATCTGCTCGCTCACAACTTTCACACCTTTTACATATTTAACACTTTTTTCAACATGTAGGAACAAAAAAAACTGAGTGATAATAACAGGGCTTGAATAGTGATATAAATGTTATTTGGTGAGTAACATGCCAGTGTCTGTGACTGTCCACAGCCAACATTTCATCCATTTGACTCCAATGCCCATAGACTTACTAATGCCTCTTTCTCTCCATCTATCTTCTTCTACAGGGTGCTGTGTGCTGCCTTCCCACTCCACCTACTCTTCCTGATGCTCCTGGCTTGCTTGGTGCCTCTGTCTGAGGATGACTACAGCTGTGCCCTGTCCAACAACTTTGATCGTTCCTTCTACCCCATGCTGCGCTACACCAACGGCCCCCCATCCCACGAGACAACAACACCCACTCCCTGCCTTCGTATTTTCAAGTCCCCACTGTAGGAGGCCCGAGAAACACACACTGGAGCCACTCCAAATGTTTTTTAAAAGTTCTCTAAAGTTTGAGGTATTCATGTAAACATATTTACATGTAATATACAGTGGGGCAAAAAAAGTATTTAGTCAGCCACCAATTGTGCAAGTTCTCCCACTTAAAAAGATGAGAGAGGACTGTAATTTTCATCATAGGTACACTTCAACTATGACAGACAAAATGAGAAAAAAAATCCAGAAAATCACATTGTAGGATTTTTAATACATTTATTTGCAAATTATGGTGGAATATAAGTATTTAGTCACCTACAAACAAGCAAGATTTCTGGCTCTCACAGACCTGTAACTTCTTCTTTAAGAGGCTCCTCTGTCCTCCACTCGTTACCTGTATTAATGCCACCTGTGAACTTGTTATCAGTATAAAAGACACCTGTCCACAACCTCAAACAGTCACACTCCAAACTCCACTATGGCCAAGACCAAAGAGCTGTCAAAGGACACCAGAAACAAAATTGTAGACCTGCACCAGGCTGGGAAGACTGAATCTGCAATAGTTAAGCAGCTTGGTTTGAAGAAATCAACTGTGGGAGCAATTATTAGGAAATGGAAGACATACAAGACTACTGATAATCTCCCTCGATCTGGGGCTCCACGCAAGATCTCACCCCGTGGGGTCAAAATGATCAGAAGAACGGTGAGCAAAAATCCTAGAACCACACGGGGGGACCTAGTGAATGACCTGCAGAGAGCTGGGACCAAAGTAAAAACTCAACTTGTCGTGTTTGGAGGACAAAGAATGCTGTGTTGCATCCAAAGAACACCATACTCACTGTGAAGCATGGGGGTGGAAACATCATGCTTTGGGGCTGTTTTTCTGCAAAGGGACCAGGATGACTGATCCGTGTAAAGGAAAGAATGAATGGGGCCATTCATCGTGAGATTTTGAATGAAAACCTCCTTCCATCAGCAAGGGCATTGAAGATGAAAGGTGGCTGGGTCTTTCAGCATGACAATGATCCCAAACACACCGCCCGGGCAATGAAGGAGTGGCTTCGTAAGAAGCATTTCAAGGTCCTGGAGTGGCCTAGCCAGTCTCCAGATCTCAACCCCATAGAAAATCTTTGGAGGGAGTTGAAAGTCTGTGTTGCCCAGCAACAGCCCCAAAACATCACTGCTCTAGAGGAGATCTGCATGGAGGAATGGGCCAAAATACCAGCAACAGTGTGTGAAAACCTTGTGAAAACGTTTGACCTCTGTCATTGCCAACAAAGGGTATATAACAAAGTATTGAGTTGCTAATATATGCATATTATTATTAGTATTGGATAGAAAACACTCTGAGTTTCTAAAACGGTTTGAATGATGTCTGTGAGTATAACAGAACTCATATGGCAGGTAAAAACCTGACAAAAAAATCCAACCAGGAAGTGGGAAATCTGAGGTTGGTCGATTTTCAACTCAGCCCTTATTGACGTTACAGTGGGATATTGGTCATCTTGCACTTCCTACGTCTTCCACTAGATGTCAACCGTCTTTAGAAAATTGTTTGAGGCTTCTACTGTGAAGTGGGGCCGAATGAGAGTGGATTGAGTCAGAGGTCTGGCAGCAGTCACGTGCTGGTCACGCGCATTTCACATGAGAGGTACCTCCCGTTCTTTTGCTTTTCTGAAGACAAAGGAATTCTATGGTTGGAATATTATTGAAGATGTATGTTAAAAACATCTTAAAGATTGATTCCATACATCGTTTGATAAGTTTCTATGGTCTGTAACAGAACCTTTTGACATTTCGTTTGCAACTAGTGAACGCGCTTCGTGAGTTTTGATTTGTTTACCAAATGAGGTAACAAAAGTAGCTATTTGGACATAAATGATGGACATTATCGAACAAATCAAACATCTTTGCGGACCTAGAATTCCTGGGAGTGCATTCTGATGAAGATCATCAAAGGTAAGTGAATATTTATGTTATTTCTGACTTCTATTGACTCCAACATGGTGAATATATGTATTTGTTCTCTTAGTGCTGTACTCAGATTATAGCATGGTTTGCTTTTTCCATAAAGCTGTTTTTGAAATCTGACACAGCAGTTGCATTAAGGAGAAGTATATCTTTAATTCCATGTATAACACTTGTATTTTCATCATATGATGAGTATTTCTGTAAATATATGTGGCTCTCTGCAAATTCACCGGATGTTTGTGGAACTACTGAACATAACGCGCCCAATGTATACTGAGATTGTTTTATATAAATATGAACTTTACCGAACAAAACATACATGTATTGTATAACATGACGTCCTATGAGTGTCATCTGATGAAGTTCATCAAAAGTGAGTGATTAATTTGATCTCTTTGTGCTTTTTGTGACTCCTCTCTTTGGCTGGAAAAATGTATGTTTTTCTGTGGCTTGGCTCTGACCTAACATAATTGTTTGTGGTGCTTTCGCTGTAAAGCCTATTTGAAATCGGACACTGTGGTGGAATTAACAACAAGATGACCTTTAAAATGGTATAAGATACTTGTATGCTTGAGGAATTTTAATTATGAGATTTCTGTTGTTTGAATTTGGCGCCCTGCACTTTCACTGGCTGTTGTCATATCGATCCCGTTAATGGGATTGCAGCCCTAAAAAGTGAAGCAAATACTGGAACAATATTTCTAACATAGAACGTGGGGAATGGTCAGAGGCGATTTACAGAGTAATAATGTCATATGGGTTGTTATTTTGTGATTTCATAAAAAATGTAAAAAAGGAAATACTGCAACTTGAAAGCATATACTGTACACTATATGTATGAATTCTCCATCCTTAATGTTGTGTTGGAAATATAACAAATGATTAAAGCATTTTTTTTAGATATTAATGTGATTTTAGAAGCCATAAGAGATCATTTGTCTCCTATAAACTTTGCACAGTAAGTAGCCACACCGCGAGTGAGGCCGGAGAGCTTGTCAGCCTGACGGTACCGCCCCTGTTGGCCAGAGTGCATAAAGGTAAAGACATTCAGACCAGAGAGACCAGAGAGGTGTGTAGCTTCAGCTGACGTCCAAGGTGGTTCGAACTCTGAATATCAACACGAGGCAGAGGCGAGAAGCTCACCTCCTGGACATTCACTGATAAAGCTGAATAGCTGTCTTAAGTAAAATATCTAGAAAAGCTCATTTAAATTGTACCATTCTACTACTCTTCAAATTGTCATATTCTACTACTCTCATCACCCTTGAGAACCATCGACATGGATGTCTAGCTATCTTCAAATAAGCAGCTTCAGGTGCGAATTGAAAGTAAAATAAACTCTGTAGTTCTGTTCAGGACTATACGACGGGTCATCGGATTCTAGGCGACGGCAGAGTAGAGCAACAGTAGAAGAGATGGGTAAATAACTCCTGTTGCACAATCAGAGCCTTACAAACATGCTGCGGAAAGTCCCAACACCCATCCTAAGAAGGCTTGGTTCTGACATAGATACACGGCGAACAAAGACATTTACATGTAAATACCTTCATGATTTCTTACTCCAAACGGGCAGCGGTTCGTGTGCAAAGTATATGATTACTGTGAGAATAGTTCTAAATGTACCAAAGTGTTATGTCTCTGTTCCTCTCTCTTTCTCTCTCACCCTCTCCATGTCTTTTGTAAAAAAGCCACCATACTGTGTCAGTCCGCTAGGGACCTGTTTTACTGTATTAAGAATGTATGATTATCCTGTGTTACCATTTAGTTAGCTAGTAAATAAATACTTAAACCAACTTGTGTGGTACTGAATCATAAGTAAGGCTGGGTTTTTTGCAGATTCAGGATGTTACGACTGTTCAGAATGATGATATGATATGAGGTTATGATTAATACGTTGACTGTTTTATGGATGTGATAGGTAAAGACCATTTAGAGTTTAATTCGGGAGATGGTAATTTTTTAAACAACTGCTCTCGTGCTGCCCCAAATTCCTAATGAGTCAATTGTTACATTATTCATTTAATTGGGTAATAATTAAACATAGTTAGTTGATTAGATAAATGTGACCCATTTCAAGAAACTAGGCATATGTCACAAGTCACAACTTCACAGAAGAGCCATTTTAATGTAGCTGACATTATTTTTTGTATCCCACAGCTGTTTGATTCGCTAGTTAGAGCCTAATGTTAGCTAGCTAACATTGAACCTGGATGGTTAGCTCCCAGCATATTAATGCAGGGTAGTAATGACATGATTTGGCACTATGATCATTGTTGTTTAACTAGCTAACGTTAGCTGGCTGACTCGTCAGTTAACGTTATGTGATGTGTGTGATCTTACACCCTGTTTGCCTAGCTAGGTTCATTGTTTACCTAGTTAGCTAGCTACATGCCTTAAGCTAAAGTGTATAACACGCGTTGAATATGGCCGGTGTCAGTAAACGTCTTCAAAAAAGCGTACTGAAATTGTTGCCAGTAGAGCTGGTTAGGCTGCTTTCATGTTATCCATAGGTAAACAAATCATCGGCCAGAGCGTCGAGTGTGCACTCTGAACGCTCGGAGGGCGAAGAGAGATGAGTGGGTCTAAAGCTTAAGAGGGTGTGAACGATACTGAATGGGTGTAGACAAAGAAGAGCTCTTCACTAGATCCAAAACATTCAAAGGCCATTTTCTCAAAGGTGAGTTTACAAGTTTATCAACTTTCAAAGCAGAATTGCTTTCCCATTGTTCCTCAACAATGCAGTGTATGATATACAATTTTGTAGCTCGGAGTCTCTACTTTTATCCACTGTAAAAAACACATTTTCAAATTTTGCTACATAAGACCAAATCTAGGTTGTGAGTCACAAATGACAGTCATCAAATTAATGAAAGTAAAGTCACGACAATAGTCAAGATGGAACTGATCAGCGAACAGTGTAAAACAATTAATTTACACTGATCCATTATTAGTATAAATAGTCAAGTCACTCTGTACTGCTCAGTAGTACAATGGAACATAGAGGACACAATGGTGTGTACAGTTAGATGTATTTTTAATGCTTATTTATGGATGATGAATAGTTTGAAGTCATTTTTACTTAACAATAAACATTGTTTTCCATGATCTGTGCTCATGTCAATATAACCACATTCACATTTTACCACTGCTTTTAATAAGATGTTTGGTTGAAATTCAATTGGGTCTAAAATGTCTTGAAATTACAATCTCTGGATGTGGGTTTTCTATAAATACAAACATGGCTTTGACATCAGATACAGAACATCAGATAAACAGAACATCAGATAAATACTAGATACTTACTAAATACTAGATAAATACTAAATACTTTTTCCATCAGAACATCAGATAAACAGCACAAGCACCACATCATTACAGGAGGGACAGAGCATGATCAAGATGCATAAGTACACTTACCAACTACATATTTATAAGGAAATCACAAAAAATACATGAATCAAAAACACGTCAATTCACTGTTACAAATCATATTTTTCCATAGATCCCAAAAATCTGAAATGGATAAAACTGTGACATTTACTTCACAATGACACATTCTGCAGTCTTTCTACGAGTTTCTCTTTGTCAGTCTATTGAGAATTATGTCCACTGTCCCAGAGAGTGGACTTGGGTCAGATCCATCACTTGTCCTAGTGCTAGTCTGGCCTCCCTTTCTGTCCAGTCACCCCTGTGGGGTGCTTTACAGTCTCAGGACGTCTCCACCCATGTCCCACGCTGTATTCTGTCACTTTCCCACTCACTGATGTATACATCTACCCTCAACTGGCCAGCACCCTGGGTGGATATACCTGGAGAAGGAGAACACATCGGATTATGATTCATGGAGTATTGGTAAATATACATTCTACGTCTTCAGTGGCTAACCCAACTTCATGAGTTACTTACGGCTCTCAAGTGTTTGGCTTACTTACTGCTCTCAAGTGTTTGGGATGGTGGCTATAGGGAATGTGGCTGGAACTGGGGGTTCCACAGCAGAGGCTGAAGCCTGGGTAGGGGCAGGGGCTTGGGCTGCTGGGAGCACGGTGAGGTCGTGATTAGAGGGGTCAAGAGGTGCGGACATATGGCTTCTGTGGCATGTGTTGGTGAGCATTTCCAAGAGCAGGTCGGAGACCTGCACAATATTGTTATTCTTCATGCCGGAGAGGTGGTTTATGCCTTTGCCACTAATGAGACAGTGGAGAGGAGGAGCATGGAAATGTAGTTTTGACAAACAACTAAAAACATACAATTATGCCACTTTGATCCAAAAAAGTGTTGATGAATGTCTAAACAGATAGTAACTAAGTAGACTTTTAAAGAAGGCTCTTTTTGCTGCTAGTGATACATAGCTGCAGCTGGTGTAGCTGTAGTCTACCTGACGTGACAGATGTCTGAGAGCAACATGAGGAGGTGGGAAAGGCGGGTTGACTGCAGCTGGAAGGACAGGCCTTGTTTGGAGATGGCCCACACCAGGGCATCTGTCACTGAGTCCAACAGAAGCTGCAGCTTCCCCTTGCTCTCCAGATCCTCTGCCATCTCCGGAGAGGTAGAGCATATGTCTACAGGTGGACACAAACACAGACCATATGTCAACTGACTTTTCATTTAGGGGGAATTCCGACCCGAGTTAAGTGTATGTAAATAGAACATAATTCCCTTTTTATGCATGAGTTTTAAAAACATGCCAAGAGTAGGCAAAGCTGTCATCAAGGCAAAGGGTGGCTACTTTGAAGAATGTCAAATATACTTTTTTTGTTAATACATGATTCCATATGTGTTATTTCATCATTTTGAGGTCTTTACTATTATTCTTCAATGTAGAAAATAGTAAAAATACAGAAAAACCCTTGAATGAGTAGGTGTGTCCAAACTTTTGACTGGTACTGTATATTTAGCCCTGTTGATTTGATGATGTTTAAGTTGAAATAGTGATGTTCCTGTTGTCTTTGTGCTGACTTGCGGTAACTCTGTGGTTGTAAATCAGTAGTTGTTAAGTTAACTGTCTAAAACATTAACTTGCTTGGCTATGCTGCTGGAGATAACTGTTTGTATGCAATATTTGCTTTGTGGACTTCAGACAGATGATGCTCAGTTTTGTGATGAAACAAAGGTATGTGTCGAGAAATTTGTGTGGTATGTGTGACTGTTGTCTTTTTGTTGTCACGGCCTTATCGTATATGTGGTGTATGAATGAATGGGTTATAGAGCAAACAACGCAATTATCACAACATAGGTGGTAATATATATTTTTGACTGGCTTGGTGTGGCTTCCTCAGTGATTTTACCCACACACCGCTACTGACCGTCAGATTTGTGACCCGTTTCAGGAAACTAGGCATATTTCGCGGGGCTCTACTTCACCGGAGAACCATTTGAACACAATGTTTTAAATCAAATATTTATTGGCAGAAGTGCCTTCTGGAACATGTGAACTTTCATTTGCCTTAATAACAAATGTGTATGCCATTGTTAAATTACGAGCCTAGTTGGTTTAGCCACAGAAAAAGACAGATAATGAGTGGGCTGAACATGAGATGAGTTCAGATTGGTCTGCCATATAGCATGCTTCTGTCTATTTGAGCTGGTTAGTATGTGTAGGTAGTCCTGTCTAACACAGCTTTTTTTTTTAAATAAACTCAGCAAAAAAGGAAATGTCCCTTTTTCAGGATCCTGTCTTTCAAAGATAATTCCTAATAACTTCACAGATCTTCATTGTAAAGGGCTTAAACACTGTTTCACATGCTTGTTCAATGAACCATAAACAACTAATGAACATACACCTGTGGAACGGTCGTTAAGACACTAACAGCTTACAGACAGTAGGCAATTAAGGTCACAGTTATGAAAACTTAGGACGCTAAAGAGGCCTCTCTACTGACTCTGAAAAACACCAAAAGAAAGTTGCCCAGGGTCCCTGTTCATCTGTGTGAACGTGCCTTAGGCATGCTACAAGGAGGCATTAGGACTGCAGCTGTGGTCCGTATTGTGAGACGCCTAAGACAGGGCTATAGGGAGACAGGACGGACAGCTGATCGCCCTCACAGTGGCAGACCACGTGTAACAACACCTGCACAGGATCAGTACATCCGAACATCACACCTGCAGGACAGGTACAGGATGGCAACAACAACTGCCCGAGTTACACCAGGAACGCAAAATCCCTCCATCAGTGCTCAGACTATCCACAAAGGCTGACAGAGGCTGGACTGAGGGCTTGCAGGTCTGTTGTAGGCAGATCCTCACCAGACCTCATCGGCAACAACGTTACCTATGGGCACAAACTCACCATCGCTGAACCAGACAGTACTGGCAAAAAGTGCTCTTCATTGACGAGTCGCGGTTTTGCCCGGATCAACCCTTAAAGAGATTGGTGGGGCTAAATCTTAAGAGGGTTTGAATGATGCTGAATGTGTGTAGACAAAAAAGCTCTCTCCAATAGGTTTACCAAAACATTCAATGGCCATTTTCTCAAAAGTGAGTTTTTACAAGTTTATCAACTTTCAAAGCAGAATTACTTTCCCATTGTTCTTCAACTGTAGTGTATGACATACAATTGTACAGCTGAGTCTCTACTTTTATCCAATGTAAAAAACTATTTCACATGTTGCTACATAAGACCGATTTGAGCCGGTCGGTCACATATACTCACGTAAAGTACATTTATAACTGTCACAGATTTTTTTGATTAATTCCATTGCATCGTTTACCGTCCTTTCCTGTCACCTTTGTGTGGTTGTTCCTTAGGATCGCTAGCGATAGTGGATCATATTAGGCTAACGTAGTACAAGTTGTGCAGTAATTTAAAGTTGCTGCTACCATCTCTTATGACCGAAAATAGATTCTGGACTTCAAAACAGTGATTACTCATCTCTTTTAATGAGTCCGAAACAAAGGTATACTGCTTTACGGAGCCCAGCCCCAAATCCCCGTCATTTATGTGAAGAAAAGGCGGAGATACAGAGAGAGAAGGTCCTGGTGGCTTGTGAAGAATCTTAGGCTAGTCAGTAAATTGCCACTACCATCAGTTCTATTGGCTAAAGTGTAATCACCGGAAAACAAACTCTATGATCTACGGTCGAAACTATCCTACCAACTGGACATTTAAAAACTGTAATATCTTATGTTTCACCGAGTCGTGGCTTAAACCTATATTCATTAAATTCGAATATCGAAATTGTTCTTGCGTGGTTTCTGCGACGTGGTTAGCTTTTAAAGGCTAGGACCGCAATTTCTTGTCCTGGAATCCTGCTTAACAGAGAGGTGGAAGCCTACTTGACAGGTACGGTAAGCTGCTAGCCATCAAGCTAACGAAGTCTTGCAATCGAACTCTCTTTGTCTGGAGAAATAAATGTTCAAGCACTGTAGAAGCTATATCTACTGCGCTTTGTTTTGGGACAAACCGGATCACTCCAATGCGGCAATGGTCTTTTTGCCAAGAATTATAGGCTTAAGGTGGCTTCCTTGATCATGCAGGTCTCCAGCCTATGTAAGAAACTGGGGAAAACACAGAGTGGAATGTTTACATTTTCTATGCCGGTGGCTGGACGGCATTCACGCTTATTGGATGCATCTCCGGCCTTGTCGTTTGTCGTTATCCGACTTACCGGTGTTGCACCGGAGCTCCCCGTCTGATAGCAGAGTCGAAGGAGCCTGGCAAGAGGAGCAAGGCAATCAACGATGATTGCATAACATGAGCCATGGAAGCCGAAGACTGTGGACTCCCGCAAAGCAGTCTGCACTCCCAACAAGGGAAGATACAAACAACAAATAGTTTTGCCGTCCTGGAGCCTGATCTTCTTGCACCTTCGTCGCTGGGAGTATCTGCGGCTGCAGTGCCTAATACTACGATTTCGAAGTCAATGTTGGCAACCTTCCGTCCCTCGTCTGGATCGTTCAGGGATTCTCCATCTGTCAAACGCCTGCACCAAGCGCCGGGAGCAACGGCCTCAAGTTATCCTGCCTCTCACCCGTCCATAAAGGGTTGTTCTAATTCTGTGAAGCATGGGAGTGGGCGAATTTCCTCATCCTTCTCGCCACCCGTGATTTTGAGCAGCTCCATGGTAATAATTATGACTGTTGCTGGTGCAAAAACAATGTCCCACAAATAATGGCCAATATGCCCCATCTGGGGGCTCTTCTACGCTCGACGCAACACGGTGTGCCGGGATGCAGGCCTTGGCTGTGGTGTGTAGCCAATATACCACAAACCCCTGAGTTGCCTTATTGCTATTGAGGCTGGTTGTCAGCGTAGATAGAGTGTTAAATATTGGTGCTTTGTCCTGCCCGTGGTGTACAATCTGATGTACCATGCCTCTCAGCAGTCAGTGTTCAGGGCTCGAGCGACCCAGTTTATTATTCTATATAAGCTATTTACACTACCTTTTATATTCTTGATCCTAATGATATAGGCCTAGGTGTAAAACAGCTGAGGTGATAGATCCTGGAATAAAAACAAAAAGTGTGTGGGTCGTTCTGGATTGTCAGTACTGCATGTATTCTTGGCTATCGTGCCATGGCTGTGTCAGGGTCGATTGTAAGTTAAACTTAAGTATGACTTTATGGCTAGTGTGATGCCTAAAACTCACTTTTACTGGCAGTCATTAGCGTTAGAATCTGTTCCTTTTTCCTTCATCCTTTTTTTGTCGGAATAAAACAGGATATAATGAGGACTACATGAAATATGTCTTGTATGTAATGGACATAAAGAACTGGGTATAATAGTAATACATTTTTATCTGGCTAAAAGAGAAAGAATATAATATATTTTGTTTACAGGAAACTCACTCTATTATTTGTGCTGCTTTACAGGAAACTCACTCTAGTATTTATGATAGTTTATGTGTCGGGGGCTAGGGTCCGTCTGTTATATCTGGAGTGTTTCTCCTGTCTTATCTGGTGTCCTGTGTGAATTTAAGTATGCTCTCTCTAATTCTCTCTCTTTCTCGCTCTCTCTTTTTCTCTTTCTTCATTTCTCTCGGAGGACCTTAGCCCTAGGACCATGCATCAGGACTACCTGGCCTGATGACTCCTTGCTGTCCCCAGTCCACCTGTGGCTATGGAACCCTGACCTGTTCACTGGACGTGCTACCTTGTCCCAGACCTGCTGTTTTCAACTCTCTAGAGACAGCAAGAGTGGTAGAGATACTCTAAATGATCGGCTATGAAAAGCCAACTGACATTTACTCCTGAGGTGCTGACCTGTTGCACCCTCTACAACCACTGTGATTATTATTATTTGACTCTGCTGGTCATCTATGAATATTTGAACATCTTGGCCATGTTCTGTTATAATCTCCACCTGGCACAGCCAGAAGAGGACTGGCCACCCCTCAAAGCCTGGATCCTCTCTAGGTTTCTTCCTAGGTTCCAGCCTAGGAAGTTTTTCCTAGCCACCGTGCTTCTACACCTGCATTGCTTGCTGTTTTGGCTATTAGGCTGGGTTTCTGTAAAGCACTTTGTCAGCTGATGTAAGAAGGGCTTTATAAATACATTTGATTGATTGATTGATTCACTCTACAAATATAGATGAGGTTCGGTGGGAAAAGAACTAGGAGGGAGGAAAATATTTTTGTCATGGGCAAAGAAACTCAAAAGGGGTAATAATACTAATTAATAGCAATGTTGATCCGATTGTGAAAACTGTGCGAACAGTTCCTCAAGGAAGATGGATTATTTTAAATATGCTATTGGACCAAAAACAGATCTGGCTAATTGATCTATATGGGCCAAATAATGATGATCAACACCTCTTTCAAAATATACACTACCATTCAAAGGTTTGGGGCCACATAGAAATGTCCTTGTTTTTGAAGGAAAAGCACAGTTTTTGTCCATTAATATAACATAAAATTGATCATAAATACAGTGTAGACATTGTTATTGTTGAAAATGACTATTGTAGCTGGAAACGGCTGATTTTTAATGGAATATGTCCAATGTCACGTTGTGTTAGCTAATCCAAGTTTATGATTTTAAAAGGCTAATTGATTGTTAGAAAACCCTTTTGCAATTATGTTAGCACAGCTGAAAACTGTTGTACTGCTTAAAGAAGCAATAAAACTCCATCTTTAGACTAGTTGAGTATCTGGAGCATCAGCATTTGTGGGTTAGCTTACAGGCTCAAAATGGTTCACCTTCCAACAGGACAACTACCCTAAACAGACAGCCAAGACAATCATCTGATCGAATGCACCACACTCAGACACAGCAACCCAGGACAGACAGCCGATCCGAGATGACTGTTTCGAATGCACCACACTCGGCTTAACAGACACAGCAACCCAGGACAGACAGCCGATCAGAGATGACTGTTTCGAATGCACCACACTCGGCTTAACAGACACAGCAACCCAGGACAGACAGCCGATCAGAGATGACTGTTTCGAATGCACCACACTCGGCTTAACAGACACAGCAACCCAGGACAGACAGCCGATCAGAGATGACTGTTTCGAATGCACCACACTCGGCTTAACAGACACAGCAACCCAGAACAGACAGCCGATCAGAGATGACTGTTTTATAACATTTTGGACAATAGTAGCTTTCAAATGAAAGCAAGGTTTGATCATTTTGTCATCCCTGGCCCTGCAACACTGTCACAGAGAGGTTCACCCTGAAGGACAAATGAATGGACTTCATTTTCAGGTAAAGTTAAGCCTAAATACTTTGCAATTTGTGGGTTAGGCTACTGTTGAACGAACATGAAACATGAAAATACACAACATCCCTTTTTTGCATTTGATTTATCAAGCTAGAATTTTGTTTTGATGAGACACTTTTAATCTTTTGAACTGCATTTTTCAGTCATTTTGATTGTTGATATTGACATTTTGTTAGAACTTTATTATATGTGTATAATGTGTATAATAATATTTCAGCATAATAATATTATTATAATGTGTATAATAATATTTCACATAATGTTATTATTATTATTATCATGTGTGTATGTGCATGATGCATGTGGTTCATTGGAAGAATTGTATATCCATTCTGAAAGGCTAAGGAGTTTGCATTGCAAACTACTCGGATTAAATGTGTGCTTGTATTGGTTTTTTAATGCTACCTATTGGTTATACATTTTGTCGGATGATATGAAATATGCCACCATCGGAGGCTATTGCTTGTGTATCTTGGCTACAGTGGTACTGTATTTACATTTAGTGAAAATTGTTTGTCAATTTCGGTTAATAGCCTATGTCACTGGATGTTGGAGCTATCTGTTGTATGGTGAACTTGGGCTTCATCAAGGTTTATTTGTGAGTAAATCTGGCTTTGATAATAGCCAGTGCCTACCCAGCCTCCGATCTTACCACATGTCACTGTACAGAAGTACTGATTATTTGACTTACTGGAGTTGAGGAGGATCATGACTTTCAGACAGACATACTCCTCTCTCTGGAGGTTCAGCTCTCGAAACCGAGTGGTGGCTGCCAGTAGCATGTCAAATATAATCATGATTCCCTCCACACAGTTCCCCTCTTCCCTACAAGCACACAGTCACACACAGAGTGAAGGAGACATATTATATAACACTCACTCACAGACATGTACACTTGTGTAACAGTTCAGACATGTAAACTCAAAGATTGGCAAATAGATATAGCAGCACATGTGCACACCTACTATACTCAAACGCCATGTACATCTTTAGACAAGTATTACAGACACTCACATATAGACACACACTCACATATAGACAGGCCAATGGGCCTGCCTAGAATTAAGGCGCTTGGCAGTGCAGAGATATTCTAAATTCTTATGATTGGTCCACACCAAAAATTGATGTTCCGCCCCTTCGAGCCAGTGCCTCCACTCCAATGCAATCTTGACCGCCAGAAGTTCCCAATGTCCTACGTCGTATTTTCTCTCAGCGGGGTTGAGACAATGGGACAGGAAGGCACAGGGATGCAGCTTTGGGTCTTGGGCAGACCGCTGGGACAGGACGGCGCCCACTCCAATGTCAGAAGCGTTGACCTCAACCACAAACTGACGGATCCGGATGGATGAGGATGGGGGCGATAGTAAACTGACGCTTGAGGTCCAAAAATGCCCTGTCAACAGGAGACCATGTGAACAACACCTTAGGAGAAGTGAGTGCAGAGAGGGGAGCCGCCAGGGTGCTGTAGCCTGAATGAAGTGGCGGTAGAAATGTTCAAATCCCAAGAAACGCTGCAGCTGCACTCTGGATGTGGGTTGGGGCCAATCCACCACCACTCTCACCTTTTCAGGAACCATCTGAACACTCACTTCAGTGATGATGTATCCCAGAAAGGAGATAGTAGAGTGGTGGAATTTGCACTTCTCAGCTTTCACAAAAAACTGGTTCTCTAGGAGGCTTTGAAGGACTTGACGGACATGGAGGACGTGTTCTTGAGCAGAACAGGAGAAAACAAGGATGTCGTTGAGATAGACAAACAGAGATCCATTCATCATGTCACAGAGCACATCATTGACCAGGGCCTGGAACACTGCTGGAGCGTTGGTGAGTTCAAACGACATGACCAGGTGCTCATTGTGTCCACTAGCTGTGTTGAAGGCCGTCTTCCACTCGTCTCCTTTGTGTATCCGAACTAGATGGTAGGCATTCAGAAGGTCCAACTTGGAAAAGATGGTTGTTCCCTGGAGAGGTTCAAAAGCCGAGGAGAGGAGTGGTAGTGGGTAGCGATTCTTCACAGTGATGTCATTGAGGCCCCGGTAGTCAATACATGGGCGCATGGTCTTGTCCTCTTTTCCCACAAAGAAGAACCCTGCGCCGGCAGGGGAAGCAAAAGTATGAATGCTCCCAGCAGCCAGAAAGTCCTACATGTACTCCTCCATGGCCTTGGTCTCAGGGCCAGACAGGGAATATAGTCACCCACGAGGCGGTGTTGTGCCCGGGACGAGATCAATAGCGCAATCGTAGGGACGATGCGGAGGGAGGAGCGCAAGCCTTGCTGATGAACACCTCTAGGAGGTCCTGGTATTCTGCTGGAACGAGATATCCGAGGCTTTACCAGAGACCGCAGCAGGACATCCCGGGGCAGGCTAAGCCGCCTGAAGGCAATGTGAGTGGCAGAACGGGCTCCAACCCAGGATAGGACCAGTGGTCCAGTCAATAACGGAGTTGTGCCTCTGGAGCCATGAGAATCACAAAACAACAGGAACATGGGGAGATTGAATGAGAAGAAGCTGTGTGGACTCACTGTGATTGCCCGACACACACAGGTTAACGGGCACCGTACTATGAGGGACCCTGCCTATGGAACGTCCGTCCAGTGCTCTGGCGTCCATGGGAACACAGAGGAGCTGTGTGGAGATACTGTAGTGGCAAATCGGTTCAAATATGACAACTAAGAACTTTGAATTCAATGATAGACTTTTAATACAACAGTATCTTAAGCCGGAGCGGTCCGCGGAACACACACACTTTTTCAGAGCCCTCCCTCTGAGTTATACACCTACCATATAAGTCCCTCCCATATGCAAATTAAGTTACATCCCAATTCTGCTTGTTCAGCCCAGTAACGCCCACATCTGCTTTCGGCAGATGACAAGACCTTTCCTGTTCCTGCACTTAGTTAAATGCATTATTTTGTTTGTGTACTATCTAGGATCAGCAGACTGTGTCTCCTCAGTTTCTAGCGTGTCCAGCTATACTAAAAATATTATACATTCCTCTATTTTACAGCCCTATGCTTTGGCTCTGTAATTAACTCTGTGTCCCTTTTGTATGTGTCTCTAGTTTTTAGTGTGTTCAGCTGCCCTGGTCGCCTTCACTTCATATGGTTGTCTAAGATCAAACAGACTTGTGTCCCCTGTGATGTGATTGATGCCTGCAATCCATCAGTTGGTCATTTGACTGACCCCGTCCTTAGGCAACCTCTTTGATCCTTGTATGCCCAGCTGGTCTTAAGCGTCTATGTGTCTGCATTTTTAGTGTCCCCTACCCCCACGGCCTTTAACTGCTTCCTGCCCTATACAATAAAAAATGCACTTTACCAGAACAGGAATGAACCCATAAATGTACCTTTTCTCTTTTGTTATCAAATCATGTATATAATTCTCCCACAATACCCAGCTCTGATACCAGAGTAGCGTCCATAAAACTCAGCTCCAGAGTCAATGAGCACTCGGAGAGATTTAGATGGGTCACCCCCCAGCAGGATAACATGAAAGAGAGTACGAGTAATGGGAGTTTGAAAACTCCCAGTATGACCCACCATAGTACTCTTACCTAGCGCTGCCCCGTTTCGTAGGCACAGTAAAAAATGAGTCACTTGTGCCCAATGATTCCCGAGGGGATCCTCTCGGAAACGCAGGCGTCGGGGATTTATTGGCCTTGGGGAGAATGTTCTCATCCCTGAGACTAAGATACAGTGTAATGTATGTGGGAGTATGCATCATTTTTTTGTAAACATTTTATTTCACCTTTATTTAACGAGGCAAGTCAGTTAAGAACAAATTCATATTTACAATGACGGCCTACACTGGCCAAACCCGGACGACGCTGGGCCAATTGTGCGCCAGTTGTGATACAGCCTGGATCAAATACGCACACTCCCACATCCATTACATTGTATCTTAGTCTCAGGGATGAGATCATTCTCCTCAAGGCCAATAAATCCTCTTACCTTCCGGACTGATCAGATTCACCCAACACCAGAACTACACCTAAATAAGCCAACCCCAATGTTATAGTTTTTTGGGCTACAACACAAATATATAATTCTGACAAACAAAGTAGGACGTGTGTGATTTAGAGCCATAAACCTTTTGTTTACTGACAATTCAAAAGGTGATTCAAAAGGTCAGCAGTCAGAGTTTGATATGGCCAAAATTTAAAGTCAAACTTAACTCAAGAACCTAAAAAAAACAAATCAATAAGGAATGTAAAAATACAAGGACTGTATGTTTGAAGCAAACATTAAAACGACGAAATTTCAATGTTCTTCAGTATTTTTGAACGAGTTGCTTATTATGATATATATAGAGTACCAGTCAAAAGTTTGGACACACCTACTCATTCAAGGGTTTTTCTTTATTTTGACTATTTTCTACATTGTAGAATAATAGTGAAGACATCAACGCTATGAAATAACACACTTGGAATCATGTAGTAACCAAAAAAGTGTTAAACAAATCAGAAATATATTTTATATTTGAGATTCTTCAAAGTAGCCACCCTTTGCCTTGATGACAGCTTTGCAAACTCTTGTCATTCTCTCAACCAGCTTCACCTGGAATGCTTTTCCAACAGTCTTGAAGGAGTTCCCACATATACTGAGCACTTGTTGGCTGCTTTTCCTTCACTCTGTGGTCCAACTCATCCCAAACCATCTCAGTTGGGTTGAGTTTGAGTGAATGTGGAGGCCAGGTCATCTGATGCAGCACTCCATCACTCTCCTTCTTGGTCAAATAGCCCTTACACAGTGTGGATGTGTGTTTTGGGTCAACGTCCTGTTGAAAAACAAATTATAGTCCCACTAAGCGCAAACCAGATGGGATGGTGCATCTCTGCAGAATGCAGTGGGAGCCATGTTTGATAGCCAACCAAAAATCTCAAATTTGGACTCATCAGACCAAAGGACAGATTTCCACCAGTCTAATGTCCATTGCTTGTGTTTCTTGGCCCAAGCGAGTCTCTTCTTATTGGTGTCCTTTGGTAGTGGTTTCTTTGCAGCAATTCGACCATGAAGGCCTGATTCACGCAGTCTCCTCTGAACAGTTGATGTTGAGATGAGTCTGTTACTTGAACACTGTAAAGCTTT
Source organism: Oncorhynchus tshawytscha (assembly GCF_018296145.1). Lineage (NCBI taxonomy): Eukaryota > Metazoa > Chordata > Actinopteri > Salmoniformes > Salmonidae > Oncorhynchus > Oncorhynchus tshawytscha. The sequence goes on along the minus strand of NC_056436.1, from coordinate 26,213,853 downwards.
TATTTGGGCTGCAATTTTGGAGGCTGGTAACTCAAATTAACTCATCTTCTGCAGCAGAGGTAACTCGGGGTCTTCCTTTCCTGTGGCGGTTCTATTGAGAGCAAGTTTCATCAAAGCACTTGGTGGTTTTTGCAACTGCACTTGAGGAAATTTTCTGGATTGGAAAATTTGTTCTTGAAATTTTCCAGATTGACTGAGCGTCATGTCTTAAAGTATTGATGGACTGTTATTTCTCTTTGCTTATTTGCGCTGTTCTTGCATAATATGGACTTGGTCTTTTACCAAATAGGGCTATCGTCTGTATATCAACCCTACCTTGTCACAACACAACTGACTGGCTCAAACGCAATAAGGAAAGAAATTACACAAATTTACTCTTAACAAGGCACACCTGTTAAAACCTCTTATGGCTGCGATCCCCGTACAGGGATCAACATCAGGGGAAAATTCAGAGTGACAACTAAAAATACAACGTCGTAACATTAAACATTCTTGAAAATGCAAGCATCCTTCAAAAGATTAGGATCTTGGTAATCAAACTACGTTTTCCCATTTAAAATAGCTATTACAGAGAACAAATTCCATGCTTCTGTTTGAGAAGAGCAATCAATAACAAAAACATTTTCCGCCATGACAGGTTTTACACATTCACATCTGAAGGTAAAATTATGACTTACATTCTGATATCTTGCTCTTATTTCTCTTCCTGAGGGTCCCAGTGATCAAATGAAGTGCCATTTCCTTTGATAAAATCTATTTTTATACCCTAAATCGAAACATTTTGTAACCCGTTTGTGCCGTGAATTCCATCTCTATCATTTTTTTACGGAGCATTCAACGTAATTACACACGGTAAACAATCGTTTATCTATTCATGGTTGATTTCAGTGCATTCCTCTGGATGTTTGCAACACAGCCAAACGTCATAGTTTTTTTTGCAGGGAGTATTGACCGAAGTGAACTGATTTGTAAACAACTAGCTATGACTACCTTGCGCACCAATAATTTTAGCGAAGCTTCGTTGATTGACTGTATTTCTGCCCAATGACCACTGATCTTCTTGAAATCTAGCTGGGTAGATAGCCAATGAGCTGAGGTAAACGCCAGTATGTAATGGTTTTGGGTTGGACCACCATTCCTTGTTTGTAAATGCACGCGTAAGGAACTCCATTCTCGCCTTGACTATCAGAGGAGTTGCTGACGCTTGTTACGCGCAGCAGTATTTCGGAAAGTTGTATTTTCAACGATTTCATTGAAGACATCATGGCGAATAAATCAGGAAAAGCGAAGTCAAAGTCTAAAGTGAAAGTGAAAAAGTGAAACAGATTTTTTTAGTTTGAGGAATCTTTGAGTGTTATGATTCAAACAGGAACTGAGAAGCTGTTTCTGCAAGGACAGGACATACTTCTGGACGGTTAAGTGCTAATGCCGTTTTATGAAATATATATATATATATATATATGTATTTTTTCACAAAAAAAAAAATATATATATATATACATTTTGCAATTTGCAATGAAATGTGTGGTTTGTTTGTGTGTGTGTGTGTGTTGGTTTGTTTGGGTGTTTGTGTATATATGTATGTGTGTGTGTGTGTGTATATATATATATATATATATAATAATATATATATATTCCATGTCAGATATATATATTTTCAATTTTTTTATTCAAATGGAATGGAGTAGAACAGCAAACACACACATGGCCACTGCGCCTGCTTCTCCTCTCCATTTCCGTATGAAATAGCCATTGGGTGCTGTTCAGGGGAGGGCAGGCCCACAACAATGGCCGGAGTTGAATGGAACAGCACTTCACCTTAGTGACTGTTCCCTCTGCTCTACACAATACATATCTGTTTATTTTATGTGATGATAAAAGGCTCATACAATACAAATATTTTTTTATTTATTTTCTTTCACAGTGATAGCGACTCCGACTGGGAGCCCTGGTGCCAAGCTGCCCGCTCTACCTCTGCCCACTCTACTCCTGCCTCCAGTGGTGTTCATATGCCACAGTTCATTACTGCAGGCATGACTGTGTCTCAGGGCCAAAAGGGCACAGCATGGAGGCGTCGTTGTGTTCTGTGTCGCATGAACTGCACCACTTGTAAAGCAGAGGCAAACTGAACATCAGAAAGAGACTGCTATGGGACATGGCACAGGCAGCAAAGTATTGTGTAGAGGACTTCCAAAGGGTGTACTGTTTTTAAAAAATATTTATTTTCTAATATTTTTTGAAACTTTTTTTTTGTGTGTGTTAGAATTGCTTTTTGATATGTTGTATATAGTTATTTGCACTGTTGTATATAGTTATAGGTCATTTCACCAATACGGCCACTTGGGTACATTTGGGCAACTTGTGTGGGATACCTGGGTGACTTCATGCTAAATGTCATGTAGCTCACCCATTCCTGAAGTTATCAGTCTGAAACCTTGCACACCTACAGTTGCCCTCTTGTGCTATCCATCAAAATTATATCCAGCATCCTATCTGACTGTGTGGTCTGACTGACTCTATTCTGGTACATGTTAAAGATGATGCTACAACAATAAAAAACAGAAAACGTATACAATTAACATTTCCACAAACTTCAGAATGTTTCCATTCAAATGATACTAAGAATATGCATATCCTTGCCTCTGGGGCTGAGCTACAGGCAGTTAGATTAGGGTATGTCTTCAGGCGGAAATTGAGAACAAGGGATGCAGCCATAATAATAATAATATAATCATAATAATACATATCTGCAAACCAAATGTATTTCTGAAAACCCCTTTTTGCATCTTCAATAGTTGTAGATGTTCCAACGTTCGTAGACCTTTCATACAAAAATACATAACTGTCTGTTTCATCGGTTCCTCCGATGTCGTTCAGAGTCCCTAATGCATCCAAGTCACCCGTTGTGTCAGTTGTCCATCATACCTAAAAAATAATAATAAAAAATAATAAAAAAATAAAAATAAAACGTTGTCCCCCCTGTTTAAAACACAAATAACTCGTGTACAGTCGCCCCTGTTGAACACACACACACACCCTTTGTTTTTGAAACGCACACACACACACTCCTGCTGCTCCGTGACACGCACACTCATGCACGCACCCTGATTTTCCATGTCTTTTTCTTCGTGACAGACCGGGGTGATGTCTGGAAAGGACATTTTCCCATCTTAAAGGGTGAGATACATTTTTAAAACCAGTGATTTAATTCCAAAATATATAGTACTAACTTTTTAAAGACGTGTTAGAATTAATGACCAAATTGTACCACTATTTAAACATGCATCATTAGTGTTTTATGTAAAAACATTGGAGGCCTACAGTTGTACTGCACACTCACGCACGCACCCGGATTTTCCGTGTCTTTTTTTCTTCATGAAAGACCGGGTTGATGGCTGGAAAGGACATTTTCCCATCGTTAAAGGGTGAGATACTGTTTTAAAACCATTGATTTAATACCAAAATATATAGTACTAACTTTTTAAAGACATGTTAGAATTAATTACCAAATTGTACTACTATTTAAACATGCATCATTAGTGTTTTTATGTAAAAACATTGGAGGTCTACAGTTGTACATTATTACAAACTTTATAACATACCATTGTAGGAAAGACTATAAATTGTTTCTGAGAATCTACGTCTAACAGTCGCTTCCCAATCACCTATGTCCAGTAGCCTTCAGAAATATCTATTAGGAGGGATTCACTTATTCACATCTCTTTTTTAATCTGTCCTGGCAGCTAAATATTCGGGGCTGTGGGTTTGCGCTAAAGCTGTGGTAACATAGTGTTAAAGTATATGCTCCACGTTCTGTCCCTAACTAGGGGGTGTTTCGAGACATTATTTTATTTTATAATGGTTACATGTTCAGTACACACCCCTGCATTCTATATTATTAAGTAGGCTGTTGGTCTTTGAGGTCCGTTATGTCAATTTGCCTTTATACATCTCATTGACCTACTGTCAACTCCCTCAGTTGTAAACATCTACAATAATCATTAGACGTACGCGTCAGAGTTATCATACCCCGTGTCGGGGTTTGTACAGAGTTGGTTAAATCCACTCTTTTGCTCCCCACTTACATGGCTAATAATCTCCAAGCTGCTCTAAGCGGTGATGTTTTTGGTGTCTCTAGGTTCATCTCTAGACTGTTGAATGAGGCCTGTTACAACTTTCTGACAAAACCTTTAAAGGTAGTTTGTGAAACCATTCAGTCGTGGATGTATGTAAAACATATTTAACACGTATTGCAGGTTACAGAAGCCTCCTGTTGTACTATGAATCCCCACTCATCCCTGTTAGATCTTGATGTGTTGGTTCTCTATGTACGTACATGTTTATAATCCACATAGTGTGAATATGTTTTCCATAAAGTTAATAACCCCCATAAACCAAAATATGAAATGACCTCTTCCCCTATCGTTAAAGCGTGAGATACATTTTTAAAACCAGTGATTTAATTCAAAATATTTAGTACCTACATTTTAACACTTGTTATAATTCCAAAATGTTTACTATTTCTTACAGATAAAGGGTCCGGTTAGCCCTGACCATTATCCGTTTCGAATTCACCAACTCAAAGACGCTTGCCCGCTCCATCATAACTCCGTAAGTTTTCCCTCCCTGTGTAGATCAAACGTCCTGCCTGTAAATCCTAGGTATGCCCACATCATTCATTAATAAGATGTGTAGAAAACTGTTTAGCCATAGTTAAAGGCCTTTCATAAAGAGGCTGTCATGATTGCATGTGCCACATGTTGAACACGTATTGCTTGTTACAGAATACTACTGTTGTACATTTAATATCCCCTAGCAGATTTCGTCGCATTTGCACAAATTCTGTCATGTTACTGTGGTCTTTTTAAATGTCAATAAATATGTATGTAAAGTGTACATGTTTGTTTCACTGTAGATTTGTTTAAGCCCTCCTAGAAACACCTAATTTCATCATCCCACAGCATTAATTAATGAGCTGTGTAGAAGCTGTTTAGCCCTAAGTAAAGGCCTTTCATAAGGAGGCTGTCATGATAAACCTGAATCCGTAAGTTTTCCCTCCATGTGTAGATCAAACGTCCTGCTTGTAAATCCTGGGTATGCCCACATCATTAATTAATAAGATGTGTAGAAGCTGTTTAGCCATAAGTAAAGGCCTTTCATAAAGCGGCTGTCATGATAAACCTGAATCTGAAATTACCTTTAGGATCTTTTCTTTGGGGTTCTAATCTCCCCAGGTGTACATGCACTGAAAATCCTTAGGCTGGAGCCATCTGGAAGCTCTGTGCCTGTACATATAAAGAGAACTAAATAGGAAACTAGGCTGAGAAACATTATTTAGATGGCTGTTTAATTGTTGTTTAAAGCCTGAAATGGACACAATGCCAAGGGACCTTGTTTCTAACACCCCCCCCCCCTACACACACACACACACACACACATTCCTGCTTCATAGATAACAACCATAAGGACAATAAAACTGGGGGTGGGGGCCATACACGTTAAAAAGTTCAAACACTCAACCCCCCCCACACACACACACATTCCTTGTTTCTAACACCCACACACACACACACACACACACACATTCCTGCTTCATAGATAACAAACATAAGGGCAATAAAACTGGGGGTGGGGGACATACACGTTCCAAAAGTTCAAACACTCAACCCCCCCAGTTCAACCAGGCCCCTAGACATCAATCACCATGACTACTTCAAAGGATGCCATATAGATATAAAATAACACACACCCTCTAACACGTGACCACAGGAACAGGATGGACGGGGCCGGAGGCCCATATTTGGACATGCACACGTCATCATGACGCAGGGTCATAAATCAATTACTTTGACGCGTGCCGTCTACTTTAATCTCTCTCACATATCTCATCACCGTTCCAATCCTTCCTGACAGAATAATTGTCCATCTCAATTTCACAAACAGATTAATCCAACCATGTCTCTGTAAAACATAAGACACCCACCTCTGATTTGCGAACCAACAGGCGTATCTCATCCATCTTCAGTAGTAAGCTTTGGACATTTAATTGCACAAAATGTGAACCTTTCTTCCCAAAGGCCTTGCTGAATTCTCGATCCACTTGAAACTCGCCTCCCTGTGCACTATGGAGCACCCCTCCCCATGTTCATGCATTGCCAGCTCAGCTTCCGCTGCCCCGTTGTCCACACCACCACATCCCCAGTCTATCGCCTCTGCGCTGCTGTGGAGCCCCCCTCCTTTGGTGCACTCTCCATCCTACAGTGGTTCGCCCTATAAAAGTTCCAGCATACTGCGGCACAGCTTGCATGGTGCCGCAGAATTCTATGGCACTTTATTTAAGTGCCATAGTACTTTATTTTAGCCCAGTACTGTAACCTACTCCCGACCATACAACTTGACGGGCTATTTATCTAAAGGATCCCCATGTTGTGTGGGCACGCGGGAAACCGGTGTTCTTATTACAGTATCTTTGCCCTTTAAATTGCTGAGAGGTTGACATCCCATAAATCTATGAGCTATCTGAAAATACAATAATATTAATACCGATATTGTTTTCTTCAAACATACAGTCCTTGTATTTTTACATTCCTTATTGATTTGTTTTTTTTAGGTTCTTGAGTTAAGTTTGACTTTGAATTTTGGCCATATCAAACTCTGACTGCTTGTCACGGCAGTTAAAAGAAGAGGACCAAAGTGCAGCGTGGGGAACGTACATTTTCTCTTTATTTGGAAAATGTCGCCGAACAAAACAATAAACACTACACACCCAAAAAAAAAAACGTGAGGCTAAAGGCTATGTGCCCAAACAAAGTAAACTTCCCACAAAGACAGGTGGAAAAAGGGCTAGCTAAGTAGGGTTCTCAATCAGAGACAACGATAGACAGCTGTCCCTGATTGAGAACCCTACCCGGCCAAAACATAGAAATACAAATAATAGAATACCCACCCCAACTCACACCCTGACCAAACCAAACTAGAGACATAAACAGATTCTCTAAGGTCAGGGCGTGACACTGCTGACAAAGCACCTTTGAATTGTCAGTTAACAAAAGGTTTATGGCTCTAAATCACACATGTCCCACTTTGTTTGTCAGAATTATATATTTGGGTTGTAGCCCAAAAAACTATGACATCGGGGTTTGTTAAGTATTAAACGTTGTTTATTTAGTTGTAGTTCTGGTGTTGGGTGAATCTGATCAGTCCGGAAGGTAAGAGGATTTATTGGCCTTGAGGAGAAGGAACTCATCCCTGAGACTAAGATATAATGTAATGGATCTGGGAGTGTGCGTATTTGATCCAGGCTGTATCACAACCGGCACACAATTGGCCCAGCGTCGTCCGGGTTTGGCCAGTGTAGGCCATCATTGTAAATATGAATTTGTTCTTAACTGACTTGCCTAGTTAAATAAAGGTTACACTAAGAACATAACATTTCCATACCCTAATTGTATAATTGTAGTCTAACCAATACCCAAACGGAGATTCAGTGAAAATAAACATCTCATTGATTTATCAAGACCAGTCCCCATGCTTGTCTCAGAGCAGCGTGAAATGGTGCTAAAATAGTTGTAGGCTATTGCTTCAAATCCTATTGCTTCTAACTTCAATATGCTCTAAATAAATAAGACCTACACCACTTTTACCAGCACATTACTCAACACTAGTGAGACTCATGTTGCCTGGCAGAGTTCCTCTGTCCAGTGTCTGTGTTCTTTTGCCCAGCTTAATCTTTATTTTTATTGGTCAGTCTGAGATATGGCTTTTACTTTGCAACTCTGCCTAGAAGGCCAGCATCCCGAAGTCGTCTCTGCACTGTTGATGTTGAGACTGGTGTTTTGCCAGTGCTAGTTAACTTCTTGAGTGTAGGGGGCAGGATTTTTGTTTTTTTGGCTAAAAAACGTACCCATTTGAAACGGCCTATTTCTCAGGCCCAGAAACTAGAATATGCATATAATTGTCAGATTAGGATAGAAAACCAAAACTGTCAAAATATTGTCTGTGAGTATAACAGAACTGATATTGCAGGCGAAAACCTGAGGAAAATCCAACAAGGAAGTGCTGTTTTTCCTGAAAGCTCTCTGTTCCATTGGATGCCTTGCCTCCATTTAAAGGGATATCAACCAGATTCCTTTTCCTATGGCTTCCTCAAGGTGTCAACAGTCTTTAGACATAGTTTCAGGCTTTTATTTTGAAAAATGAGCGAGAACGATCACATCGTGTCAGTGGATAGCTGGGTGTTTGAGAGTTTTGCTTGCGCAACAGAGTGGGGCAGCCATTGTCTCTCCCTCTCCTATTGAAAAAGCTACAGTCACGGTTGATATATTATCGATTATATATTTTAAAAACAACCTGAGGATTGATTATAAAAAACGTTTAACATGTTTCTGTGGACATTACGGATACTATTTGGAATTTTCGTCTGCGATGTCATGACCGCTCGAGCCTGTGGATTTCTGAACATAACGCGCCAAACAAATGGAGATATTTTGGATATAAAAATTATCTTTATGGAACAAAAGGAACATTTATTGTGTAACTGGGAGTCTCGTGAGTGCAAACATCCAAAGATCATCAAAGGTAAGCAATTTCATTTATTGCTTTTCTGACTTTCGTGACCAATCTACTTGGCTGCTAGCTGTTTGTAATATTTTGTCTACTGAGAGAGATGTTCTTACATAAACGCTTGTTATGCTTTCGCCGAAAATCTGTATTGAAATCTGACACGCCAGGTAGATTAACAACAAGCTAAACTGTGTTTTGCTATATTGCACTTGTGATTTCATGAAAATTTAATATTTTTAGTAAATAAATTTGAATTTGGCGCACTACAATTCAGCGGGTGTTGATGAAAATGATCCCGTTAACGGGAAAGGTGCGTCAAGAAGTTAATGAAGCTACCAGTTGATGACTTGTGAGGCGTCTGTTTCTCAAACTAGACACTCTAATGTACTTGTCCTCTTGCTCAGTTGTGCACCAGGGCCTCCAACTCCACTTTCTATTCTGGTTAGAGCCAGTTTGCGCTGTTCTGTGAGGGGAGTAGTACACAGCGTTGTACGAGATCTTCAGTTTTCTTGGCAATTTCTTCTCAGAATATGAATAGACTGACGAGTTTCAGAAGAAAGTATTTTTTTCGGACCATTTTGAGCCTGTAATCGAACCCACAAATGTTGATTCTCCAGATACTCAACTAGTCTAAAGATTGCCTGTTTTTTTGCTTCTTTAATCAGGAGTGATGGTTGCTTATAATGGGCCTCTGTACGCCTATGTAGATATTCCATTCAAAATCAGTCGTTTCCAGCTACAATAGTCATTTACAACATTAACAATGTCTACACTGTATTTTTGATCAATTTTATGTTATTAAATGAACAGAAAATTTGATTTTCTTTCAAAAACAAGGAAATTTCTAAGTGACCCCAAACTTTTGAATGGTAGTGTATATTGTTCTGCTAATAACATGGTTTATAATATATCTTTGAGAATATCCAAGGGACTTTTATATCATTAAAAATTAATAACATTCGCCTTGTTTAAAAAATAACAATACTTTGGAGATGATTTTGTTTTCAAATAATGTAAAATTAGTGAGAAAAGGCCATTCTTGAACATGGGGTGAGACATTGTTACTCATTTGTAAATAAAGCCAGTTTGTTATTTAGAATGATTTATTTCTGTTTTTAGAGGGAAAGAAATCAAAAATGTCTTATACCATTGCGCCACTCAGGCACTGTACAATGTGACCGGTCAGGAGTGAGCTACAATACTACAGCAAGAGCAAAATAAAATAATAAAAACCTTAGTGTAACAACAGTTTTAGTAAGTAATACTGAAGTCCTGCACAATTATCAGTTTCTATTTAGGTTTATGTCACCCATTCATTGTAAGTTAGAGACACAGTAGGACCCAAAAGCATAATCAGTGCTCTAACTTCCCCTTGCGCTAGTCTGGATCAATGAAGTAGTGATACAGGGTACCGTACTAAACCACAAATTACCTCTTAAGTCCTGCAGCATAATAGCAAAACATTTAGTGGAGCAACCACTGTAGGTGAGTCCTCTGGTCCCACTCCACCTTCAATGATCACATATCCCCGCTTGTACAGCACACCGACAGCAAAGGTAAGTTTCATTGACCCCATGCCCAAAGCTAGTATCACTGCATTTTAGATGAATCAACTGTGCACATTCCCAAATCTTTTTCCAGTGATGTTTAAAACAAACAAAGTAATAACCAATGCCGAATTTGCCGATCGCCATTTTATGTCTTTCAGTACAAACCATTACGCAACGTAACAAACGTTCAATTGAACTAAACTCACCCCGCCTATAGGCAATTTAGTGTGGTCTCAATCAAATTATACATAGCCTATAGGCACAGGTGTTTCTTATCCTACGAGGTCCGGAGCCTGCTGGTTTTCTGTTCTACCTGATAATTAATTGCACACACCTGGTGTCCCAGGTTTAAATCACTACCTGATTAGAGGCAACAATAAATAAAAAACGCAGTGAAACTGGCTTCGAGGTTCAGAGTTGAGGTTGAGTGCTATAGGCTACGAAGTGAATACTTGGAGAAGCAGGGAGCAAAGTTTTATTTCTGAGATAGCTGCTGGGATGGTGTAAATAAAACTAGGCTACATTACACTTTACTAACAACAAGAGGGCTTTGTGAAGGAGCCTATTTCTTGCTGTTTAAGAAATAAGAGGTAGGCCTACATGTTTGACAGACTGAATTAGGCGATAGGCTGCTATATCAATATCAATTCCTTCACCCACCACCAGGCACTCTTTAACTAAATAGTCTACCTCAGTGTCAGTGAAGGGCTGTTAAAACCAAGACTCAAATGGATGGGTATGAGAGGGTATGCTATAGGCCTACCTTTTATTAAAGAAAATGGCAAAAAGCACAGGCCTACTCCTTGTTAGCTGATCAGTGTCCCTTCCACGGGACGGTTGAGCTAATGTAGGCTAATGCGATTAGCATTTGGTTGTAAGTAACAAGAACATTTCCCAGGACATAGACATATCTGATATTTGCAGAATCTTATATTCTTGTTAATCTAACTGCACTGTCCAATTTACAGTAGCTATTACAGTAAGATAATATCATGCTATTGTTTGAGGAGTGCACAATTTTGAACATGAAAAGTTATTAAAACTTGTTGAGGACAGGGGCAGTATTTTCACTTTGGATGAATTGCTTGCCCATAGTGAACTGCATCCTACTCTGTCCTAGATTGCTTATATATGCATATTATTATTACTATTGGATAGAAAACACTCTGACGTTTCTAAAACTGTTTGAATTATGTCTGTGAGTATAACAGAACTCATAGGGCAGGCAATCTTCCAGACAAGAAGTGAAAGAAATGTGGGTCAAATTTGACGTCATTGCCCCTTCCTTTCCAAACAAGATATGGATCTGGTAGCACTTCCTATGCCTTCCACTAGATGTCCTCATTCAGTAGAACGTCGAATGGAGCTTCTGGTGTGAACTTTGACCGAATGGGAGGGGAAATAGTCACGGTCTTGGCAGAATGCAATTTCCCTGTGGCACATTTCTCTGTGGGTGCCACCGACGTTCCATTTGGCTGCAGATGAAAACGTATGATCCGGTTGGAACGTTATTGGATATGTATGAAAATATCATCCTGAAGATTGATTCTCTACTTAGTTTGACCAGTTCATGGAATATATCTTTTTGAAGTTTTCGTGCGAGTTGTCCTGGACCAGCGTCAGCTTTTGGGCATGTGAGCTGAAAGTGCTAGCAAATGCAGCTAATTGGACACTAGTATTGGACATTATGGAACAAAACAACGATTTATTGTGGAACTAGGATTCCTTGCACTGCATTCTGATGAAAGATCATCAAAGGTAAGGGAATATTTATGATGTAATTTCATATTTCTGTTGACTCCAACATGGCGGAGAAATACTTTTACGTCTGAGCACTGTCTCAGATTATTGCATGGTAGGCTTTTTTCGTAACGTTTAAAAAAAATCTGACACAGCGGTTGCATTATTAATTAGGAACCAGTGAATCTTTAATTATATGTAGAACATGTATCTTTAGTCAAAGTTTATGATGAGTATTTCTGTTATCTGGCGTAGCTTTCTATAATTCCTCCGGACATTTTGGAGGCATTTCTGAACATGGCGTCAATGTAAACCGAGATTTGTGGATACAAATATGCATATTATCGAACAAAACATAAATGTATTGTGTAACATGTCATATGAGTGTCATCTGATGAAGATTTTCAAAAGGTTAGTGATTCATTTTATCTCTAATCCTGCTTTTGTGACTCTATCTTTGGCTGGAAAAAGCCAAAGGTGTTTTTCCTTTGATTTGGTGGTGGTCTAACATAAATATATGTTGTGTTTTCGCTGTAAAACATTTAAAAAATCGGACATGATGGGTAGATGAACAAGATGTTTATCTTTCATTTGCTGTATTGGACATATATTTTTGAATTCCCTGCACCACCTTTTAAGCTGAAGGGGGGGGTGGAGTTCCCCTCGGGGATCGCCTTGCCATAACAGGTTTTAATAAACAAATTAGGCACATTTGGGCAGTCCTGATACAACATTTTTAACGAAATGCAATGGTTGTTGTATCAGTCTAAAACTTTGCACATACACTGCTGCCATCTAGTGGCCAAAATCTAAATTGCACCTGGGCTGGAATAATACATTATTGTCACGCCCTGACCATAGAGAGCCTTTTTATTCTCTATTTTGGTTAGGTCGGGGTGTGACTAGGGTGGGTGATCTAGCGCATTTATTTCTACCTTGGTCCGAGTATGATTACCACGACGATCGTGAATATTATGGCCTTTCTCTTGCATTTCAAAGAAGAAGGTACCAAAAAATACAACAGAACAGTTTTTTTTTCTTTGTGTTATCTTTTACCAGATCTATTGTGTTATATTCTCCTACATTCCTTTCACATTTCTACAAACTTCAAAGTGTTTCCTTTCAAATGGTACCAAGAATATGCATATCCTTGCTTTAGGGCCTGATCTACAGGCAGTTAGATTTGGATATGTCATTTTAGGTGAAAATTGAAAAAAAGGGGTGGATCCTTAGAGTTTTAAAATTGTGTAGAAAATTAAACAGATCTGATTATATAAAGTGATCTATAACATTGCTTTGATCCGCAATGCTTTATGCTAGAAACAAGCTGTAAAACACCCGGGAAAGACTTGACTCTGATACACTTGGGGATATCATTGTTTTGTTTCTTTGACATTCAGGGAAGTAATCTAATTATGTCACTATCAAATGATTAAGCTATTCACTTTCTGTACAATGGAAGATATTTAAACACAGATAGCATTTAGGGAAACACTTGTGACCTCTCATTGGGTTAAGCCACGGTAGAAGAGAGGCCAGCAGTTAAAGCTTCAATTTTTCTGCATCGGCAGGCCTACTCTGTATGTGGTGGAAAGGTAGGCCTAACTTTTGAAAGTACCATGCTCAGATTCTTAATGACTTCCTAGCCACGTGCTTCTACATCTGCATTGCTTGCTGTTTGGGGTTTTAGGCTGGGTTTTTGTATAGCACTTTGTGACATCGGCTGATGTAAAAAGGGTTTTATAAATACATTTGATTGATTGATTCTCAGATTTCTTTAAACACTGCTCAAAAAAATTAAGGGAACACTAAAATAACACATCCTAGATCTGAATGAATGAAATATTCTTATGAAATACTTTTCTCTTTACATAGTTGAATGTGCTGACAACAAAATCACACAAAAATGATCAATGGAAATCAAATTTATCAACCCATGGAGGTCTGGATTTGGAATCACACTCAAAATTAAAGTGGAAAACCACACTACAGGCTGATCCAACTTTGATGTAATGTCCTTAAAACAAGTCAAAATGAGGCTCAGTAGTGTGTGTGGCCTCCACGTGCCTGTATGACCTCCCTACAACGCCTGGGCATGCTCCTGATGAGGTAGCGGATGGTCTCCTGAGGGATCTCCTTCCAGACCTGGACTAAAGCATCCGCCAACTCCTGGCCAGTCTGTGGTGCAACGTGGCGTTGGTGGATGGAGCGAGACATGATGTCCCAGATGTGCTCAATTGGATTCAGGTCTGGGGAACGGGCGGGCCAGTCCATAGCATTAATGCCTTTCTCTTGCAGGAACTGCTGACACACTCCAGCCTGAGGTCTAGCATTGTCTTGCATTAGGAGGAACCCAGGGCCAACCGCACCAGCATATGGTCTCACAAGGGGTCTGAGGATCTCATCTCGGTACCTAATGGCAGTCAGGCTACCTCTGGCGAGCACATGGAGGGCTGTGCGGCCCCCCAAAGAAATGCCACCCCACACCATGACTGACCCACCGCCAAACCGGTCATGCTGGAGGATGTTGCAGGCAGCAAAATGTTCTCCATGGCGTCTCCAGACTGTCACATCTGTCACGTGCTCAGTGTGAACCTGCTTTCATCTGTGAAGAGCACAGGGCGCCAGTGGCGAATTTGCCAATATTGGTGTTCTCTGGCAAATGAAAAACGTCCTGCACGGTGTTGGGCTGTAAGCACAACCCCCACCTGTGGACGTCGGGCCCTCATACCACCCTCATGGAGTCTGTTTATGACCGTTTGAGCAGACACATGCACATTTGTGGCCTGCTGGAGGTCATTTTTCAGGGCTCTGGCAGTGCTCCTCCTGCTCCTCCTTGCACAAAGGCGGAGGTAGCGGTCCTGCTGCTGGGTTGTTGCCCTCCTACGGCCTCCTCTACGTCTCCTGATGTACTGGCCTGTCTCCTGGTAGCGCCTCCATGCTCTGGACACTACGCTGACAGACACAGCAAACCTTCTTGCCACAGCTCCCATTGATGTGCCATCCTGGATTAGCTGCACTACCTGAGCCACTTGTGTGGGTTGTAGACTCCGTCTCATGCTACCACTAGAGTGAAAGCACCACCAGCATTCAAAAGTGACCAAAACATCAGACAGGAACCATAGGAACTGAGAAGTTGTCTGTGGTTATCACCTGCAGAACCACTCCTTGATTGACTTGGAGTTACATTGTGTTGTTTAAGTGTTCCCTTTATTTTTTTTGAGCAGTGTATTTAAACAGGGACAGTTTCGTTGCAAACAAGACACTCATTTGGCATTGGAGAAATATGATAAGATAGGCCTACCTCTCTGTCCATTCATAGACTGTAATTTCGGTCATTTGTGTGGTATTAAAAATGTATTCAACTAATATGTAAAATGACATAGAATTACATATAATTTTAATAAAAGGATATTTTTTCTCGGACCTGAAAATACGACGATTGATTCATGCAATGCTTTTACTATGAAGGAGATATTTCTATCCCTACTTTAGTCCATAGTGGTCTGCGAACCAACAACCTTCTAGCTCGCAGCCCTGTGTGCTATCAAAATTTCAGCGTTGCCATGTAATGCTTACAGGACAAAGGCTCTGGTCTGTCCAAGAAGTGAGGGTAAATGGTAGACATGTTCTCTGCTATCAACTTTGTTTTAAATATTATTTTGGGGTATATGGGAGGGTCACTTTTGATTTTTTAAGTGTTCAGTGAGGGTTTAGGTAAAATACATTTTGCTGAAGGGAGGGCCATCCATTTTCATTTCAGAGAGTTTTCAGAGAGGGCCCCTACATTTAAAGGGACTAATAAAGGACAGATGAAATGCATAGTGCACAGAAGAGGACTGGCCACCCCACATATGCTCTCTCTAATTCTCTCTTTCTTTCTCTCTCTCGGAGGACCTGAGCCCTAGGACCATGCCCCAGGACTACCTGACATGATGACTCCTTGCTGTCCCCAGTCCACCTGACCGTGCTGCTGCTCCAGTTTCAACTGTTCTGCCTTATTATTATTCAACCATACTGGTCATTTATGAACATTTGAACATCTTGGCCATGTTCTGTTATAATCTCCACCCGGCACAGCCAGAAGAGGACTGGCCACCCCACATAGCCTGGTTCCTCTCTAGGTTTCTTCCTAGGTTTTGGCCTTTCTAGGGAGTTTTTCCTAGCCACCGTGCTTCTACACCTGCATTGCTTGCTGTTTGGGGTTTTAGGCTGGGTTTCTGTACAGCACTTTGAGATATCAGCTGATGTATGAAGGGCTATATAAATAAATTTGATTTGATTTGATTTGATAGTAAAGCCCTGACAGACTAGGAGCACCCTAAAGCGCACAACAGTCTTAGCTGGACAAGTACTGAGAGATGGATATTGGAACAAAGCCAAATGCTGAGGCACCTTCATAAATGAAACTGCAGGGCTCTCTGGAGCAAATCCACAATGCACAGCTAGTCTGAAGAGGTTTTGTTCTTCTTTATAATTGACAATACAAGCTAATTTTCACATTTCCTTATTTCACCAAACCCCCATTTCTACAACCCTGAGTGAGGGGGAACAATGCTCTGCAGCAGGGTGGAGAGGAGAGGAGAGGAGAGGAGAGGAGAGGAGAGGAGAGGAGAGGAGAGGAGAGGAGAGGAGAGGAGAGGAGAGGAGAGGAGAGGAGAGGAGAGGAGAGGAGAGGAGAGGAGAGGAGAGGAGAGGAGAGGAGAGGAGAGGAGAGGAGAGGAGAGGAGAGGAGAGGAGAGGAGAGGAGAGGAGTGGAGAGGAGTAACCCCTTCATAGCCCGTGTGATTTCCTGTCCCTCGGGACTACACAGCCATATGGCTGGCTGCAGTACGTGGGGTAATGAGAAGGCTAAGGGCCAACTACTACAGTACTGATCACAGTTAGTAGATATAGAAGTAGGGTAGGGTGTGAAGGGTCTACAGCTAGCCATGTAGTCTTTCTTTCTTTAGACATACCTACTGTATCTCACATTTAAACTCGGGGCATCAACCAAACCTTGAACATGTGCTGCACGCAAGCTGACACACACACACACACACACACACACACACACACACACACACACACACACACACACACACACACACACACACACACACACACACACACACACACACACACACACACACACACACAGAACAGGTGTCTCACCAGGGATCTTTTTGGCCCAGCTGATCATGAGGAACAGCTCCTTGTTGGCCAGTTTGATGAGTGACATCATCATGCTGGCTTCAGTGAAAGGCCTCTTTAGGTCCTCCATCAGGTAGATCTCTGGCGGCTCCACATCCATGATGCAGGATATCAGCTGTTCAGGGGTCAGGGATGAGTGGTGCACCTCCAGCAGGGGGAGGGAGCCCCCCTCCAGATTCCACTGGGCCCTGGCACCGACCCCCACCAGCCCGCCTGGTGCCCCCCGCCCCTGAGGCACACGCCTGTGCCTCGCCCCCATGTAACTGTAGCGCTCCGGCCTCATCCCTGAACAACAGCACAGACAAACAACTGATGGATTTCACTCCTACAGATACTTCTACAAGCTCACAGGCTCACATGTTTGACTACATGAGATTGGGTTTCACAACTCAGCAAGTGAGAGAGAGTAGATAAGGACGATGGCTGCCTACCGCACTTCTTCATGCCCACTTCATAACACTTGCGTAGGCGGCAGGACCGGCACATTTTACGGAGGTTCTTGTCGATAGTGCACTGGTTAGTCCCTGGACAAATGTAGTCCTTGTGCCCTAGAAAAGATAGAGCTAGACATTGGGAAATATTACATGAATTGTATACATCACATCTGATTGACCTACAATTAACCATATTACTACATAATAGACTGCAGATAATCCTTGGAGATCTATAGTACAGTAGGTAAAAACAGGATATAATGAGGTCTCAGCAGAGATCAGACCCTACAGTGGACACCATGACCCCAGTTCCCAGGGCAGAGACACTGTAATGACACCACACAGTTCCCTTGTTGGTCCTACCTTGGATGCTCCTCTTGAAGAAGGCCTTGCAGCCCTCACAAGACTGTACGCTATAATGGTAGCCCAAAGAGTATTCATTACATATGGCACAGAAGTTTTCCCCCGGCAGCTTGGTAGGGTGGAGGAGAGGGCTATGAGAAGGAACATCAATCACACTGTTTAACACACAAACTACAAAATAGGTTGCCTATGTTTTACTAAGAGGCTGTCTCCTTTTGTTTACCCATCTGAGATGTTACAGGAGACAAGCAAAGGTCAAATAAGACAGGTGTAAAGATTGAAAGATACAAACGGAGGGTGTGTCACTGTCAGATGCTGGAAGGTTGTAGCTACCTGCTAGGGGTGAGGTTGAGGTTGTGGGGTTTAGGCTCTTCAAAGGGGGCGTGGTGTTTGGGATTGCTGTACAGCAAGGGTTGGGAACAGTGCTCGGTCAGCAGGGGCATGTTGTGCTGGCCGTGGTCAGTGGGGGGCCAGAAGTGGTGGGGACTGAGTGGGGGACACAGAGAGTAGCTGTCAGAGATGGTTGGTCTGCTGTAGCCCAGCGTAGAGTGGTTGTAGAAGGCTACAGGGCTGTAATCATGGCTGCTGCCTGTGTGGGAAGAGGGGATGCAGAGGCTGGAGCTCTCCATGCCACTGAGGGGGCTGTAAATGGGGGGCAGGAGTCCAGGGGCCTTGTTGGAGCCCACCTTCTGGACCTGGAGCAGGGGAGAAGTGTCAGTCCCACTCCCAGGAAAACAGGCCATGCTGGGGCTAACATTGGGCTGAAGTTGTGGCTGCTGCTGATGTCTATTGCATAGCTCACTGGGACCGGTCAGAGAGAAGTCCATCTGCAGTATGGAGGGAGGGATGGAGAGTGGGATAGAGAGCAGGATAGAGAAAGTGGATATGGAGTCACACTCAAATACCACATAGATATTCTAAAGTGCACACCAAGTCACTCAACGATAATGTTATCTTCACCCATCCTCCTCAACAAAAACTATTTGATCATTATTTGAATTCATTTAAGGAGCCCCTCAGGTGTCATGGTGATGAAAAAAAAACCCAGCCAGGCTAAACTGTTCCCTCTGTTTTTTTTATTTGTTCCCTCTGTTTTTTGTTTTTATTAATTCCCTCAATATTTATTTTCCCCAAATATATTAATTAATTCCCTCAATTTATTAATTTGTCCCCTAAATGTTCTAATCCTTGGAATCGGTGAGATTGTCCATACGTTGCATCTCCCTCTGCACCCCGAAGACCTTCTCAAGAAACATGCTGTGTGTGTGTGTGTGTGTGTGTGTGTGTGTGTGTGTGTGTGTGTGTGTGTGTGTGTGTGTGTGTGTGTGTGTGTGTGTGTGTGTGTGTGTGTGTGTGTGTGTGTGACTGACTCAGCTGTGCTAGCTTGATAGATTTTTCCTCTGTTCAATATGCTCAGCTGGATACTAAAAGCCAGGCTATGATAGGTAGCTAACAAGTTTTTGATGCCTTGCTAGAGTCTGCCCCTCTCTATCCCCTGGAGTATAGCACAGCTAAGATGGATCAGAGCGAGATGGAATTCATGCCTAGTGTATGGAAGAGAAAGCATCATTGCACCGAAGCCTCCTGGAAATTATGCACAATACGTTTGCTTGCCTTTCCTTTCTGCCTCTGATGAGTGACATGCACAATCATAAAGAGTCATAAACACGTCCAGGCTGTCACTCCCTGACCTTAGAGAGCCTTTTTATTTCTCTATTTGGTTAGGTTGGGCATGACACAGGTTAGGTTGGGCATGACACAGGCACTTGGCCAGTGCCTTGATTTACTGGACGTAGGTTATGGCCCTAACTTTATGCATGTGGGGTAAAACACTGGGTCACATGGAGGAGAAGCATGCAAAATGGACTGTCCTGGTGGCATGAATCCAAGTTTGCACAAAGTCTATAGGCCTACTTATATTTAATAATAGAACATGTTCAATACTCATATATAAATAATAGAACTAAGTGCAACATAAGGAGTTTTTATGTAGGTTGTGACGACCCTGAATTATTCTGAACCGTCTCAGTGCAGCTCCTTCCAATAGGGCGCTTTCCCTTTAATTCCCAATTAAATAGCCAGCATCAGCTGCGCAAAAGTGGGGTTGTGATGGAGACGTGACTGAGGATGTGTTCAACCCTCAGTTCCCGACGCTTCTCTATTCCGTTGTTTTGTAGCCTAAGAGAGTTTACCCAGGATCGGATCCACTCTTTGCGTCCGTGGACTACACCTCTCCGTTCTTCGTGGCCCTTCTCTGCTGGAGATCTATTGGCGGATTGGATTGTCTGACTGACCGACTGACTACCACCTTTTTGTATACGGTATTTCATTTGTTTTGATGTGATGTATACTGTTATTTATGTAGTTAGTTGTAGTTGAGGACTTAGTAAGAGTTGATACGCTTTAAAGTTCTGTGGTAAAATAATTGTTATATTGATTGTATGTTTAATACTGGGTTTATGCTACACGGAATGAACGGACAAACATTGCGTGACAAAAGTCACTTGAGTTCACTGAACTCCTTTACCGGGCTGGACTCTTTTTAGGCCCGAGGTACAGGACATTTCTGGAGGAACCAGAACTCATTGTGATATTATTATATGTGTGTGTGTAATCATTGTTGTTGCTAATACAACCCACGCAAAAGAATATAGTTGTTTTTGAAGTTCTTTCCAATGTTTTAAGGGTTTATGAAAAGTTTATATCCATCCCCACCCCTCAATCCCCTGGCTGACGAAGACCTCCTTGCCACATTGAGGAATGTGTTGCATGGGACAGCTCGAGACTGGTGGGATGTGGCACGTCTCACCACTACCTCCTGGGCTGACTTTGAGGCCAAGTTTTCCTCTGCATTTCTGTCTGAGGACTACACAGATGAGCTGGCAGACAGAGTCAGGAATCGAGTGCAAAGCGAGAAAGAGAGTATCCGTGACTTTGCATACGGTTACCACTCCCTGTGCAGAAGGTGGAAACCTGGCATTGAGGAGGAAGAGGTCATTAAATTGATCTTGAAGAACATCAACCCACTACTAGCCAGTCAACTCCGAGAACGAGTCACCACTGTTGATGGACTGGTTCCCTTGGGACAGCAGTTTGAGAAGGACAGAGAATGCCAACAGCAATATGACCAGAGAAAGAAACAGACACCCAACCAGTTACCCAAGACAGACCATCAACAACAGCCAGAGTCTCCAGTCAAGACCCCTCTCATGTTCTGTTGGAGATGTAGCCAAAAGGGACATTCTTCAGCTACATGTCCAAGACCGTATCAAGTAAACCCTTCCAGAAACCACAAATCACAACAGGCCAACACATCTAACTCTCTTCGCAGGAATGACCATCCTACTCTGGGTGCTTTAACCAGAGCTGAAACCCCAAGAGTCACTGCCTACGCCCCCCCATCGACATCCCCTTCCTTTCAGTTAATACCGCACCAACTGGTGTTACCCCTGTCCATAGGCCCATGGACAGGAAGAGCCATCTTGGATACCGGGTCATCCTACACACTGCTCAATGAGAAACTGTGGAAGGAGGTTAAAGGTCCACAATACAACTTGAAGCCGTGGACAGAAGGTCCACTCTATCTGGCTGATGGTGAGGCTAGACGACCACTTGGATGGAGTGAGGTAGAGTTCCGCCTGTGTAACCGCTCCTATGTGAGTCCTTCGGTTTTCCTACAAACCAAGAACCTTGCTTTTCCTGTCGTGTTGGGAATTGATTTCATGTACTTCAGTGGTGTCCAGATTGATATCGCACACAATTGCTACTGGTTTCCATACAATCCGAGCAAGAAGCATTTCTTCCAATCAGAAGCTATGAAGTTACATGATTGGGGTTCAAATGTGGCAGTCTTCTCTGCCGTTGCTCCGTTACCACTAACCCTTGATAATCCTTCTGACGATCTCCCTTTACAGGCTGTGAGAAGAGCTCAGCTGGAACAGCCAGAGGAGTTAAGGCTGTTGGAACAGCTGCAGAATAATGCTGATGTATGTACTTCAAAGCTGGGACGCACTGGGCTCCTGAAGCACAAAATATTCCTTACACAGGAAATGCTGATCAAGCAAAAGCCATATCGTTTGTCCCCAGCAAAGCTAATCATTCAAAAGGGACTCATTAATGATATGTTAACACAAGATATAATAGAACGTTCCTCCTCTCCCTAGGCTGCTCCTGTTGTCCTCATCCCAAAAAAGACTGGTGGTCTTAGATTTTGTGTGGACTATAGGAAGACCAACAATGTTTCCCAGACTGATGCCTATCCTCTTCCTACCATCCACGAGATCCTGGAGTCATTGTCTGGCGCTGTTGTGTTCACTACCCTTGACCTCAATAGTGGCTATTGGCAGGTTGAGATGGACCAGGAAAGCAAGGACAAGACTGCTTTTGTCTGTGCTGAGGGCTTGTTTTCCTTTAAGGTGATGCCTTTTGGATTAAAGAATGCCCCTGCCACTTTCCAAAGACTCATGGAGATTGCGTTAGGTGAGCTCAAAGGGAAGATCTGTTTCGTCTACCTGGACGATATAATTATCTACTCCCAGAACAGAGAACAACACTTTCAAGGTCTTCAAGCAGTGTTGGACAAGCTAAGAGAAGCTGGTCTGACCTTGAATATGAAGAAGAGCAACTTCTGCCAAACCTCCCTGAAGTTCCTTGGGGATATTGTGTCTTTTGACGGCATTCATGTGGATCCTGAAAAGACAAAGGCTGTACAAGACTTCCCTGTGCCAACCACACTCAAGGCCCTTCAACGGTTCCTTGGTATGGCTGGATGGTACCATCGGTTTGTGTTGAACTTCTCCCAGGTGGCAGAACCCCTCAACGCGTTGAAGCGAAAAGGAGTGAAATTCCAATGGACGGCAGAGTGCCAGACCTCCTTGTAAACCCTGAAACGACACCTCGTCACACCTCCCATTTTAGGTCATCCCAACTTTGATTGCCCTTTTGTTGTTTACACTGATGCAAGTGATGTTGGACTTGGTGCTGTCCTAGTCCAACAGACTGGACTTGGCACTGAAGAAGTGCTAGCGTTCGCCAGTCGGACATTGAATGTAGCTGAACGGAACTACTCCACAACCGAGCAAGAGTGCCTTGCAGTTGTCTGGGCTTTGGAAAAGTGGAGGTACTACCTGGAGGGTAGACACTTCACTGTGGTCACTGACCATTCCTCCCTTGTGTGGGTGTTCAAGACCAACAAACCAACTACCAGACTCATAAGATGGGCTCTACGGTTGCAAGAGTTCACCTTTGCAGTAGAATACAGGAAAGGAAAATACAACACTGTTCCAGATGCCTTGTCCAGAGCTCCTGCTTGTGATAACGGTGGCCCTCATCTTACATGTGCTACTGTCCTGTCAAGCAGTCAAGACTCGCCCAAAACGGACTTTCCCATCTCTGATGAGGCCATATGGAAAGCCCAACAGGATGATCCAGAAGTACAGGCTTTACCAGACTGTCCTGGTAGATGGAGAAAAGATGGTCAATCCTACCACAAAGCTGACCATCATTGAAGATAAAGTCTACCGAGTTGTACAACTACCTCACAGAACACTCTACCAAATGTACATACCTGAAACTCTACGCCTTCAACTGCTTCAACATTTCCATGAAGACCCATTAGCTGGTCATTTGGGCAGGTTCAAAACCTACAAGCGGTTGCGAGCGTTACTGTACTGGCCACATCTGAGCATGGATGTGAAGTCACACATCTGAAATTGTCAGGTTTGTCAAATGTACAAACCAGAAGGTAGAAAGCCTGCTGGCAAGTTGCAGAAAACGGTGGTTACCCGACCTTGGGAAATGTTAGGAGTGGATTTGATGGGTCCATTTCCTAGAAGCTCCAATCAGAATGTGTACATGCTTGTTTTTGTTGATTATTATTCAAAGTGGGTGGAGCTCTTTTCCCTGTGTCAGGCCACAGCAAGGACTGTCTCTAACATCCTTACGAAAGAGATCCTGACTCGCTGGGGAGTGCCTGATTACATCCTGTCTGATCGAGGTTCCCAATTTGTCTCTGATCTCTTTGAGGAGACCTGCCAAAGATGGAACCTGAGACAGAAGTTGACCACGGCCTATCACCCACAGACCAATCTCACTGAGAGAGTAAATCGAACCTTGAAGACGATGATTGCTTCCTATGTAGGGACCCAGCACAAACACTGGGACAAGCACCTTCACGAGTTTAGATTTGCCCTGAATTCTGCTGTGCAAGAGTCCACTGGAGTCACCTGCAGAGCTGAACCTAAGTCGTCCTCTCCGAGGACCCTTGGATATGGTGCTACAGCCCCAGCAGCTTACTCCAGACGCTGCTTGCTATGACCAGGTAGTCCATCTCCATGACTTGAGAGCTCTTGTCTCAAAGAACACGATCCAGGCTCGACTCAAGCAGAAGAGAAATTATGATAAGAACAGACGAGACATGCAGTTCCAGCTTCGTGATCGGGTGTGGCTTCGCTCTCATCCTTACTCGAAAGCTGAACAATTCTTCTCGGCCAAGCTCGCTCCTAAATGGCAAGGACCATATAGGATTGTGGAGCAGATGGGCCCTTTGAACTACCGAGTGGTGAAAGAGGACACAGGTGAAGATATGCGCGTTGTCCATGTCTCACGCCTTAAGGCCTGTTACCCCTCGGCTGAGGAATTGGAGGCGATTGAGCGCCGCAAGGTCCTGGATATCTTTGAAGAGGAAAGTGAGGAGACTTTTCTCGGATTCCCAGACCCAGAAGTCTCACACCTTAAGGCCTGTGACCCCTCAGCTGAGGAGCGTGAGCTCCAAAAAGTCATGAATATTTTTGTAGAGGAAAGTGATGAGGAGACCTTTCTCGGTTTCCCCGACCAAGATGTGCCTTCCAGGGCAATGGTCAGCTTTTTCCAGGGGAGGGGGTGTGTGACGGCCCTGAATTATTCTGAACCGTCTCAGTGCAGCTCCTTCCAATAGGGCGCTTTCCCTTTAATTCCCAATTAAATAGCCAGCATCAGCTGCGCAAAAGTGGGGTTGTGATGGAGACGTGACTGAGGATGTGTATAACCCTCAGTTCCCGATGCTTCTCTATTCCGTTGTTTTGTTGCCGTTAAACGTGTGTTTTGTAGCCTAAGAGAGTTTACCCAGGATCAGATCCACTCTTTGCGTCCGTGGACTACACCTCTCCGTTCTTCGTGGCCCTTCTCGCTGGAGATCTATTGGCGGATTGGATTGTCTGACTGACCGACTGACTACCACCTTTTTGTATACGGTATTTCATTTGTTTTGATGTGATGTATACTGTGATTTATGTAGTTGTAGTTGAGGACTTAGTAAGAGTTGATACGCTTTAAAGTTCTGTGGTAAAATAATTGTTATATTGATTGTATGTTTAATACTGGGTTTATGCTACACGGAATGAACGGACAAACATTGCGTGACAAAAGTCACTTGAGTTCACTGAACTCCTTTACCGGGCTGGACTCTTTTTAGGCCCGAGGTACAGGACATTTCTGGAGGAACCAGAACTCATTGTGATATTATTATATGTGTGTGTGTAATCATTGTTGTTGCTAATACAACCCACGCAAAAGAATATAGTTGTTTTTGAAGTTCTTTCCAATGTTTTAAGGGTTTATGAAAAGTTTATTTCCATCCTGACTTTTACATAAGTCCTTTGTATTGGTGTAGACTTGACGGACCAGATGGGACTCATTCCCACCCAAACTAAAAGGAGAAACCAATGTTTTCTCTGGTAGGCACAACCTACCTGGCACCCCTATAAATAATAACCTCAAGTCAAAACCGTTACAAGGTATTCTGTTTTTACATGTACTGTTGGTAAAATACTGTATTATTAGGCTGGGACAAACAGGCCATCAGCACATTAATCAGTTTCAAAGTGAATAACACAGCTACCAACAGCACAGGTAGAGGAGAGCACAGTCAGGGCCACCGGAAAACCTGGCGAGGAAGCATTTTCCTCAGCACTTTTCAATCAGGTGTGGCAGCACCACAACACTTTTGCTTTAGTTTAATAAAATATATCGATGTAAAGTGTTAAAAGAGGGACAAAGTGCTGTTTGTCTTAGACCGAATCATTTCTTCACATCACAGTGCTGCTGCTGTCACGCCCTGGCCATAGAGAGGCTTTTATTCTCTATTTTGGGTAGGCCAGGGTGTGACTAGGGTGGGCATTCTAGTTTGTTTATTTCTATGTTTTCTGTTTCTATGTTTTGGCCGGGTATGGTTCTCAATCAGGGACAGCTGTCTATCGTTGTCTCTGATTGGGAATCATACTTAGGCAGTCTTTTTTCCTTTGTATTTTGTGGGTAGTTGACTTTGTTTGTGGCATTGTTGCCAAAGTTAAGCTTCACAGTCATTTCCTTGTTTTGTTGGCGACATTCATAAAAAAATAAAGAAATGTACGCTCATCACGCTGCGCTTTGGTCCGGTCATT
Source organism: Oncorhynchus tshawytscha (assembly GCF_018296145.1). NCBI lineage: Eukaryota > Metazoa > Chordata > Actinopteri > Salmoniformes > Salmonidae > Oncorhynchus > Oncorhynchus tshawytscha. The sequence continues at coordinate 26,187,594 of NC_056436.1, read as the reverse complement.
TCCAGGAAGACACTGTGATAGCTGCAGGCTCTTTGTGTCTTGACCAAATCAGATTCACGAAAATCACATGTTATGAGGGCCGACGCAACGCACAAATATAAAGGCGCACTCCACTTTCCTCTGGTATTCATTTGCAATCGTTATAACACATCACTCTCAGACACAAGCAAAAACTCTTACATAAATGTAGCAGCTTAAAGGCCTACACCTAAACATTAGCGATCTGACATGCTGTTTTGCCTGGAAGCCAGACTATTTTTCAGTCTGATCAACTGTAGGCTACTAACAGCAGCAGCTGCATAGTCTAGAATACCATGCGCCCTGTCTCTCTGGCAAGGGTAAACTAAGCGGTAACGTTTTGTATTTATAGCCCATTAGTTTGTGAGAATTAGAATTGGATAAAATGTGGGCTGATTAGGCTATCTAGTTGCCACAGACTGAGTAAATGTTTTTAGGCCTACAGTTCTGTAAGACAGGACAATCTGCAAACTGGCTTTGTTTGTCTGTGTAGGAAACCCCCATAGTTCTTCTTTAAAATATAATTACAATATGAAGTGCAAGGTTGTGTAACGGTTTTCTTCCGTTGAAGGAGAGGAGGACCAAAATGCAGCGTGGTTAGTGTTCAACATGTTTAATAAGGATAATAACCGTGATCACTACAAAATACAAAACAACAAATGTGGAAAAACTGAAACAGTCCTATCTGGTGCATAGACACAAAGACAGAAGACAACCACCCACAAAACCCAACACAAACAGGCTACCTAAATATGGTTCCCAATCAGAGACAATGACTAACACCTACCTCTGATTGAGAACCATATCAGGCCATACATAGAAATAGACAAACGACATAGAATGCCCACTCTGCTCATGTCCTGACCAACACTAAAACAAAGAAAACACAAAAGAAAACTATGGTCAGAACGTGACAGTACACCCTCCCCCCGGTGGCGGCTCTGACGCATTACGTGGACCCCACTCCACCATAGTCTTTGTCCGCTTTAGTCGCCTCCTAGGAACGGCGACCCTCGCCGCCGACCTAGGATTGGAAACCCTATTAAAGGGCCCCACTGGACTAAACAAACTCCTCTGGATTGAGGGGCAGCTCAGGACCGAGGGGCAGCTCAGGACCGAGGGGCAGCTCAGGCTGGTTGATGGCCCTGGCAGCTTCTGGCTGACTGGCGGATCCTGGCGGCTCTGGCGGATCCTGGCGGCTCTGGCGGATCCTGGCTGACTGGCGGCTCTGGCAGCTCTGGACAGGCGGGAGACTCTAGCAGCTCTGGACAGGCGGGAGACTCTAGCAGCTCTGGACAGATGGGAGGCTCTGACGGCGCTGGAGAGGAGGAAGGCTCTGGCAGCGCTGGACAGGCGGGAGCACCTGTAGGGATGAGACTGAGAGACAGCCTGGTGCGAGGGGCTGCCACCGGAGGGCTGGTGCGTGGAGTTGGCACTGGATAGACCGGACCGTGCAGGTGCACTGGAGCTCTTGAGCACCGAGCCTGCCCAACCTTACTTGGCTCGATGCCCACTCTAGCCCGGCCGATACGAGGAGCTGGAATGTACCGCACCGGGCTATGCACCCGCACTGGAGACACTGTGCGCTCCACAGCATAACACGATTACTGCCCGGTCCCTCTCGCTCTCCGGTAAGCACAGGAAGTTGGCACAGGTCTCCTACCTGGCTTAGCCACACTCCCTGTGTGCCACCCCCCAAGACATTTTTGGGGCTGCCTCTCGGGCTTCCTTGCCAGTCGCGTTCCCTCGTATCGTTGGCTCCTCTCTCCGGCTGCCTCTGCTCTCCTCGCTGCCTCCACCTGTTCCCATGGCAGGCGATCCCTACCAGCCAGGATCTCCTCCCATGTGTAGCAACCCTTGCCATCCAAAACGTCATCCCATGTCCAGGAATCCTGACATTGCTGCTGATGCTGCGCCTCCTGCTGCTGCTGCTTCTCCTGCTGCACTTTCGTTCGGCGATATTCCCCTGGCTTAGCCCAGGGTCTTCTCCCCTCTAGGATTTCCACCCACGTCCAGGAGTCTTGTGTCCTTGGCCGCTGCCTGTCACCACGCTGCTTGGTCCTGTTGTGGTGGGTGATTCTGTAACGTTTTTTTCCGTTGAAGGAGAGGAGGACCAAAATACAGCGTGGTTAGTGTTCAACATGTTTAATAAGGACAATAAACGTGAACACTACAAAATAACAAATGTGAAAAAAACGAAACAGTCCTATCTGGTGCATAGACACAGAGACAGAAGACAACCACCCACAAAACCCAACACAAAACGGGCTACCTAAATATGGTTCCCAATTAGAGACAATGACTAACACCTGCCTCTGATTGAGAACCATATCAGGCCAAACATAGAAATAGACAAACTAGACATACAACGTAGAATGCCCACTCAGCTCACGTCCTGACCAACACTAAAACAAAGAAAACACAAAATAACTATGGTCAGAATGTGACAGGTTGCTGCAGTCTAACTGCATTTTCATCCACCCGAAGGCCAAAAGTTTTTTCCAATAGTTTAAAACCCTGTGACCTGATTAGAAAAACTCTGGTCCCATCATAGCCAATATGAAAGGGGAATATAAACACTTCAGGAAGTAAATCTGAGCAAAGAGATGTATTCAATCCACTAACACGAAACATGTAACATAGAAATATCAGCTGTATATAGAGGGCTTGCAATTGACGTACGACACCACCTGGCGGCCATGTTGGAAGACCACCACATTAATTCTTCCGACAACAACAGCTAAGTGGCTGTCAGTCCTGCTGTTTTTTGATAAAGAGAAAAAACAGTTGATGTCGGAAGTTTACATACACTTAGGTTGGAGTCATTAAAATTAGTTTTCTACCACTCCACAAATTTCTTTTTCACAAACTATAGTTTTGGCAAGTTGGTTAGGACATCTACTTTGTGCATGACACAGGTAATTTATCCAAAAATGGTTTACAGATTATTTCACTTATAATTCACTGTATCACAATTCCAGTGGGTCAGAAGTTTACATACACTAAGTTGACTGTGCCTTGAAACAGCTTGGAAAATTCAGGGCTTTAGAAGCTTCTTATAGGCTAACTAGCGTTTTCTGCCTGTTCACAAAATTATTTTTGGGCGATTGCCGTGTAGGCTATTTGGCGCACGTACAATTAAGCACTAAAGTTGAGGCTTGTAGCCTAAAATATATATATATATATTTATTTTTTAAACTACAGGTAGACTATAGATATACGGTGTATTCAGAAAGTATTCAGACCCCTTGACTTTTTCCACTTTACAGCCTTATTCTAAACTTTATTAAATAGTTTTTTTCCCTCATCAATCTACACATAATACCCCATAATGACAAAGCAAAAACAGGTTTTATGTTTTTTTTTTGCAAATCTATATATTTTTTGGTGGGGGTACTATCTTATTTACATAAGTATTCAGACCCTTTACTCAGTACTTTGTTGAAGCGCATTTGGCAGCGATTACAGCCTTTTCATTCAGGCCAAAGAGTTGAATCTTTGTGTCATCAGACCAGATAATCTTGTTTCTCAAGTCTTTAGGTGCCTTTTACCAAACTCCAAGCGGGCTGTCATGTGCCTTTTACTAAGGAGTGGCTTCCGTCTGGCCACTCTACCATAAAGGCCTGATTGGTGGAGTGCTGCAGAGATGGTTGTCCTTCTGGAAGGTTCTCCCATCTCCACAGAGGAACTCTAGAACTCTATCAGAGTGAACATTGGGTTCTTGGTCACCTCCCTTCTCCCCCGTTTGCTCAGTTTTGCCAGGTGGCCAGCTCTAGGAAGAGTCTTGGTGTATCCAAACTTCTTCCAATTAAGAATGATGGAGGCCATTGTGTTCTTGTGGACCTTCAATGCTGCAGACATTTTTTGGTACCCTTCCCCAGAAATGAGCCTCGACACAATCCTGTCTCGTGGCTCTACAGACAATTCCTTCGATCTCATGGCTTGGTTTATGCTCTGATATGCACTGTCAACTGTGGGACCTTATATAGACAGGTGTGTGCTTTTCCAAATCATGTCCAATCAATTTAATTTACCACAGTTGGACTTGTTGAAACATCTCAACAGAAAGAGGATGCACCTGAGCTCAATTTAGAATATTATAGCAAAGGATCTGAATACTTATGTAAATAAGGTATTTTTGTTTTTTATATTTAATACATTTGCAAAAAAAATCTTTTCGCTTTGTCATGTTTTCACTTTGTGTGCAGATTGGTGAAAAAAAAGAATAAGGCTGTAACGTAACAAATTGTGAAAAAAGCCAAGGGGGTCTAAACAATTTCTGAAGGCACTAATAAATATATATATATATATATATATATATATATATATATATATATATATATATATATATATATATATTGTGTGTGTGTAGAAGCCTACTTGTTTGCAAAAAAAATACAAACAAATGGGGCAAAAAAGACTAAAAGCCACCAATTGTGGCTGAGAACCAAAAGTTCTCCCACTTAAAAAGATGAGAGGCCTGTAATTTTCATCATAGGTACACCTCAACTATGACAGACAAAATGAGAAAAAAAATCCAGAAAATAACATTGTAGGATTTTTAATGAATTTATTTGCAAATGATGGTGGAAAGTAAGTATTTGGTTAATAACAAAAGTTTATCTCAATACTTTGTCATTGCCAACAAAGGGTATAAAACAGAGGTCAAACGTTTTCTGTAAGTCTTCCCAAGGTTTTCATACACTGTTGCTGGTATTTTGGCCCATTCCTACATGCAGATCTCCTCTAGAGCAGTGATGTTTTGGGGCTGTTGCTGTGCTACACGGACTTTCAACTCCCTCCAAATATTTTCTATGGGGTTGAGATCTGGAGACTGGCTAGGCCACTCCAGGACCTTGAAATGCTTCTTACGAAGCCACTCCTTCGTTGCCCGGGCGGTGTGTTTGGGATCATTGTCATGCTGAAAGACCCAGCCACGTTTCATCTTCAATGCCCTTGCTGATGGAAGGAGGTTTTCACTCAAAATCTCACGATACATGGCCCCATTCATTCTTTCCTTTACACGGATCAGTCGTCCTGGTCCCTTTGCAGAAAAACAGCCCCAAATGATGTTTCCACCCCCATGCTTCACAGTAGGTATGGTGTTCTTTGGATGCAACTCGGTATTCTTTGTCCTCCAAACACGACGAGTTGAGTTTTTACCAAGAAGTTCTATCTTGGTTTCATCTGACCATATGACATTCTCCCAATCTTCTTCTGGATCATCCAAATGCTCTAAAGCAAACTTCAGACGGGCCTGGACATGTACTGGCTTAAGCAGGGGGACACGTCTGGCACTGCAGGATTTGAGTCCCTGGCGGCGTAGTGAGTTACTGATGGTATGCTTTGTTACTTTGGTCCCAGCTCTCTGCAGGTCATTCACTAGGTCCCCCCGTGTGGTTCTGGGATTTTTGCTCACCGATCTTGTGATCATTTTGACCCCACGGGGTGAGATCTTGCGTGGAGCCCCAGATCGAGGGAGATTATCAGTGGTCTTGTAAGTCTTCCATTTCCTAATAATTGCTCCCACAGTTGATTTCTTCAAACCAAGCTGTTTACCTATTGCAGATTCAGTCTTCCCAGCCCGGTGCAGGTCTAGAATTTTGTTTCTGGTGTCCTTTGAGAGCTCTTTGGTCTTGGCCATAGTGGAGTTTGGAGTGTGACTGTTTGAAGTTGTAGACAGCTGTCTTTTATACTGATAAGTTCAAACAGGTGCCATTAATACAGGTAACGAGTGGAGGACAGAGGAGCCTCTTAAAGAAGAAGTTACAGGTCTGTGAGAGCCAGAAATCTTGCTTGTTTGTAGGTGACCAAATACTTATTTTCCACCATAATTTGCAAATAAATTCATTAAAACTCCTACAATGTTATTTTCTGGATTTTTTTTCTCATTTTGTCTGTCATAGTTGATGAACATTACAGGCCTCATCTTTTTAAGTGGAGAACTTGCACAATTGGTGGCTGACTAAATACTTTTTTGCCCCACTGTATATATATTATGTATTTAAAAAAAATCTGTGATAGCTATGATTCCTAACTGACTGCTGATTGCATGAATTCATGTAGCCTAAGGTTGAAGCCTAACCGTTGATTGATAGATGGCTATAATGACGTTTCGAAGCTCAGGTTGGTAGTTTGCTTGGTTTCAAAATTATCCTGATCTAGCTGGTTTGTGACTTTGCTACTTACAGGCATACATTATCATATTATTTCAGTTATGGACTATCAAATATGAAATGGTTACATGTTTTTTCAAATGTTACAGTGAAAACCTTTGGATAATAAATGTAACTTTGTCACCTTGCAAGCCTATTGATAACTTGTACAATTCCCTTCCATTCACGACTCCCTTTTTTATGTGCTGAACATTTATTACTGCTTCAGGAAGATGAGGACAAAGAGAATGATATTGAAATGGAGCAGCCAACGGAAGTTGGAGCCACCATGTGATGCTACAGCCTCTCAGCCAAGCTTTTTGAGAAGAAGGTAACTGTCAATTATGTATTATTGTTAAGCACTATTAGGCCTACATATAAATGAGGTCTATGTTTATAAAAAACAATCTCTCTCTTGCTCTTGGACACTATGGTGAACTGTCAGCTCTCAGACCTTTGAGGAGGACAACACTATAGACATGTCACCTGTGCACCAGGGAGTCAATAGCTGCCCCCACGGTGGAAGCTAAGGTAACTGAGCTAAACGACTACCGCCCCGTAGCACTCACTTCTGTCATCATGAAGTGCTTTGAGAGACTAGTCAAGGACCATATCACCTCCACCCTACCTGACACCCTAGACCCACTCCAATTTGCTTACCGCCCAAATAGGTCCACAGACGATGCAATCTCAACCACACTGCACACTGCCCTAACCCATCTGGACAAGAGGAATACCTATGTGAGAATGCTGTTCATCGACTACAGCTCGGCATTCAACACCATAGTACACTCCAAGCTCGTCATCAAGCTCGAGACCCTGGGTCTCAACCCCGCCCTGTGCAACTGGGTACTGGACTTCCTGACGGGCCGCCCCCAGGTGGTGAGGGTAGGCAACAACATCTCCACCCCGCTGATCCTCAACACTGGGGCCCCACAAGGGTGCGTTCTGAGCCCTCTCCTGTACTCCCTGTTCACCCACGACTGCATGGCCACGCACGCCTCCAACTCAATCATCAAGTTTGCGGACGACACAACAGTGGTAGGCTTGATTACCAACAACGACAAGATGGTCTACAAGGAGGAGGTGAGGGCCCTTGGAGTGTGGTTGAGTGTGAGGTTATTTTCCTGACACGTCAACAAAACTAAGGAGATGATTGTGGACTTCAGGAAACAGCAGAGGGAACACCCCCCTATCCACATCGATGGAACAGTAGTGGAGAGGGTAGTAAGTTTTAAGTTCCTCGGCATACACATCACAGACAAACTGAATTGGTCCACTCACACAGACAGCATCATGAAGAAGGCGCAGCAGCGCCTCTTCAACCTCAGGAAGCTGAAGAAATTCGGCTTGTCACCAAAAGCACTCACAAACTTCTACAGATGCACAATCGAGAGCATCCTGGTGGGCTGTATCACCGCCTAGTATGGCAACTGCTCCGCCCACAACCGTAAGGCTCTTCAGAGGGTAGTGAGGTCTGCACAGCGCATCACCGGGGGCAAACTACCTGCCCTCCAGGACACCTACACCACCCGATGTTACAGGAAGGCCATAATGATCAAGGACAACAACCACCCGAGCCACTGCCTGTTCACCCCGCTATCATCCAGAAGGCGAGGTCAGTACAGGTGCATCAAAGCTGGGACCGAGAGACTGAAAAACAGCTTCTATCTCAAGGCCATCAGACTGTTAAACAGCCACCACTAACATTGAGTGGCTGCTGCCAACACACTGACTCAACTCCAGCCACTTTAATAATGGGAATTGATGGGAAATGATGTAAAATATATCACTAGCCACTTTAAACAATGCTACCTAATATAATGTTTACATTATTCATCTCATATGTATACGTATATACTGTACTCTATATCATCTACTGCATCCTTATGTAATACATGTATCACTAGCCACTTTAACTATGCCACTTTGTTTACATACTCATCTCATATGTATATACTGTACTCGATACCATCTACTGTATCTTGCCTAAGCTGCTCTGTACCATCACTCATTCATATATCTTTATGTACATATTCTTTATCCCCTTACACTGTGTATAAAACAGTAGTTTTTTTTGGAATTGTTAGTTAGATTACTTGTTGGATTATTACTGCATTGTCGGAACTAGAAGCACAAGCATTTTGCTACACTCGCATTAACATCTGCTAACCATGTGTATGTGACAAATAAAATTTGATTTTATTTTATTTGATAGGCGGGAGCTGGAGAGACTGGACAACATGCTGCTGAGGCTGTAAACAGGGCAGAAGGACAATCACACCTTCACCCTCGGAGGACACACAGTGCATTCGAAAAGTATTCAGACCTCTTGACTTTTTCCACGTTTTGAATTGTTATTGTTTAAATAGTTTTCCCCTTATCAATCTACACACAATACCCCTTAATGACAAAGAAAAAAACATTTTTAAAATGTTTGCAAATGTAACTCTTTGGCCTGAATGCCAAGCATCACGGTGATGCCTGGTGGTGGCAGCATCATGCTGTGGGAATGTTTTTCAGCTGCAGGGACTGGGAGACTAGTCAGGTTTGATGAAAACCTGCTCCAGAGCACTCAGGACCTCAGACTGGGGCGAAGGTTCACCTTCCAACGGGACAAAGACCCTAAGCACACAGCCAAGATACAGCAGAAGTGGTTTTGGAAAAAGTCTCTGAATGTCCTTAAGTGGCCCAGCCAGAGCCCAGAATTGAACCTGATCGAACATCTCTAGAGAGACCTGAAAATAGCTGTGCAGCGACGCTCCCCATCCAACCTGACAGAGCTTAAGAGGATCTGCAGAGAAGAATGGGAGAAACTCCCCAAATACAGGTGTGCCAAGCTTGTAGCATCATACCCAAGAAGAGTCGAGGCTGTAATCGCTGCAAAGGTGCTTCAACAAAGTACTGAGTAAATACTTATGTAAATGTGATATTTCTGTTTTTTGCACATTTTTGTCATTAAAGGGTATTGTGTATAGATTGATGAGGGGGAAAAAACAATTTAATACATTTTAGAATAAGGCTTTAACGTAACAAAATGTGGAAAAAGTCAAGGGGTCTGAATACTTTCCAATGTACTAAATCCCCCACAGTTGAGTTATTTGTAAGTAAAAAGGATGAGAGTAACCCACAGTAACAGTAAGATAATTATTACTCCGTGAGCATTCTCAAGGCTATCTATCAAGAGGGGATGTAAAATCCAGTTCAAATTTTGAATTGCTCCAGAAATGATATGAATGGATTGGTAAGACCATTTTCATTTAAATAAAATATTCTTCTGCTGCATAAAAAGATAAAAGAACCAAGTAAATAAGATAACATGGGAAACAAAAACAGACTTGCTGCCATTTTGGTAATATGTATGATGGGATGCAAGCCAGTGGCTGATAAGGATAATATTTGTATAATAAAGTGGGGTCCATTATTATTGGCACCCTTGATAAAGATTAGCAAAAATATCTGTATAAATAAATTATACAAATATTGAGCTATATTGTATGCTAAAAAATATATTAATACAATTGCTCAGAGAAAGATTTAGTTTAACAAATAATGTCATAATAGCACCCTCCCCTTGCGAGGATAACGACACTATAATTAGCGAGTTAACTATTTTTCTGCCTCTCTGTACCTTAAATCCAAATCTAACTTTACATTTTAAATGTGATCTAAGCTGGTTGTTACGATCCCCATTTGGCAAGACCCTTATGGGGGATTCCATTGAAAGTTGAAAAGCAACAACAACTGGAATCTAAAAGACACCCACCATGAGCTTCCACTAAATTTGCCCAAAATGAGGCAAACAAAAGAAAAGCCCACTACAAACTTAAAGAAAGGAAGCAAACCAAAAAGTGGAGCAAAACTAAAACAGGGAGCACTGGGCCAGACAATAATGTAGTGTCAAGTCAATTGCATAATATTTCTTGTTATTCAACTTCATGAATCCTGTCTGTCCTCAGTTTGTCACCAATATTTTACTTATGCCAACACAGGTTTAACCTCCTGACTGACGAGAAGGACAACCCAGTACAGGTGGAACACATACTGACTAACGAGGTGACACCAATCGGTGCAGCCTATGTGCTAACATGTTATATGTGCTTAAGTCCAACCTCAAAACATAAATGGAAAAACCAAAATCTGTAACAAGGTACTCATAAAAGCAAATTGCCCGTCTATCCATTAATTCTCTTTTTCACACAGTCTGGACATTATTTATTTAAATTGAGGAGCGAGCAAGCATGCAAACATAAAGGCATGAATCTCTTATCTTACTGGTGTCTTGTCAACCTATGTTATTTCCCACAGACAAACCCAACTTTTGGTTTTCACAGCTCATTTCACGCATGCCTCATTAAAGCCTAAATTAACATAAATCTTGTTGTCTCTCAAATTGCCAATGTGTTTCTTTTTGTCAAGTCTTGTTCAGTTTACTATTTAAAGTCAGCATATTGTGAGACATGAGTAAATGTGTCAAAATAATAGAACTGAAAATGGGCATACAATTAATTATGCAGTAGCCTAGACTATACAACCATTTACAGTAAAATAGAATAATGTCGTGTCAAGTCAATTGCATAATATTTCTTGTTATTCAATTGAATGAATCCAGATCTGTTATCAGTTTGTCACCAAACCTGTATTAAATCTTACCGCTACGTAAGTACAGTGTAGCCTAAACAAAATGTCTCATTGATTCACTGACTGTAGCCCAAGGATATTTACAGAGCACAATACCAGTTATAGATTTGAAACAGTATAGCATAGGCTACCCTACCAAATCACACATAAAAAATGCAATTTAACATAGCTTTAACACAGTTACTTTAATCAAGCGTAAAAGCCTAGTAATTTCATAGGCTATATGACAATTTTGTGAGTTACCTTTTCAAAACATCTACAACTTGTCACTTTCATACACACAATATTTGTTGTCTTTTTACTTAAACTCTGTTTCTCATTTCAAAGATGGCAATAATAAAAAATAGTTTGATCAAACCAACCTGTCACTTGATCTTCTGTAATCAGTGAAAGGTGACTTTTCTTCCAGTCAATGAGTTGAGCGAAGTGCCAGTCACTGAGGTTTGCAGGGCATCTAGAAAACGGAGAAGGAATCTTGCAATTTATTTGAGGGGTGGTTCAAAACTTTGCTTTGGGGAGGTTTGTATGTTTTTTTATTGGGTACAGGGGAGGGTAGTGCATTGTTTCCCCAGGATTACATTCATTTATTGCAGGTTTTGCTATATAATTTCTTCCATCCTAGCCAAATTTCCTAATCTTCTTGCATATGCCTCCCTTATATCAAGGTGTTTTGGTACTTCCCTTATGCGCTATGCCTCTCTGTGTGCTAACTTATATTATAAACTGTGTGGTTCGAGCCCTGAATGCTGACTGGCTGACAGCCATGGTACATCAAACGGTATATCACTGGTATGACAAAACATTTATTTTAACTGCTTTAATTACGTTAGTAACCAGTTTATACTGTAAAAGCAATAAGGCACCTCGGGGGGTTTGTGATATATGGCCAATATAGCACGGCTAAGGCCTGTATCAAGGCACTCCGCCTTGTGTCATGCATAAGAACAGCCCTTAGCCGTGGTATATTGGCCATATGCCACACCCCCTCAGGAATTATTGCTTAACTATACCACACGTCAGTATAGTCTACCAGTCTAACGGTCCATCCTGCCCTCTACCCACCATTCATAGTGACAATGGTCCTAGGTGGATCATTTGTCCAATTTCCAAAATGAATCCATGAGAACAAATAGAAATAGCTCATAGGCAGCTTAATGGCCACGTTCATCATTGTGCATGAAAGAACAGTGAAGACATGACACACAGCTCAAAAAGCTCCCCTATTGATCTTGTTTAGGTACAATTAAATTATCCTACCTTGACTAACCTACAACACCACAATACAATGAATAATTCTGTACTGTTTTCAAGCAAGTACACATTCTACTCTAGGCTGCCGTGAAAATGTAATTCGAATAATGGCGCAAAGGCCCTGTGATTTGAATTTTTAGTTCAAAAGTTTCTATCTCTGGGGCTAGCTCTCTTCCTTTTAAATAGTCTATATACACTGCTCAAAAAAATAAAGGGAACGCTAAAATAACACATCCTAGATCTGAATGAATGAAATATTCTTATTAAATACTTTTTTCTTTACATAGTTGAATGTGCTGACAACAAAATCACACAAAAATTATCAATGGAAATCAAATTTATCAACCCATGGAGGTTTGGATTTGGAGTCACACTCAAAATTAAAGTGGAAAACTACACTACAGGCTGATCCAACTTTGTAATGTCCTTAAAACAAGTCAAAATGAGGCTCAGTAGTGTGTGTGGACTCCACGTGCCTGTATGACCTCCCTACAACGCCTGGGCATGCTCCTGATGAGGTGGCGGATGGTCTCCTGAGGGATCTCCTCCCAGACCTGGACTAAGGCATCTGCCAACTCCTGGACAGTCTGTGGTGCAACGTGGCGTTGGTGGATGGAGCGAGACATGATGTCCCAGATGTGCTCAATTGGATTCAGGTCTGGGGAACGGGCGGGCCAGTCCATAGCATCAATGCCTTACCTCTTGCAGGAACTGCTGACACACTCCAGCCACATGAGGTCTAGCATTGTCTTGCATTAGGAGGAACCCAGGGCCAACCGCACCAGCATATGTTCTCACAAGGGGTTTGAGGATCTCATCTCGGTACCTAATGGCAGTCAGGCTACCTCTGGCGAGCACATGGAGGGCTGTGCGGCCCCCCAAAGAAATGCCACCCCACACCATGACTGACCCACCGCCAAACCGGTCATGCTGGAGGATGTTGCAGGCAGAAGAACATTCTCAACTTCGTCTCCAGACTCTGTCACGTCTGTCACATGTGCTCAGTGTGAACCTGCTTTCATCTGTGAAGAGCACAGGGCGCCAGTGGCGAATTTGCCAATCTTGGTGTTCTCTGGCAAATGCCAAACGTCCTGCACGGTGTTGGGCTGTAAGCACAACCCCCACCTGTGGACCTCGGGCCCTCATACCACCCTCATGGAGTCTGTTTCTGGCCGTTTGAGCAGAAACATGCACATTTGTGGACTACTGGAGGTCATTTTGCAGGGCTCTGGCAGTGCTCCTCCTGCTCCTCCTTGCACAAAGGCGGAGGTTGCGGTCCTGCTGCTGGTTTGTTGCCCTCCTACGGCCTCCTCCACGTCTCCTGATGTACTGGCCTGTTTCCTGGTAGCGCCTCCATGCTCTGGACACTACGCTGACAGACACAGCAAACCTTCTTGCCACATCTCGCATTGATGTGACATCCTGGATGAGCTGCACTACCTGAGCCACTTGTGTGGGTTGTAGACTCCGTCTCATGCTACCACTAGAGTGAAAGCACCACCAGGTGACGGGCCGCCCCCCAGGTGGTGAGGGTAGGTAACAACATCTCCTCCCCGCTGATCCTCAACACTGGGGCCCCACAAGGGTGCGTTCTGAGCCCTCTCCTGTACTCCCTGTTCACCCACGAATGCGTGGCCACGCACGCCTCCAACTCAATCATCAAGTTTGCGGACGACACAACAGTGGTAGGCTTGATTACCAACAATGATGAGACGGCCTACAGGGAGGAGGTGAGGGCCCTCCGAGTGTGGTGTCAGGAAAATAACCTCACACTCAACGTCAACAAAACTAAGGAGATGATTGTGGACTTCAGGAATCAGCAGCGGGAACACCCCCCTATCCACATCGATGGAACAGTAGTGGAGAGGGTAGCAAGTTTTAAGTTCCTCGGCATACACATCACAGACAAACTGAATTGGTCCACCCACACAGACAGCATCATGAAGAAGGCGCAGCAGCGCCTCTTCAACCTCAGGAGGCTGAAGAAATTTGGCTTGTCACCAAAAGCACTCACAAAAAAAAAGCACTCACAAACTTCTACAGATGCACAATCGAGAGCATCCTGGCGGGCTGTATCACCGCCTGGTACGGCAACTGCTCCGCCCACAACCGTAAGGCTCTCCAGAGGGTAGTGAGGTCTGCACAACGCATCACTGGGGGCAAACTACCTGCCCTCCAGGACACCTACACCACCCGATGTTACAGGAAGGCCATAAAGATCATCAAGGACAACAACCACCCGAGCCACTGCCTGTTCACCCTGCTATCATCCAGAAGGCGAGGTCAGTACAGGTGCATCAAAGCTGGGACCGAGAAGCTGTTTTTCAGTCGCTATCTCAAGGCCATCAGACTGTTAAACAGCCACCACTAACATTGAGTGGCTGCTGCCAACACACTGACTCAGCTCCAGCCACTTTAATAATGGGAATTAATGGGAAATGATGTAAAATATATCACTAGCCACTTTAAACAATGCTACCTAATATGTTTACATACCCTACATTATTCATCTCATATGTATACGTATATACTGTACTCTATCATCTACTGCATCTTTATGTAATACATGTATCACTAGCCACTTTAACTATGCCACTTTGTTTACATACTCACCTCATATTTATATACTGTACTCGACACCATCTACTGTATCTTGCCTATGCCGCTCTGTACCATCACTCATTCATATATCTTTATTTACATATTCTTTATCCTCTTACACTTGTGTGTATAAGACAGTAGTTTTGGAATTGTTAGTTAGATTACTTGTTGGTTATTACTGCATTGTCGGAACTAGAAGCACAAGCATTTCGCTACACTCGCATTAACATCTGCTAACCATGTGTATGTGTGACAAATACAATTTGATTTGATGATTTGATTTGAAAAGTGACCAAAACATCAGCCAGGAAGCATAGGAACTGAGAAGTGGTCTGTGGTCACCACCTGCAGAACCACTCCTTTATTGGCAGTGTCTTGCTAATTGCCTATAATTTCCACCTGTTGTCTATTCCATTTGCACAACAGCCTGTGAAATGTATTGTCAATCAGTGTTGATTCCTAAGTGGACAGTTTGATTTCACAGAAGTGTGATGGACTTGGAGTTACATTGTGTTGTTTAAGTGTTCCCTTTATTTTTTTGAGCAGTGTATATACAGTGCATTCAGGGTTGGGGAGTAACAGATTACATGTAAGGGATTACATACAAAAAACAGTAACTGTAATCTGTTACATTACCAGCAAAAATATTGTAATCAGATTACCGATACTTTTGAAAAACTAGATGATTACTTGATTAGTTTTAAATTCAGAAAGGATATTTGCGAGAAAAAAATCTGACACTTCTGCTTTCTCAATGACATTCAAATCATCAAAAAAAAAGGAGCAAATTTAAATTAGTTCCTGAGCGAGTCTGAGACCACTATGATGACACACCAAACGTGTTTGATGGATCGCGGGAAAAGAGCAGGAATAGGCTTTTGTAGGCTAAAGTTCAAGCTATGTCTTCCAATGGTGCGACTGCTGTCAGCATCAAAAGATTATCCAACTTGAATAAATGCTTGGAGGTAAGGATGACAGTTGTGGTGTAGTCCACAGTGATACAGCATTTACTTTTATTGATATTTACATAGCGCATTGATGTTTGTTAGCAATTTGCGCCTTACTGATTGTGGTTGTTGTGGATGGCTGTTCACCAATCTAAATGTGTATTTTAACCAAATAATCACTGAATTTAAGTAATTTAAGCTGGCTCTCAATCATTGTTTTGTAAGCAGTGGACAGCCAGTGAAAAATGTGCTCTTGCCACAGCTGCATAGTGCGAATCCAAGTCTACGGAATAAAAGTGGGGCTTTTATGGCTCAATCTAATTCATGCTGATAAAAATATATATATATATCCATTAACCTAATGGACACATGCTCAAACTTTCACACTTTTGTGAATCAATCAGTCCTCCATGACAACAAAATCACAAACAGTAGAGTAGGGCTAGCAAATATTTCCTTAGTTTTGGGGTCATGCTCAGGTAAAACAATTTGGCTAATCTATACTTCCATATTTCCAAGTCCTATTCTTGAAGATCAAGGGGTATAACATTTATTGGAATGACTGGAATTATAATAGACTTTGGTTTTTAATGTAAAGATCTTATTTAATCATATTATTATATGTAATAGAAAGGGATGGTTTTCAAGAAGCCTACATAACCAACCCAGGAAGTGAAATTGAACATCCATATGTGGCCAGCTATGTATTATAACTCAGGCGAGCAGAACCTTGAGACTTCCTTAATAATAGAGATTGCGCACCAGCTGTTGTTAATAGACATACACCCCCCCGATCTTACCGGACTCTGCCGTTCTGTCTCGCTGATGCATAGAAAAAACAGCTAGATGTATATTTTCATGTCCTTGTTCAGCCCACTGATAGGATAGTCTCGAATGGTCCAGTTTATTCTCCAGCCAATGCACATTCGCCAATAGAACAGAGGGCAGAGGCGATTTATTCATTCACCCCCGTAGTCTCATCAGGGTGCCTGGTCAGGGATAATCAATATCTTTCACCTCCGACTCATTGAAGTAGAAGTCCTCGTCCACATCGAGGTTCGTGATAGCTGTTCTGATTTCCAGAATCTCTTCCGGTCATAGGAAACGATGAGGGAAACATTATGTACAAAAAAAGTTGTGATCAGAGAAAAAAAATACATAAAATGGCACAATTGGTCAGAAGCACGTAAAACGTCCGTCATACCCCCTGGCCCATTCCCTCCAGCGCCAATATTAGGCCTACGCTCATTTGAATAACACATATGTTAACAAGAAATGTCACGCCCTGACCGTAGAGAGCTTTTTATGTCTCTATTTTGGTTTGGTCAGGGTGTGATTTGGGTGGGCATTCTATGTTCTTTTTTCTATGTTTTTGTATTTCTATGTTTTGGCCGGGTATGGTTCTCAATCAGGGACCGCTGTCTATCGTTGTCTCTGATTGTGAACCATACTTAGGTAGCTTTTTTGTGGGTAGTTTTTGTTTGTTTTTGTGGGTAGTTATTTTCCGTAATTAGTACCTTACGGGACTGTTTCGGTTTAATTTAGTCTTTTGTTATTTTGTATTAGTGTTCAGGTCAATAAACAAACATGAACACTTACCACGCTGCGCTTTGGTCCAACTGCTCTTCCTCATCCGACGACGAAAGCCGTTACAATAAATCAGTCTTAACATCGTTATTTAGATAAGAGTCAGAGTTTAGCCTGATCATCATCTCTCAAGAAGTATTGCCCCCTTGTTCAACATGTTCAATAATGATCCAAATCTGATGGAAGCCACTGCTTCATTACAACAAGAACGCAACTCAACAAACAAACCATAAGTCCTCACATCGTCTCTGTTTAGTTTTTACTTACAATTACATTTTAATATAAACTCCTTAAAAGGCAGATGCCATCATGTCATTTGTACATATAGCAACTGTGGCATGCAAGACCATTCTACTAGTTTCAGACCATTCACACCCTCGACTCAGTTCCCCTAGTGCCATAGTCTATGCCTTTTATAAAAAACAATCCCATAAGAGATGACTTCTGTACATTGACCCAATCGTGACACATCATTAAAAAATACAAAGGAACAATAACATATTTGCCTGAAAGATAAAATAGCATGTGCACTATTTGGGGAAAGAACATGACCAACAGCATGGGCGGAACAAGGAATACAGAACCTAGAACCAGGCCAGATAGATGAGAGGAGTATGAGAGGAGCATAGGACAGCATCCACTCTTTTCTTAGTGCATGGCCACAGAGACCCAGTTCATGGGAAGCTGATTAGTCTCTACACTATGCAACTTAATTCACTCAGAAGAAATGATAGAATCCAGTACCCTTTCTCTCATCCTCTCCTCCATATTTTTCTGGTGATGATGACACTGACCCTAATAGCCGATTCCTTGCAGCATAAGGTAACAGGATGTTAAATTGCATGTGTAATTTCCCAGAATCAAATCTGCTGCTGTAAAGGATCAGTAGTGGGCTATTTCATATCCAAAATCTTGATTGAAAAAATGACCTTAGAATTGGAATTGTGTCCTCTTACTTTTGTTCCTCTCCACTTAAATCTGCTGGGGAGACAGCGAGCGTACGCTAGCTCTTGACCATAATGTGGGACGAGTGGGGGATCAGAGGGAGTGGAGAAAATCGGGAGCACATTTGTAGCTAAGCTGAGGCCCCACTCCTCCCTTACTCATTCCTTAATTACTTCCATTATCCCATTGCTCTATCTGAGAGTTGGAAGTAGAGGCTCATTACTTTAATCTGCCTGCTAGCTATTATTAATATGGTAATAGACAACATATTAATAATGTGTCATCACAGGGGTGGATTGGGACCAAAAATCGTCTCTGGCTTTTTTAATACACTGGCCCATTTTCTTGAGGCCCCTACTATTATCCAAATTAGGACATTTGATATGTTTTTATTCATTTGAAAATCAAATCAAACACTTCATGAGAGCCCTGGCATTCAGAGTTTGAGTGGAATAGGATCAGCTGTTGTGCAGGTGGGCGGAGCTCCTCATAGCTGGTTGATGCATGGAATGAAATGTGTTCCTATATGTTCCTATATGCGCAACATTTCTGTAGACTATGCAATTAAGTGACAAAACAGGGTTTGGATGGACTCTAATCAAAAGAGGAGGAGCCCAACTGCTTTCTATAGTCGTGGTCTACTATGTTTATTTCTCAACTTTCTTAATATTCAGCACATTAGTTCGCTTTACAACCGGAGTAGCCAACTGGCTGACATGATAATGAACAGTGGTGAAAGCTTCCTCCATTAGTTATTCAAGTGCATACGGATGACGTATATTTTTAGCCCCTGTTCTGACAGGTGCATAATAATGGCCCATTCTAAATGTCACATTGTGCTCCTCATCACCTCTTCACAGGGTGTTTCAATCATAAAATATGAAATTGAGTAGTACTGCATAGTGTAAAGCCACAGAAAGCCATTCTCTATGGTGCAGAAATAATTCCTTCATAATCAACTTCATCTACTTCATTGTGTAATATTGGGGGGGGTGGGGGTCAAATTGACCTGTTTATTATATTAGAGTTGGTGTTGGTCATGACCACCATCTCCCGCAAGTTACACGCCTGTTCACAAACTACAAAACCAAAAGTATTGGACACCTTCTCATCTAACTCCAAAATCATGGTCATTAATGTGTAGTTGCTTCCGTTCAGCCAAAAGAGCATTAGTGAGGTCGGCCACTGATGTTGGGTGATTAGGCCTGGCTCGCAGTCAGCGTTCCAATTCATCCCAAAGGTGTTCGATGGGGTTGAGGTCAGGGCTCTCTGCCTGCAGGCAAGTCAAGTTCTTCCACACCGATCTTGACAAACCATTTCTGTATGGACTTTGCTTTGTGCACAGGGCATTGTCATGCTGAAACAGGAAAGGGCCTTCCCCAAACTGTTGCCACAAAGTTGTAAGCATGGAATCGTCTAGAATATTATTGAATGCTGCAGTGAAGGCTCCATAGAGGAGGAAGGGGAGGACCATCCTCCACACTGAAATTTCATAAAATAAAAATAGCGAAACATTAAAAAAGTGATCCTTTTCAGATGAAACTATACTAAATATGTTTGTCAACAAATAATTTATTAAAACACACGGTTTTGCAGTGAAGGTGTTAAGAAGAAATGACATTGCAACCTCTTTGCAATAAGGAACTGAGACTAAAAGCTCAAGAGAAGTTTCAAGTGATTAATACCAAGGATACAGTCAGCTGAGTGCATCCATTTAGAAAGTTTACAACACATTTTATACTCGTCCCTTATAGGCATCATCTCCCCAGCTATACATTTTATGATCCCAATGAGTTTCCCTCCTTTTCCCTGTGGAATGTCAGGTCCTCTCTTGTTTAGCTAGATGTCAGAATCACACCCCGTCCATCTTCATTCTTGGCCTGACCCTTCTCTCTGTGTCACGGTCGTGAGGAGAGACGGACCAAGGCGCAGCGTGATTGGAGTTCCACATCTTTATTTAGTGAAACTTAAACAAACCAAGAAACTAACAACGACCATGCAGTACCGTAGTGCTTCACGCACTCACTCAAAACAATATCCCACAAAGCAGCTGGGAGAAAGGGCTTCCTAAATATGATCCCCAATTAGAGGCAACGATTACCAGCTGCCTCAAATTGGGAACCATACAAATCACCAACATATAAAATAAATGACTAGAACACCCCCCTGACACTCTGATCCTTGGCAATTTCCTCTTATCTGTATAGGTCAACCTTTCTAAATTAGCATACACACAGTTTCATGGCCGAAACTCCATTAACACTCACAGTAGTCATTCACTAAACAGGATACAAACAAACTACAATTTAACTTTAAATGTTACATTTTAACAGAATCCATCAAAGGTCTATGGTAACTTCAACAGCACTCTCTGGTGTATTTAAAAAATATATACAGTTGAAGTCAGAAGTTTACATACACTCAATTAGTATTTGGTAGCATTGCCTTTAAATTGTTTAACTTAGCTCAAACGTTTTGGGTAGCCTTCCACAAGCTTCCCACAATAAGTTGCGGGAATTTTGGCCCATTCCTCCTGACAGAGCTGGTGTAACTGAGTCAGGTTTGTAGGCCTCCTTGCTCGCAAATGCAAATGCTTTAACAGTTCTGCCCACACATTTTCTATGGGATTGAGGTCAGGGCTTTGTGATGGCCACTCCAATACCTTGACTTTGTTGTCCTTAAGCCATTTTGACACGACATTCGAAGTATGCATTGTCCATTTGGAAGACCCATTTGCGACCAAGCTTTAACTTCCTGACCAATGTCTTGAGATGTTGCTTGAATATATCCACATCATTTTCCTACCTCATCTATCTTGTGAAGTGCACCAGTCCCTCCTGCAGCAAAACACACCCACAAAATGATGCTGCCACCCCTGTGCTTCACGGTTGGGATGGTGTTTTTCGGCTTGCAAACCTCCCCCTTTTTCCTCCAAACATAAACAATGGTCATTATGGCCAAACAGTTCTCTTTCTGTTTCATCAGACCAGAGGACATTTCTCCAAAAGGTACGTTCTTTGTCCCCATGTGCAGTTGCAAACCGTAGTCTGGCTTTTTTTATGGCGGTTTTGGAGCAGTGGTTTCTTCCTTGTTTAGCGGCCTTTCAGGGTAATGTCGACATAGGACTCGTTATACTGTGGTTATAGATACTTTTGTACCCTTTTCCTCCAGCATCTTCACAAGGTCCTTTGCTGTTGTTCTGGGATGGATTTGCACTTAGCACCTTCATCTCTAGGAGACAGAACGCGTCTCCTTCCTGGGCGGTATGACGGCTGCGTGGTCTCATGGTGTTTATACTTGCGTACTATTGTTTGTACAGATGGACATGGTACCTTCAGGCATTTGGAAATTGCTCCCAAGGATGAACCAGACTTGTGGAGGTCTACAATTTTTGGGGGGATTTTCCCATGCAAAGAGGCACTGAGTTTGAAGGTAGGCCTTGAAATACATCCACAGGTACACCTCCAATTTACTCAAATTATGTCAATTAGCCTACCAGAAACTTCTAAAGCCATGACATAATTTTCAGAAATTTTCCAAGCTGTTTAAAGGCACTGTAACGGGTGTTGTCGTCTGAAGAGGAAGAATCGGACCAAGGCGCAGCGTGGTAAGGGTTCATGACTTTTATTGAACTGAACACTGGAACAAAATAACAGCGATTAAACGAAACCGAAACAGGCCTGTCAGGTGCAGAAAACACTAAACAGAAAATAACTACCCACAAAACCCATGTGGGGAAAAGCTACCTAAGTATGGTTCCCAATCAGAGACAACGATAGACAGCTGTCCCTGATTGAGAACCATAACCGGCAAAAACAAAGAAATACACAAACATAGAAAAAGAACATAGAATGCCCACCCAAATCACACCCTGACCAAACCAAAATAGAGACATAAAAAGCTCTCTAAGGTCAGGGTGTGACAGGCACAGGCAACTTAGTGTATGTAAACTTCTGACCCACTGGAATTGCGATACAGTGAAATAATCTGTCTGTAAAAAAATAGTTGGAAAAATTACTTGTGTCATGCACAAAGTAGATGTCCTAACTGACTTGCCAAAACTATCGTTTGTTAACAAGAAACTTGTGGGGTGGCTGAAAAATGAGTTTTAATGACTCAAACCTAAGTGTATGTAAACTTCTGACTTCAACTGTATATTTAACAACTTCCGGCGCCGACAGAGATGGCCGACTCGCTTCGCATTCCCAGGAAACTATGCAGTATTTTGTTTTTTATGTGTTATTTCTTACATTGTTACCCCAGGTAATCTTAGGTTTTATTACTTAGTCGGGGGGAACTATTGGATATAAGAGCAACGTCAACTCACCAACATTACGACCAGGAATACGACTTTCCCGAAGCCGATCCTCTGTTTGGCCTACCAGCCAGGACAATGGATCGGATCCCAGCCGGTAACCTAAAATAACGGCGCCGTAGAAGGGGCAGACGGAGCGGTCTTCTGGTCAGGCTCCGTAGATGGGCTCACAGCTCCCGAGCATACTACTCGCCAATGTCCAGTCTCTTGACAACAAGGTAGACGAAATCCGAGTAAGGGTAGCATTCCAGAGAGACATCCGAGACTGTAACGTTCTTTGTTTCATGGAAACATGGCTCTCTCCAGACACGCTATCTGAGTCGGTACAGCCACCTGGTTTCTTCATGCATCGCGCCAACAGAAACAAGCATCTCTCTGGTAAGAAGAAGGGTGGGGGTGTATGCCTTATGATTAACAAGACATGGTGTGATCATAAGTGTCACGTTCTGACTCTAGTTCTTTTGTTACGTCTTTGTTTTAGTATGGTCAGGGCGTGAGATGGGTGGGTTGTCTATGTTCGTTTTTCTATGTTGTGTTTTGAGTTTGGCCTGGTATGGTTCTCAATCAGAGGCAGGTGTCGTTAGTTGTCTCTGATTGAGAATCACACTTGGGTAGCCTTTTACCACCTGTGTTTCATGGGTGTTTAATTTCTGTTCTGTGTTTGTATTTCACCGTTCAGGACTGTTTTCGTTTCGTTCTCGTGTTTTGTTGTTTTGTTCGAGTATTCGTTTTCATTAAAAGAGAATATGAATACTTACCACGCTGCACCTTGGTCCTCCTCTCTCTCTCCCAACGACGAACGTTACAATAACAACATACAGGAAGGAAGTCCTTTTGTTCACCTGACTTATAATTCCTCACAATCAAATGCCGACCGCATTATCTACCAAAAGAATTATCTTCGATCATAATCACAGTCGTGTATATTCCCCCCCAAGCAGGCACATTGACGGCCCTGAAAGAACTTCATTGTACTCCATGTAAACTGGAAACCACATATACTGAGGCTGCATTTATTGTAGCCGGGGATTTTAACAAGGCTAATCTGAAAACAAGGCTCCCCAAATTCTATCAGCATATCGATTGTGCTACCATGGCTGGCAAAACCCTAGACCACTGTTATTCTAACTTCCGCGATGCATATAAGGCCCTCCCCCACACTCCCTTCGGAAAAGCTGACCACGACTCCATTTTGTTGCTCCCAGCCTATTGACAGAAATTAAAACAGGAACAGACCTGAGCGCAGGAGCGTCAACGCTGGTCTGACCAATCGGATTCCACGCTTCAAGATTGCTTCGATCATGTGGACTGGGATATGTTCCGCATTGCCGAGTACAACAACATTGACAAATACGCTGATTCGGTGTGCGAGTTTATTAACAAGTGCATCGGTGATTTTGTATCCACATTCCCCAACCAGAAACCGTGGATTGATGGCAGCATTCGTGCTAAACTGAATGCGTGAACCACTGCTTTTAATCAGGGCAAGGTGACCAGAAACATGACCGAATACAAATTCCCTCCGCAAGGCAATCAAACAAGCTAAGCGTCAGTACAGAGACAAAGTGGAGTCGCAATTCAACGGCTCAGACACCAGAGGTATGTGGCAGGGTCTACAGTCAATCACGGACTACAAAAGAAAAACCAGCCCTGTCGCGGATCATGATGACTTGCTCCCGGACAGACTAAACACATTTTTTTTGCTCGCTTTGAGGAAAATACAGTGCCACTGACACGGCCCGCAAAGTGAGTAAAACATTTAAGAGTGTTAACCCTCACAAGGCTGCAGGCCCAGACGGCATCCCCAGCCACATCCTCAGAGCATGCGCAGACCAGCTGGCTGGTGTGTTTACAGACATATTCAATCAATCATTATCCCATTCTGCTCTCCGCACATGCTTCAAGAGGGCCACCATTGTTCCTGTCCCCAAGAAAGCTAAGGTAACTGAGCTAAATGACTACCGCCCTGTAGCACTCACTTCCGTCATCATGAATTGCTTTGAGAGACTAGTAAAGGACCATATCACCTCCACCTTACCTGACACCTTAGACCCACTCCAATTTGCTTACCGCCCCAATAGGTCCACAGATGACACATTCGCCATCACACTGCACACTGCCCTAACCCATCTGGACAAGAGGAATACCTATGACAGAATGTTGTTCATCGATTACAGCTCAGCATTTAATACAAATCAAATCAAATCAAATTTATTTATATAGCCCTTCGTACATCAGCTGATATCTCAAAGTGCTGTACAGAAACCCAGCCTAAAACCCCAAACAGCAAGCAATGCAGGTGTAGAAGCACGGTGGCTAGGAAAAACTCCCTAGAAAGGCCAAAACCTAGGAAGAAACCTAGAGAGGAACCAGGCTATGTGGGGTGGCCAGTCCTCTTCTGGCTGTGCCGGGTGGAGATTATAACAACATGGCCAAGATGTTCAAATGTAATACCATAGTACCCTCCAAACTCGTCATTAAGCTCGATACCCTGGGTCTCGATCCTGCCCTGTGCAACTGGGTCCTGGACTTCCTGACGGGCCGCCCCCAGGTGGTGAGGGTAGGTAACAACATCTCCACTTTTTTTGATCATCAAGGACAACAACCACCCGAGCCACTGCCTGTTCACCCTGCTATCATCCAGAAGGCGAGGTCAGTACAGGTGCATCAAAGCGGTGACCGAGAGACTGAAAAACAGCTTCTATCTCAATGCCATCAGACTGTTAAACAGCCATCACTAACATTGAGTGGCTGCTGCCAACATACTGACTCAACTCCAGCCACTCTAATAATGGAAAAATTGATGTAATCAATTATCACTAGCCACTTTATATAATGTTTACATACCCTACATTACATATTTCATATGTATATACTGTACCCTATACCATCTACTGCATCTTGCCATCTTGATGTAATTAAATGTATCACTAGTCACTTTAAACAATGACACTTTATATAATGTTCTCATACCCTACGTGAGTCACCTCATATGTATATACTGTACGCTATACCATCTACTGCATCTTGCCATCTTGATGTAATGTATCACTAGTCACTTTAAACAATGACACTTTATATACTTTATGTAGCGAAATGCACAAGCATAAAGCCTGGGATCAAACCAGAGTCTGTAGTGATGCCTCTAGCACTGAGATGCAGTGCCTTAGACCATTGCGCCACTCTGGGGCACCATGGTCTAGCCAGAGGACAGCTAGCTTCCGTTATCCTCTGGCTACATTGACTTCAATACAAAACCTACGAGGCTTGTAGGCCACACCCACGAGTGACGCTGAAAAATCTGATTATGTTAACACACGATCTGAATCTACAGGGAACCCAGCTAAATTTTGGAAAGCTGTTACTTCACTCAAGGGTTGTGTCAACTCTTCTCTCCCCCAAGAAATGGATTTAGATTCTGACCCTATTACTGACAAAATGTATATAATTAATGTATCTAATGAGGCAGATAGCCTAGTGGGTAGAGGGCTGGGCCAGTAACTGAAAGGTTGTTAAATCGAATCCCTGAGCTGACAAGGTAAAAATCTGTTGTTCTGCCCCTAAACAAGGCAGTTACCCACTGTTCCAATGCCGTCATTGTAAATAAGAATTTGTTCTTCACTGATTCCATATGTGTTATTTCATAGTTGTGATTTCTTCACTATTATTCTACAATGTAGAAAACATTAAAATTAAAGAAAAATCCTGGAATGAGTAGGTTTGTCTAATCTTTTGACTGGTACTTGCTTAATTCATTTGATTAATATTATGGTGTTTCTATTCCATGAAAAACGAAAAGCACTCTGGGTAAATTCAGACCATTTTGCTCTCGGAGTGCACACAGGGCGTTCGGGCCAAAGAGAAGAGTTGATTTAAGAGTTCAGTTGAGTGTGCTCTGAAATCGGAGTAGATAGCCAGAGCGAATTTATGAAAGCACCCGAATGTCCATTGAGAACACACAACAACTATACCATTTAGCTAAGCTAAGAATGACGGGAATAATAAAGTCAAACGTTGGGTAGTTAGATAGATAGTTAATATACTGTCTAGTTTGATGTATAACTACTAACATTAGGTAGCTAGCTAACATACCGGTACATACTGCTGTAATGATATGCTATGTGGTTCGTAAGGACAGCGTATAGCGCGCTGGACTTCGGGCAAGAAGGTTGAGGGTTCAAAACCTGCTCCCTTCTTGTTTCATTTGAAGTCTTGCACAACTATCAGTGTATTAGTTGGTTTATATTGCCCATTCATTGTCAGTTAAAGACACAGTAGTGCATTGGGACTCAAAAGCATAATCAGTGCTCTAACTCCCCCTTGGTCATCAGGGCAAATCTGGTCTGTAATAGGACAGGGGTTTTTCACACCTAGCTCGGCTATCAGACTATTCTTTAGTAACGGTTGAATAGTCTTTTGTTCAGCTATTAGCCCCCCTCCCCAACTTGCAAAAAATGGATGTATTTTTGTTGAGTTTCTTTATTTTCAATCAAAATGTTCTGAAAGCAAAAACGAGGCTTAAAATATTTTGTAATAGAGTGCAAAATATTTAGAGAACAAAAAATGTATTTGAAAAAAAACCTCAAATTTAATTTCACTATCAACCACCCTCCATTTTGGCAATTTTTGACTGTCAGTTTCGCTACAACTGTTATATAAGTAATAATATCAAGCATCACTAGCAGACCAACACTCTGGTTAAACCGGATGCCCTCAGATAACTCTGGGCCCAGTGTCCTCAGTCAAGTTTAGAGCCTACGTGCAATAACATGATTATCCGAAGGACACACAGCTGCCATCACGCAAATATACTCCCTGTAAAACTACAAAAAGCAGCCTGCAACAATAACGAGCTTAGAAGTGCCAAGCTATCTCACTGACATTGACCCTTTCATGCACTCCTGCATAAACAGGAAACACCTGCGCCTAAAGCAGACACTGCTAGTTTCCCCTATCTTTCGTTCCTAGACACGCAAACATCTCATGAAGCACTGTACACTCACACTCTACCCCCCTACTGGTCGGGTGCCAAGAGCAAAGGACTTTGCTGTGCACCAATGGGGCCCGCTCTGGATAGAGCAAGGCCCGCCTCCAACTCTTCAGGACCAGTCAGAAGATCAACACGAGAGACTCCACCTACATTATTCTGTGTATACATTCTGCTGTAAACTCTGGCTGAGCAGCCTAATTATTCTGACTCCTCACAGAGTCACATTCCTTAGGTCCGTGCACGATAACGGCAGGACAGGAAACTTTGATCAATAAACTGCCTTTTTGATACACCTGATTCCACTCTGTCCAGCGTCGTTGTTTTGCATTCCCTCTCCAGTATGAAACACCAACACAACCAATGCTGTTCAGCCTTTCTTTCCGACACAAAGGAAGTTATAGCGGACACCTAAGAAGAAGGACTGTGTGATGATGGCATCTCAGGTAAGCAGCACTGGGCGTTCTTCCGTCCAACTTTTACATAGCTAGTAGTTAGCTGCTACGATTCAGTGTCGGTTCATAACATTGTACTATATTACATACATACATACATACATACATACATACCGTAGAATGATAAATCATGCAATTATTATTCTCAAGCTAACCAAAAGCATTTAGCTACGAACGCCTGTTCTCGCCATTTTCAGTTGAATTAATCTAACTTTCTTTCATGGCAACTCATATGCAGGCCATGTCCTATTTGTTTCATAGTTGATATATAATCATATTTCATGACAGTGTAACGGTTAGCTTTTTTACGGAAGGATGAAAGAACACAATATGTCTGTCAGGGAATGCTATTCTGATATGTCAGATGAAGAGTTGCCCCATGCGGGCTTTAGAATGGTCAAAGGAAGTCTCAGAGCAATGGGCCATCGGGTACAATGGCGAAGAGGTAGGGAGTCTTTGCAGCGTGTAGATGGTGCAGGTATCATTGCCAGAATAATCCAGCTTCGTTGCATTGTTCTGCAATAATACTCTGTTCCTGCACCCCTGTCTCCCATCCACATTGATACAAATCACAAATTGATAAGGTACTAAGATGTACACTGCTCAAAAAAATTAAGGGAACATTAAAATAACACATCCTAGATCTGAATGAATGAAATATTCTTATTTAAATACTTTTTTCTTTACATAGTTGAATGTGCTGACAACAAAATCACAAAAAAATTATCAATGGAAATCAAATTTATCAACCCATGGAGGTCTGGATTTGGAGTCACACTAAAAATTAAAGTGGAAAACCACACTACAGGCTGATCCAACTTTGATGTAATGTCCTTAAAACAAGTCAAAATGAGGCTCAGTAGTGTGTGTGGCCTCCATGTGCCTGTATGACCTCCCTACAACGCCTGGGCATGCTCCTGATGAGGTGGTGGATGGTCTCCTGAGGGATCTCCTCCCAGACCTGGACTAAAGCATCTGCCAACTCCTGGACAGTCTGTGGTGCATGGTGCATGTGGTGCATGGAGCGAGACATGATGTCCCAGATGTGCTCAATTGGATTCAGGTCTGGGGAACGGGCGGGCCAGTCCATAGCATCAATGCCTTCCTCTTGCAGGAACTGCTGACACACTCCAGCCACATGAGGTCTAGCATTGTCTTGCATTAGGAGGAACCCAGGGCCAACTGCACCAGCATATGATCTCACAAGGGGTCTGAGGAAGAGCACAGGGCGCCAGTGGAGAATTTGCCAATCTTGGTGTTCTCTGGCAAATGCCAAACGTCCTGCACGGTGTTGGCCTGTAAGCACAACCCCCACCTGTGGACGTCGGGCCCTCATACCACCCTCATGGAGTCTGTTTCTGACCGTTTGAGCAGACACATGCACATTTGTGGCCTGCTGAAGGTCATTTTGCAGGGCTCTGGCAGTGCTCCTCCTTGCACAAAGGTGGAGGTAGCGGTCCTGCTGCTGGGTTGTTGTCCTCATACGGCCTCCTCCACGTCTCCTGATGTACTGGCCTGTCTCCTGGTAGCACCCCCATGCTCTGGATACTACACTGACAGACACAGCAAACCTTCTTGCCACAGCTCGCATTGATGTGCCATCCTGGATGAGCTGCACTACCTGAGCCACTCGTGTGGGTTGTAGACTCCGTCTCATGCTACCACTAGAGTGAAAGCACCGCCAGCATTCAAAAGTGACCAAAACGTCAGCCAGGAAGCATAGGAACTGAGAAGTGGTCTGTGGTCACCACCTGCAGAACCACTCCTTTATTGGGGGTGTCTTGCTAATTGCCTATAATTTCCACCTGTTGTCTATTCCATTTGCACAACAGCATGTGGAATTTATTGTCAATCAGTGTTGCTTCCCAAGTGGACAGTTTGATTTCACAGAAGTGTGATTGACTTGGAGTTACATTGTGTTGTTTAAGTGTTCCCTTAATTTTTTTGAGCAGTGTGTAATGTCTCCTTCAAATCTAAGAAGTTATTTTAACTTGTTTATTCTTACTTATTCCTAGACAAATTTTCAATGATGTATGAAATTGGAGTTGTTCATCAACTGGTAATACATAAATAATGAAGCAGGTTAATAGGTTAAACATATTTCCCATCACCTAATGAACTACCACAATATCAATCTGGTGTTAAGCTTTCTGTGCTGTATTGACGTATCCTGAAAATGACATCTACTGCTTTAGATTGAATGGTCATATCTCAGTTGTTGTTTTCATATCTACAAAAAATAAGCTTTCAGCGTGCAAGCTGATCAAGGGGTCTTAAATGTAGATATTTCCAGATGTTCACTGTCCGAGGGATAGGCCGTGGATGCATTATTGCTGGCAAAAGTGTCCATAAACTGTAATTAAACTGTTCTGTGTTCTTTTTCACTCTTCCTCTCTGCCTGTCTTGTACATGGAACCTGTCTCACATACACAGTTTGGAGGAAGAAGGATACCTTGACCTGTCAAATTCTATCCACCAGTTCTGTGTGGGATATGTGTTCCTACCTCGTCTGCGGGCAGATCTGCAGCATTTCACAGAGAGTTGGAATAATCACCCTTTAAGGACAGAGGCAAACCTGACACCTCACCAGCTGTGGCATATTGGAATTCTCCAAACACCTATGCACGTTGCTTTTTTTTGCCTTAGCACTACACAGCTGATTCAAATTATCAAGTCATCATATTTACGTCTAATAATTACATTATCTTCTATTGTTTGTCCTCATGTGTCTGTTTGTCAGCATAAAGTACTCTGTAGCCACTTAGTGTGGACACCTCTCTCTCTCTCTCTCTCACTCACTCACTCACTCACCACTCACTCACTCACTCACTCACTCACTCACTCACTCACTCACTCACTCACTCACTCACTCACTCACTCACTCACTCACTCACTCACTCACTCATTTATATATATATATATATATATATATATATATGAATTACAAATCAGCCTTTACTTAAATCATGTTTCTAGTCTATTGCATAGTTACAATGTGTAATCATTGATGTCCCAGGAGCAGGAGTGGTAAACACTGAAGTGTATAATTGTAATACATACATGCAGACACAGCATCATTCAAAGAATAGAGTTTGATACATCTGGTATTGGATATGACTGAAAAAGATTGTCTCACAGAGATTCATACCTGAACCACACCTTTATTTTCCAAGGAAGAGTACATGATCAGTGAATATATTCAATGTACAGGCTACAATGTGGGGATATCATGCATGGTAATAACTACAGTACATGTATATAGGACTTGCATCCATGGCACAATAAAGTTATTATATTCCACTCAATCCAAATGCTTCATTATTGCCATTCAGACTTGAAGTTGATACAACAACTATGATATCTGAGGTTCATAGATCAGTATGAATATTAGTTCAGAACCTAATATTTTAGGGTCCATACACAGATCGACTACATACTGTAGCAAGCTACACATCCGTAGGCATACAGTTATTTTTATCCTCCACTACACAATAAGCAAGTAAATAGTTAGCTAGCTATGTTACTTCAGCTGCATTGCAAGGCCAGCTTATACAATTGTACATTCAATTTGCAGTAAATGCTTTAGCTAGCTAGATTCTTTCCATCCACTGTTTTCCCAAGACGACAGCCTGGTTTTCTGGTTTTCTCAGGAGTCCCTAAAATATTAAACAACACAAATTACAATGTCATACTCATGTCACTACACCAGCTAGCTAGTTGGCTAATGTTATTTAGTCCGCTAACTTGCTAAATAGCGATTTTTGTCAATTAACTTCATGACAAATATATGCACAATCATTTGTCTCTACATTAAATAACATATTCCTCTCAATTGAACATTTTTTGCTGGACTTGTTATGACGTTATAATTACTGACATTTGCTTCCCCCGTAATGTTTTGTCAGCCATCTTTGCTGAAGAAAGTCACCAGGGATGGGTGGCTTGCGTCAAATTTATTTGAATGTACTTCAAAGCCAGCTCTTGAAAAGAGTAGTTTGGTTTTTGATGGTGAAAATCTATTGAATGATACTGAAAATGCTGGTTAGGAGTTTTCTTTTCAGAAATCCTGGATGCTTTGCTAACATTAGACAACAACAAAAATTATTTGGAGCCTGGTCTGCTTAATTGGCTGGCTCAGTAGCCCACATTTGTTATTTAATATTGTTATCAGGAAGTATTTCAAACACATGCAAATCCGGATATGTGCTGCTACTCCATAAGGGTTGGGACACAAATGATCTTGACAACTATTGCCCCATGTCAAGGCTACCTTGTTTATCTAAGATTCATGAATCCCTGGTTAATGTACAATTTAGTTCCTTTTTGTCTGATAATTGTATTTTTAATATAAACCATTCAGGGGTTTAGGCCTGGGCATAGTACTACCACAGCAACCACGCTAGGCAGAAGCTTTGCTTTGGCCTTTCTGATTTATTCTTCAATTCAAACACTTTCAGTCTGCTACTCTGTAGCTATGTACACCCCTCTCCTAGCCCAAAGCAAGCTACAAATCTATGCCTAAACTGCGGTAAGACCGTAAGGAACAATTCAAAAGCGGTGGCTTGCGACATTTGTGATTTATTTGTTCACATAAAGTGTGGAGATATCCAGTCCTTGTCGTATGATGAACCTGTAGCATTAAGTAGCATCAAAGTAGCATTTAGATTGTTTGCAATGTATGCTGTTTAAATTCGGTGCCAAACATTGGGATGCCGGACACAAGCAGGGATGATGGGTGCAATCTAGATGAGATAGGCTATGTATCAGCAGTGAGCGCAGAAAATGACATGTTTGACTGTTTCAATCGGAGAGGACTTCACTTTATCCATGTGAACGCACGGAGCCTGCTGACAAAATTAGAGGAATTAAAACTCCTCGCTTCTAACACACTGGCTGCAGTAGTTGCTGTGACTGAGACGTGGCTCGATGGGGTCAATTGAGGTTGAGCTACCGGGTTGTAGCATTCATAGAATTGACCGAAACCAAAACGGTGGCGGCGTGTGTGTTTTTGCTAGGAATAATGTGCATTTTAACCCTAGTTCAAAATGGATGGTCTTGAGGTTGCATGGATAGATATAATTCTTCCTAAATGTCATCCTATACTTGTTGGTGTGTGCTATAGGCCTCCTAAGCAGAATCATTTCGGATTTACTTGAATCGAATTGGTGTGATCACACTGTATTTGCTGATAGGGAATGCTGATAGGAAATGTGCAGTTATCACCCAAGAAAAGTACACTAGTAAATGTCCTGTATAACTTTAATCAGTTATTTGGACTAAAACAACTGATTGTTGCGCAACCCTGGGTGTGTATTGACATTAAATCAACTTTGGATTTGATTCTTGTATCAGACCAAGATAACGTCTGTTAGTCAGGAGTCTTAAATATTGGTTTTAGTGATCATATGGTAACCTACTGTACCCATAAGAAATCCAAAATGCTATTTGAGCCAGGTAATAAGTACATGAAGGTACGGTCAATGAAACAATACTCAAAGGAACATTTTGTAGAAGTACTTGGAATTTTGGATTGGTCTCATGTTCTAAACTGTGATGATGTTGATCAAGCTTGGTATCTTTTTAAAGATCTGTTTCTGTCTGCACTCGACTCTATGGCACCGATGAAACAAATTCAAATCAAACAGCGGTCAGGGAAATTGATCACTTCGAGATCTTAGATCTCATAAGGAAAAGGAATCGCTACCTGGCCAAATTCAGAAGAACAAATCTACAAGAAGATTATGATGGTTATTGTGAGGGATCAGCCAGATCAAGTGGTCCGACTGCGCCCTCTCCTGGATGTGGGCCGCAGTACAGCCACTATGAGCTCACCTGAGGCCAATTGACATATTTTTGTTTGTGCCCTCTTAAGGACCTGAAGGGGCAGAGAGATTCCGAGCCGGAGGCTAGGGTGTATTCCACAACACTATGATTCCCTGTTGTAGGTGCGGCTCAAGCTGTTGCTTTTTCGTTTAGTACCAACTGGTAGGTTTTTTTGTTTTTTGGGGGGATAGCCATTACCCTGACCTCTGTTTGTACTGCCCCGTAGGAGAGATGAAAGAAAAAAAAACAGTACAGTTTCCTTCTTTTTTGTTGAAGTCACCTCTCTGTGTCTCATTTCGGGCTGTCCCTCATAGGATTTTTTCAGTGAATAGGTACGGCCTTTCACATTATACATGTTATGGCTAGCGTTCCCCTAGGGAACACCCCCCCCTCCAATTCAGCTGAAAAGGTGGCGCGGGAAATTCAAAAAATATTCTTTAGAAATATTTTACTTTCACACATTAACAAGTCCAATACAGCAAATGAAAGATAAACATCTTGTCAATCTAACCCTCGTGTCCGATTTTTAAAATGTTTTACAGCGAAAACACAACATATATTTATGTTAGATCACCACCAAATTCAAAAACACACACAGCCATTTTTCACAGTCACAAAAGCAGAAATATAGATAAAATGAATCACTAACCTTTGATTATCTCCATCAGATGACACTCATAGGACATCATGTTATACATGTATTGTGTGTTTTGTTCGATAATGTGCATATATATATAAATAAAAAATCTCAGTTTACATTGGCACGTTACGTGCAGTAATGTTTTGATTCCAAAACATCCGGTGATTTTGCAGAAATACTCACAATAAACATTGATAAAAGATGCAAGTGTTATTCACAGAATTAAAGATAAACGTATCCTCTATGCAACCGCTGTGTCCGATTTTTTTTTACATTTTACGGAAAAATAACTATAAAATAACTAAAAACAAACCAAAGATAACCCATGTCAAATTTACTGTCAGTGAAATGTATTTAGTATGCATAAACTAGAAGTAGAAGCCTAAGTATTATTGTCCATTCGTTTAATCCAATTAGGGGAGAGGTGGTAGGGTTAGTGGAAAATAATAAAAAAGGAAAATATATATTACAAATATACACTACCAGTCAAAAGTTAGGACACCTACTCATTCAAAGGTTTTTCTTTATTTTTACTATTTTCTACACTGTAGAATAATAGTGAAGACATCAAAACTATGAAATAACACATATGGAATCATGTAGTAACCAAAGAAGTGTTAAACAAATCAAAATATATTTTGATACTAGAGATTTTTCGAGTAGCCACCCTTTGCCTTGATGACATCTTTGCACACTCTTGGCATTCTCTCAACCAGATTCAACTGAAATGTTTTTCCAACAGTCTTGAAGGAGTTCCCATATATGCTGAGTAGTTCTTGGCTGCTTTCCCTTCACTCTGCGGTCCGACTCATGCTTTACCATCTCAATTTGGTTCAGGTTGGGGGATCTGATGCAGCACTCTATCACTCTCTTTCTTGGTAAAATCACCCTTACACAAACTGGAGGTGTGTTGGGTCATTGTCCTGTTGAAAAACAAATTATAGTCCAACTTAGTCCAATTTGGACTAACTTAGTCCAATTTATAGTCCAATTTGCCTTGAATTCGAAATAAATCACAGTGTCACCAGCAAATCACCCCCACACCATAACACCTCCTCCTCCATGCTTTATGGTTGGAAATACACATGTGGAGATCATCCGTTCACCTACACCCCATCTCACAAAGACCAAAATTCTCCAATTTGGACAAATTTCCACCGGTCTAATGTCCATTGCTCGTGTTTCTTGGCCCAAGCAAGTCTGTTCTTATTGGTGTCCTTTAGTAGTGGTTTATTTGCAACAATTCGACCATGAAGGCCTGATTCACACATCTCCTTTGAACAGTTGATGTTGAGATGTGTCTGTTACTTGAACTCTGTGAAGCATTTATTTGGACTGTAATTTCTAGGGCTGGTAACTCTAATGAACTTATCCACTGCAGCAGAGGTAACTCTGGGTCTTCCATTCCTGTGGCGGTCCTCATCAGAGCCAGTTTCATCATAAAGCTTGATGGTTTTTGCGACTGCACTTGAAGAAACTTTCAAAGTTGTTGGAATTTTCCGTGTTGACTGACCTTCATGTCTTAAAGTAATGATGGACTGTTGTTTCTCTTTGCTTATTTGAGCTGTTCTTGCCATAATATGGAGTTGGTCTTTTACCAAATAGGGCTTCTGCTCATCTTCTGCTCAAACGCATTAAGAAGGAAAGAAATTCCACAAATTAACTTTTAAGAAAGCATACCTGTTAATTGAAATGCATTCCAGGTGACTACCTCATGAAGCTGGTTGAGAAAATGCCAAGAGTGTGCAAAGTTGTCATCAAGGCAAAGGGTGTCTATTTGAAGAATCTCAAACATAAAATATATTTTGATTTGTTAAACAGTTTTTTTGTTACTACATGATTCCATGTGTTTCTTTCATAGTTTTGATGTCTTCACTATTATTCTACAATGCAGAAAATAGTAAAAATAAAGAAAAACCCTTGAATGAGTAGGTGTTCTAAAACGTTTGACCGGTAATTGCATGTTGTACAAAAAAAGTTATTTATGAATTATTTTGTCTTAGTTAAGAACAAATTGTCATCCAAAAGGCTTTGATTAAATTTCCAATATTCCCGTCCACGTGGAAATTCTGTAAGAGTTATATGGAGGCCTCCTATTAATATTTTTTTTAACTTTTGATGCCAGAAAGAACGAGACTAGGAAGTAATCAAGACGTCTAGCTTGATTAAGCCTCCTCCATGTATATCTCACTAGGTCAGGGTTTTTCAACCTCCATATATCCACTAGTTCTAATGTATCCATGATCTTTGTGATCTTGAGGGTGATAGTTGCTTGAAGGTGATAGCTTGTAGAGTGATTTGTTTTACAATCCATTGAGGTACTTAAATCCGTATTATAACCTCCCACCATAATAATAGATTATTTCATTGCTTGTGAGCTCAATAGATTATTATATATATTTCCAAAAAGTGTGGATCATCATTATTTGGCCCATATAGACGCATTAGCCATATCTGTCATGCCCTGACCTTAGTTATGTTTGTTTTCTTTATTATTTTGGTTAGGTCAGGGTGTGACAAGGGTGGTTGGTTTAGTTTTTGTATTGTCTATGTGTAGTTGCATGTCAGCAGTCGTTGTATTAGCTTCACGTTCGTTTTTGTTATTTTGTTTAGTGTTCTTCGTTAATTAAAGAAGATGTATTCATGTCACGCTGCGCCTTGGTCTCCTCACTATGACGAACATGACAATATCTGTTTTTGGTCCAATAGCATATTCAAAATAATCCATCATCCTTGCGAATCTTTTTGCACAGTTTGCACAATCGGATCAACATTTTTATTAATTAGTATAATTACAGCTTTTGAGTTTCTTTGCCCATGACAAAAAATATATTTCTCCCTTCCAGTCCCTTTTCCACCCAACCTCATCTATATTTGTAGAATGAGCTTCCTGTAAACAATAGCTATTATATTCTTTCTCTTTTATCATGTAAAAATGTGTATTTTTATATGATCTGCTAAGCCATTACAATTATAACTTGCTCTACTTATTTCCCCACTTACCATAATGATACCCAAGTTTAATTTATACTTACCACAACTAATGTTTGTAAACTTACCATTAAAAAGCACCATGATGATTAAGTGTCCATATAGTTGTACCATAATTGTCACGACTTCTGCCGAAGTCGTTGCCTCTCCTTGTTCGGGCGGTGCTCGGCGTTCGACGTCACCGGTCTTCTAGCCATCATTGATCCATTTTTCATTTTCCATTGGTTTTGTCTTGTCTTCCCACACACCTGTTTTCAATCCCATTCATTACCCGTTGTGTATTTAACCCTCTGTTTCCCCTCATGTCTTTGTCAGAGATTGTTTATTGTCAGTGTAGTGTTTTTGTTGTATAGGTGCGCGACGGGTCTTCGTACCCATATTTGTTTGTTCTTTTTCCTGTTTAGTTTTATGGAGCATGTTACTATGACATTATTAAAAGACTCCATTTTACACTCCGTTTGACTCTCCTGCGCCTGACTTCCCTGCCACCTATACACATATGCCTGACAGAATCTCTGACCAACAATATGAAGTCAGCAGGAGAGGACACTATGCTCATGGAGCTAGAGGAACGCGTTCAGGAACAAGCGAGGAGCTTGACTGTATAAGCTCCGTCATGGATCGCATTGTCCAGAATATGGATCGCTGGGAGAGACAGGGAGTTTCTCCAGCGCCACCACCACCACAACCGGAATCTCCCTTGAATGTTTTTTCCTCTCCGGAATCGAAGATCCATTTATCCCTACCCACGGGATACAACGGTTTCCTCCTTAAGCTGAACTTATATCTAGCCACGGCCTCTCCAGTACCATCTGACCGTGAGAAGAGTTACGCCCTCGTCTCATGCCTCACCGGGAAAGCCCTGGAATGGGCCAGCGCTGTGTGTAGAAGGGAGGATGCAGCGTTGGACCATTTTGAGGAGTTCACCCGCCAATTCCGGACAGTATTCGATCATCCACCTGAAGGTAAAGCAGCGGGGAGGAGTGCACAGGAGTTTGCTTTGGAGTTTAGGACCTTGGCTGCCGGCGCTGGATGGAGCGACAGGGCCCTGATCGACCATTACCGTTGTAGTCTACGCGAGGACGTCCGTCGGGAGCTGGCCTGTAGAGACACCACCCTCACCTTCGACCAGCTGGTGGACATGTCCATCAAGCTGGACAACATGCTGGCTACTAGTGGACGTCTAGATCGGGGTCTGGTTGTTCCATCCTCTCGCACCCTCTCTCCCGAACCTATGGAATTGGGAGGGATGGTGCGCAGGAGACCGGAGGGGGTTCCCGCTGGAGCACCATTCATGGTCGCAGAGGGCACACTGCTGGTCGGTGCCGGGTTGGTTCCTCTAGGAATAGAGAAGGCAGGCAGGGCATTCTGGCATCACCCCAGGTGAGTAGGCACCATTCTCATCCAGAGCCCTCTGCTGCACTAATGTTTGTCTCGGTCTCTTTTCCTGATTTTTCACTGCATTCCCAGTATAAGGCGCTAGTAGATTCAGGTGCGGCTGGGAATTTCATTAATAAAAGTCTAGCTCGTAGTTTAGGGATCCCTATTGTTCCTGTGGATATGCCTTTCCCTATTCATGCCTTAGATAGTCGACCATTAGGGTCAGGGTTTATCAGGGAGGTAACCGCACCTTTGTGTATGATAACGCAGGAGGGTCACAAGGAGAAGATTAGTCTTTTCCTTATCGATTCTCCTGCGTATTCTGTGGTGCTAGGCCTACCCTGGTTAGCTTGCCATAAACCCACTGTTTCTTGGCCACAGAGGGCTCTCACGGGGTGGTCGCGAGAATGCTCAGGTAGGCGTTTAGGGGTTTCCGTTGGTGCTACTACGGTGGAAAGTCCAGACCAGGTCTCCACCGTGCGCATTCCCCCCGAATATGCCGATTTGGCTCTCACCTTCTGTAAAAAGAAGGCGACTCAATTACCACCCCATTGACGGGGGGATTGTGCGATAGATCTCCTGGTAGACGCTGCATATCCCAAGAGTCACGTGTATCCCCTGTCGCAAGGGGAGACGGAGGCCATGGAGACATATGTCTCTGAATCTCTGCATCAGGGGTTCATTCAGCCATCCATTTCACCCGTCTCTTCGAGTTTCTTTTTTGTGAAAAAAAAGGATGGCGGTTTACGCCCGTGCATTGATTATCGAGGTCTGAATAAAATCACAGTGAAATATAGTTACCCGCTACCTCTGATTAATATGGTTATTGACTTAATGCACGTGGCACGTTTTTTCACAAAATTGGATCTCAGGAGTGCGTACAATCTGGTGCGTATTCGGAAGGGTGATGAGTGGAAGACGGCATTTAGCACCACCTCAGGTCATTATGAGTACCTTGTCATGCCATATGGGTTGATGAATGCTCTATCAGTTTTCCAATCATTTGTAGATGAGATCTTCAGGGACCTGCACGGGCAGGGTGTAGTGGTGTATATAGATGATATTCTGATATACTCTGCTACAAGTGCCGAGCATGTGTCCCTGGTGCGCAGGGTGCTTGGTCGCCTGTTGGAGCATGATCTATATGTCAAGGCTGAGAAATGCTTGTTCTTCCAACAATCCATCTCCTTCCTAGGGCATCGGATTTCCACTTCAGGAGTGGAGATGGAGAGCGACCGCATTACAGCCGTGCGTAATTGGCCGACTCCAACCACGGTAAAGGAGTTGCAGCATTTTTGGGGTTTGCCAATTACTACCAGAGGTTTATCCGGGGTTTTGGTCAGGTGGCAGCTCCCATTACCTCACTGCTAAAGGGGGGCCCGGTGCGCTTGCGGTGGTCGGCTGAGGCGAACAGGGCTTTTGAGCACCTGAAGACTCTGTTTACCTCTGTGCCTGTGCCTGTGCTCATCCGGATCCCTCTTTGCCATTCATAGTGGAGGTGGACGCATCCGAAGCTGGGATAGGAGCAGTGCTCTCTCAGCGTTCGGGTACGCCACTGAAGCTTCGCCCCTGTGCTTTCTTTTCGAAGAAGCTCAGCCCGGCGGAGCGAAACTATGATGTGGGGAACCGAGAGCTGTTAGCTGTCGTAGAAGCCTTGAAGATGTGGAGGCATTGGCTTGAGGGGGCTAAACACCCTTTTCTCATCTGGACTGACCACCACAATCTGGAGTACATCCGGCAGGCGAAGAGATTGAATCCTCGCCCGGCAAGGTGGGCCATGTTTTTCACTCGTTTTGTGTTTACTGTTTCTTACAGACCAGGCTCCCAGAACGTTAAGGCAGACGCATTGTCTCGGCTGTATGACACAGAGGAGTGATCCATGGATCCCACTCCCATACTCCCAGCTTCGTGTCTGGTGGCGCCTGTAGTGTGGGAGCTGGACGCGGACATTGAGCGGGCGTCACGTGCAGAGCCCTCTCCCCCTGAGTGTCCAGCTGGTCGTCTGTACGTTCCGTCTGCTGTCCGCGACCAATTGATCTATTGGGCTCACACGTCACCCTCCTCTGGTCATCCTGGGATAGGTCGGACGATGCGCTGTCTTGAAGGGAGGTACTGGTGGCCCACTTTAGCTAAGGACGTGAGCATTTATGTTTCTTCCTGCTCGGTGTGCGCCCAGTGCAAGGCTCCTAGACACCTGCCCAGAGGTAAGCTACAACCTCTACCCGTTCCTCAACGGCCGTGGTCGCACCTGTCGGTGGATTTTTTGACTGATCTTCCACCTTCATAAGGTTACACCACGATCCTGGTCGGAGAGATGAAAGAAAAAAAAACCAAATTCAAAAACACACACAGCCATTTTTCACAGTCACAAAAGCAGAAATATAGATAAAATGAATCACTAACCTTTGATTATCTCCATCAGATGACACTCATAGGACATCATGTTATACATGTATTGTGTGTTTTGTTCGATAATGTGCATATATATATAAATAAAAAATCTCAGTTTACATTGGCACGTTACGTGCAGTAATGTTTTGATTCCAAAACATCCGGTGATTTTGCAGAAATACTCACAATAAACATTGATAAAAGATGCAAGTGTTATTCACAGAATTAAAGATAAACGTATCCTCTATGCAACCACTGTGTCAGATTTTTTTTTAAACTTTACGGAAAAATAACTATAAAATAACTAAAAACAAACCAAAGATAACCCATGTCAAATTTACTGTCAGTGAAATGTATTTAGTATGCATAAACTAGAAGTAGAAGCCTAAGTATTATTGTCCATTTGTTTAATCCAATTAGGGGAGAGGTGGTAGGGTTAGTGGAAAATAATAAAAAAGGAAAATATATATTACAAATATACACTACCAGTCAAAAGTTAGGACACCTACTCATTCAAAGGTTTTTCTTTATTTTTACTATTTTCTACACTGTAGAATAATAGTGAAGACATCAAAACTATGAAATAACACATATGGAATCATGTAGTAACCAAAGAAGTGTTAAACAAATCAAAATATATTTTGATACTAGAGATTTTTCGAGTAGCCACCCTTTGCCTTGATGACATCTTTGCACACTCTTGGCATTCTCTCAACCAGATTCAACTGAAATGTTTTTCCAACAGTCTTGAAGGAGTTCCCATATATGCTGAGTAGTTGTTGGCTGCTTTCCCTTCACTCTGCGGTCCGACTCATGCTTTACCATCTCAATTTGGTTCAGGTTGGGGGATCTGATGCAGCACTCTATCACTCTCTTTCTTGGTAAAATCACCCTTACACAAACTGGAGGTGTGTTGGGTCATTGTCCTGTTGAAAAACAAATTATAGTCCAACTTAGTCCAATTTGGACTAACTTAGTCCAATTTATAGTCCAATTTGCCTTGAATTCGAAATAAATCAGTGTCACCAGCAAATCACCCCCACACCATAACACCTCCTCCTCCATGCTTTATGGTTGGAAATACACATGTGGAGATCATCCGTTCACCTACACCCCATCTCACAAAGACCAAAATTCTCCAATTTGGACAAATTTCCACCGGTCTAATGTCCATTGCTCGTGTTTCTTGGCCCAAGCAAGTCTGTTCTTATTGGTGTCCTTTAGTAGTGGTTTATTTGCAACAATTCGACCATGAAGGCCTGATTCACACATCTCCTTTGAACAGTTGATGTTGAGATGTGTCTGTTACTTGAACTCTGTGAAGCATTTATTTGGACTGTAATTTCTAGGGCTGGTAACTCTAATGAACTTATCCACTGCAGCAGAGGTAACTCTGGGTCTTCCATTCCTGTGGCGGTCCTCATCAGAGCCAGTTTCATCATAAAGCTTGATGGTTTTTGCGACTGCACTTGAAGAAACTTTCAAAGTTGTTGGAATTTTCCGTGTTGACTGACCTTCATGTCTTAAAGTAATGATGGACTGTTGTTTCTCTTTGCTTATTTGAGCTGTTCTTGCCATAATATGGAGTTGGTCTTTTACCAAATAGGGCTTCTGCTCATCTTCTGCTCAAACGCATTAAGAAGGAAAGAAATTCCACAAATTAACTTTTAAGAAAGCATACCTGTTAATTGAAATGCATTCCAGGTGACTACCTCATGAAGCTGGTTGAGAAAATGCCAAGAGTGTGCAAAGTTGTCATCAAGGCAAAGGGTGTCTATTTGAAGAATCTCAAACATAAAATATATTTTGATTTGTTAAACAGTTTTTTTGTTACTACATGATTCCATGTGTTTCTTTCATAGTTTTGATGTCTTCACTATTATTCTACAATGCAGAAAATAGTAAAAATAAAGAAAAACCCTTGAATGAGTAGGTGTTCTAAAACGTTTGACCGGTAATTGCATGTTGTACAAAAAAAGTTATTTATGAATTATTTTGTCTTAGTTAAGAACAAATTGTCATCCAAAAGGCTTTGATTAAATTTCCAATATTCCCGTCCACGTGGAAATTCTGTAAGAGTTATATGGAGGCCTCCTATTAATATTTTTTTTTACTTTTGATGCCAGAAAGAACGAGACTAGGAAGTAATCAAGACGTCTAGCTTGATTAAGCCTCCTCCATGTATATCTCACTAGGTCAGGGTTTTTCAACCTCCATATATCCACTAGTTCTAATGTATCCATGATCTTTGTGATCTTGAGGGTGATAGTTGCTTGAAGGTGATAGCTTGTAGAGTGATTTGTTTTACAATCCATTGAGGTACTTAAATCCGTATTATAACCTCCCACCATAATAATAGATTATTTCATTGCTTGTGAGCTCAATAGATTATTATATCTATTTCCAAAAAGTGTGGATCATCATTATTTGGCCCATATAGATGCATTAGCCATATCTGTCATGCCCTGACCTTAGTTATGTTTGTTTTCTTTATTATTTTGGTTAGGTCAGGGTGTGACAAGGGTGGTTGGTTTAGTTTTTGTATTGTCTATGTGTAGTTGCATGTCAGCAGTCGTTGTATTAGCTTCACGTTCGTTTTTGTTATTTTGTTTAGTGTTCTTCGTTAATTAAAGAAGATGTATTCATGTCACGCTGCGCCTTGGTCTCCTCACTATGACGAACATGACAATATCTGTTTTTGGTCCAATAGCATATTCAAAATAATCCATCATCCTTGCGAATCTTTTTGCACAGTTTGCACAATCGGATCAACATTTTTATTAATTAGTATAATTACAGCTTTTGAGTTTCTTTGCCCATGACAAAAAATATATTTCTCCCTTCCAGTCCCTTTTCCACCCAACCTCATCTATATTTGTAGAATGAGCTTCCTGTAAACAATAGCTATTATATTCTTTCTCTTTTATCATGTAAAATTGTGTATTTTTATATGATCTGCTAAGCCATTACAATTATAACTTGCTCTACTTATTTCCCCAATTACCATAATGATACCCAAGTTTAATTTATACTTACCACAACTAATGTTTGTAAACTTACCATTAAAAAGCACCATGATGATTAAGTGTCCATATAGTTGTACCATAATTGTCACGACTTCTGCCGAAGTCGTTGCCTCTCCTTGTTCGGGCGGTGC
The DNA here is from genome assembly GCF_018296145.1 of Oncorhynchus tshawytscha. Taxonomy (NCBI): domain Eukaryota; kingdom Metazoa; phylum Chordata; class Actinopteri; order Salmoniformes; family Salmonidae; genus Oncorhynchus; species Oncorhynchus tshawytscha. Next base: position 26,143,310 of record NC_056436.1, on the reverse strand, counting down.
TCGGCGTTCGACGTCACCGGTCTTCTAGCCATCATTGATCCATTTTTCATTTTCCATTGGTTTTGTCTTGTCTTCCCACACACCTGTTTTCAATCCCATTCATTACCCGTTGTGTATTTAACCCTCTGTTTCCCCTCATGTCTTTGTCAGAGATTGTTTATTGTCAGTGTAGTGTTTTTGTTGTATAGGTGCGCGACGGGTCTTCGTACCCATATTTGTTTGTTCTTTTTCCTGTTTAGTTTTATGGAGCATGTTACTATGACATTATTAAAAGACTCCATTTTACACTCCGTTTGACTCTCCTGCGCCTGACTTCCCTGCCACCTATACACATATGCCTGACAGAATCTCTGACCAACAATATGAAGTCAGCAGGAGAGGACACTATGCTCATGGAGCTAGAGGAACGCGTTCAGGAACAAGCGAGGGAGCTTGACTGTATAAGCTCCGTCATGGATCGCATTGTCCAGAATATGGATCGCTGGGAGAGACAGGGAGTTTCTCCAGCGCCACCACCACCACAACCGGAATCTCCCTTGAATGTTTTTTCCTCTCCGGAATCGAAGATCCATTTATCCCTACCCACGGGATACAACGGTTTCCTCCTTAAGCTGAACTTATATCTAGCCACGGCCTCTCCAGTACCATCTGACCGTGAGAAGAGTTACGCCCTCGTCTCATGCCTCACCGGGAAAGCCCTGGAATGGGCCAGCGCTGTGTGTAGAAGGGAGGATGCAGCGTTGGACCATTTTGAGGAGTTCACCCGCCAATTCCGGACAGTATTCGATCATCCACCTGAAGGTAAAGCAGCGGGGAGGAGTGCACAGGAGTTTGCTTTGGAGTTTAGGACCTTGGCTGCCGGCGCTGGATGGAGCGACAGGGCCCTGATCGACCATTACCGTTGTAGTCTACGCGAGGACGTCCGTCGGGAGCTGGCCTGTAGAGACACCACCCTCACCTTCGACCAGCTGGTGGACATGTCCATCAAGCTGGACAACATGCTGGCTACTAGTGGACGTCTAGATCGGGGTCTGGTTGTTCCATCCTCTCGCACCCTCTCTCCCGAACCTATGGAATTGGGAGGGATGGTGCGCAGGGAGACCGGAGGGGGTTCCCGCTGGAGCACCATTCATGGTCGCAGAGGGCACACTGCTGGTCGGTGCCGGGTTGGTTCCTCTAGGAATAGAGAAGGCAGGCAGGGCATTCTGGCATCACCCCAGGTGAGTAGGCACCATTCTCATCCAGAGCCCTCTGCTGCACTAATGTTTGTCTCGGTCTCTTTTCCTGATTTTTCACTGCATTCCCAGTATAAGGCGCTAGTAGATTCAGGTGCGGCTGGGAATTTCATTAATAAAAGTCTAGCTCGTAGTTTAGGGATCCCTATTGTTCCTGTGGATATGCCTTTCCCTATTCATGCCTTAGATAGTCGACCATTAGGGTCAGGGTTTATCAGGGAGGTAACCGCACCTTTGTGTATGATAACGCAGGAGGGTCACAAGGAGAAGATTAGTCTTTTCCTTATCGATTCTCCTGCGTATTCTGTGGTGCTAGGCCTACCCTGGTTAGCTTGCCATAACCCCACTGTTTCTTGGCCACAGAGGGCTCTCACGGGGTGGTCGCGAGAATGCTCAGGTAGGCGTTTAGGGGTTTCCGTTGGTGCTACTACGGTGGAAAGTCCAGACCAGGTCTCCACCGTGCGCATTCCCCCCGAATATGCCGATTTGGCTCTCACCTTCTGTAAAAAGAAGGCGACTCAATTACCACCCCATTGACGGGGGATTGTGCGATAGATCTCCTGGTAGACGCTGCATATCCCAAGAGTCACGTGTATCCCCTGTCGCAAGGGGAGACGGAGGCCATGGAGACATATGTCTCTGAATCTCTGCATCAGGGTTCATTCAGCCATCCATTTCACCCGTCTCTTCGAGTTTCTTTTTGTGAAAAAAAAGGATGGCGGTTTACGCCCGTGCATTGATTATCGAGGTCTGAATAAAATCACAGTGAAATATAGTTACCCGCTACCTCTGATTAATATGGTTATTGAGTTAATGCACGTGGCACGTTTTTTCACAAAATTGGATCTCAGGAGTGCGTACAATCTGGTGCGTATTCGGAAGGGTGATGAGTGGAAGACGGCATTTAGCACCACCTCAGGTCATTATGAGTACCTTGTCATGCCATATGGGTTGATGAATGCTCCATCAGTTTTCCAATCATTTGTAGATGAGATCTTCAGGGACCTGCACGGGCAGGGTGTAGTGGTGTATATAGATGATATTCTGATATACTCTGCTACAAGTGCCGAGCATGTGTCCCTGGTGCGCAGGGTGCTTGGTCGCCTGTTGGAGCATGATCTATATGTCAAGGCTGAGAAATGCTTGTTCTTCCAACAATCCATCTCCTTCCTAGGGCATCGGATTTCCACTTCAGGAGTGGAGATGGAGAGCGACCGCATTACAGCCGTGCGTAATTGGCCGACTCCAACCACGGTAAAGGAGTTGCAGCGTTTTTTGGGGTTTGCCAATTACTACCAGAGGTTTATCCGGGGTTTTGGTCAGGTGGCAGCTCCCATTACCTCACTGCTAAAGGGGGGCCCGGTGCGCTTGCGGTGGTCGGCTGAGGCGAACAGGGCTTTTGAGCACCTGAAGACTCTGTTTACCTCTGTGCCTGTGCCTGTGCTCATCCGGATCCCTCTTTGCCATTCATAGTGGAGGTGGACGCATCCGAAGCTGGGATAGGAGCAGTGCTCTCTCAGCGTTCGGGTACGCCACTGAAGCTTCGCCCCTGTGCTTTCTTTTCGAAGAAGCTCAGCCCGGCGGAGCGAAACTATGATGTGGGGAACCGAGAGCTGTTAGCTGTCGTAGAAGCCTTGAAGATGTGGAGGCATTGGCTTGAGGGGGCTAAACACCCTTTTCTCATCTGGACTGACCACCACAATCTGGAGTACATCCGGCAGGCGAAGAGATTGAATCCTCGCCCGGCAAGGTGGGCCATGTTTTTCACTCGTTTTGTGTTTACTGTTTCTTACAGACCAGGCTCCCAGAACGTTAAGGCAGACGCATTGTCTCGGCTGTATGACACAGAGGAGTGATCCATGGATCCCACTCCCATACTCCCAGCTTCGTGTCTGGTGGCGCCTGTAGTGTGGGAGCTGGACGCGGACATTGAGCGGGCGTCACGTGCAGAGCCCTCTCCCCCTGAGTGTCCAGCTGGTCGTCTGTACGTTCCGTCTGCTGTCCGCGACCAATTGATCTATTGGGCTCACACGTCACCCTCCTCTGGTCATCCTGGGATAGGTCGGACGATGCGCTGTCTTGAAGGGAGGTACTGGTGGCCCACTTTAGCTAAGGACGTGAGCATTTATGTTTCTTCCTGCTCGGTGTGCGCCCAGTGCAAGGCTCCTAGACACCTGCCCAGAGGTAAGCTACAACCTCTACCCGTTCCTCAACGGCCGTGGTCGCACCTGTCGGTGGATTTTTTGACTGATCTTCCACCTTCATAAGGTTACACCACGATCCTGGTCGTTGTGGATCGGTTTTCAAAGTCCTGTCATCTCCTCCCTTTGCAAGGGCTCCCTACGGCCTTACAAACTGCAGAGGCCCTATTTACACACGTTTTCCGGCACTATGGGGTGCCTGAGGATATAGTGTCTGATTGGGGTCCCCAGTTCACATCAAGGGTCTGGAAGGCGTTCATGGAGCGTCTGGGGATCTCGGTTAGTCTTACCTCAGGTTTTCACCCCGAGAGTAATGGGCAGGTGGAGAGAGTTAACCAGGATGTGGGTAGGTTCCTGCGGTCTTATTGCCAGGATCGGCCGGGGGAGTGGGCGAAGTTCGTGCACTGGGCAGAGATGGCTCAGAACTCGCTACGTCACTCCTCCACTAACCTTACTCCTTTTCAATGTGTATTAGGGTATCAGCCGGTTCTGGCTCCTTGGCATCAGAGCCAGACCGAGGCCCCTGCGGTGGACAATTGGTTTCGGCACGCTGAGGAAACCTGGGAGGCAGCCCACGTCCACCTTCAGCGTGCTATAAGGTGCCAGAAAATTGGCGCAGACCGTCGCCGCAGTGAGGCCCCAGTGTTCGCACCAGGGGACAGGGTCTACTGGGCGGAGGCCGGATAGTGGTGACTATTTAACAGTCTGATGGCCTGAAGATAGAAGATGTTTTTCAGTCTCTTGGTCACAGCTTTGATGCACCTATCTCCGCCTTTTAGATGGTAGCGGGGTGAACAGGCTGTGGCTCGGTGGCTGAGGTCCTTGATGATCTGCTTGGCCTTCTTGTGAGCAACATGGCACACAGGCTACTTTCTACGGTCACTGACAACTGAAGAGATTCTGGAGAGAATTCAGATATAACATCTTGGCTAGAAAATACGTATAAGTAACCGTATTGAATGTAGAAGATTTCATTCAAAAAGATGAGTAAACATTTTTTGTTTTTACCTTTTTTGAATACTTGCAAAAAGAGTATGTTGTTTTAATCAATCCACCTTTGTTAACTCAAACATTATGCATTTCATTTTTGCGTCGACCTGAGACGCAGACGTCTCATCTAGCCATCGGCAAATGCAAATGCGCTACGCCAAATGCTAATAGCACTCGTTAAAACTCAAACGTTCATCAAAACACACATGCAGGGCACTGAATTAAAGCTACACTCATTGTGAATCTAGCCAACAAGTCAGATTATTAAAATGCTTTTCGACGAAAGCATGAGAAGCTATTATCTGATAGCATGCAACACCCCAAAATACCTGAAGGCAACGTAAACAAAAGAATTAGCGTAGCCGGCGCTACACAAATAGCAGAAATAAAATATAAAACTTTCATTACCTTGGACGAGCTTCTTTGTTGGCACTCCTATATGTCCCATAAACATCACTATTGGGTATTTTTTTCGATTAAATCGGTCCATATATACCCAAAATATCCATCTATGGAAACTGTGTGATTCAGAAAAAAACACAGTTTCAAAACGCTACGTCATTTTTTTTAATTAAAAAAAGTTGACGATAAACTTTCACAAAACACTTCGAAATACTTTTGTAATCCAACTTTAGGTATTAGTAAACGTTAATAATCTATCAAATTGATCACGGGGCGATGTGTATTCAATAGCTCCACGATTTCAAATCATCTTCCGAAATCTCTCTTCCAAAACTTCCTGTCGGAGACCGGATGGAAAGAGGTCTCTCTTTCTCGTTTGACCAAGAAACAACGAGAAGGCAATTCACAAGACTGGTGACATCGTGTGGAAGCTGTAGGACTTGCAATCTCGGCCCCATTTAATTTCGTGCCCCTTGAACAATACATGCAAGTGGCGCATGGATATTTTTTTCAGTTTTCAGTGATCAGTTTTTCTTGCGCTTTTCGATGAAACAGACGCTCTGTTATAGTCACAGCGGTGATTTAACCAGTTTTAGAAACGTGAGAGTGTTTTCTATCCACACATACTAATCATATGCATATACTATATTCCTGGCATGAGTAGCAGGACGCCGAAATGTTGCGCGATTTTTAACAGAATGTTCGAAAAAGTAGGGGGTCAACTTAACAGGTTTTAATCGCCGGATTTTTCTGATAATTAAAAAACATGTGAGAGCAAAATCACACACTTAATTAAGCCTCCAGATTCTCAAAATAAATGCCCATGATAGAAGATGTGTTACTAAAACAAAGGAAGACTATTAAAGTGTGTATGTGTGCCCAAAATGTTATGTGTTAGAGATGTGTTAGAGAAGATTTCTAGAAGACTGTATCGACCAAAATCCAACACTAGAGGGCAGCCTTTCCATACAGAAAATGAATGTGCCTATACAGTTAATTCGGAAAGTATTCAGACCCATTGACCTTTTCAACATTTTATACGTTACAGCCTTATTCTAAAATGGATAAAAGTCCATCGTTTTCTTATCAATCTACACACAAACAAAACATTTCTGCAGCATTGAAAGTCCCCAAGAAAACAGCGGCCTCCATTATTCTTAAAGGGAATAAGTTTGGAACCAGACTCTTCCTAGAGCTGGCCAAACTGATCAATTGGGGGAGAAGGGCCTTGGTAAGGGAGGTGATCAAGAACCCGATGGTCACTGACAGAGATCCAGAGTTCCTCTGTGGGAATGGGAGAACCTTCCAGAAGAACAACCATCTCCTCAGCACTCCACCAATCAGGCCTTTATGTTAGAGTGGCCAGACAGAAGCCACTCCTCAGTAAAAGGCACAACAGCCCACTATTCAGACCATGGAACACAATATTCTCTGGTCTAATGAAACCAAGTTTGAACTCTTTGGCCTGAATGCCAATCGTCATGTCAGGAGGAAACCTGGCACCATCCCTACGGTGAAGCATGGTGGTGACAGCATCATGCTGTGGGGATGTTTTTCAGTAGCAGGGACTGGGAGACAAGTCAGGATCGAGGGAAAGATGAACAGAGAGATCCTTGATTTTAAAAAACTGCTCCAGAGCTCTCAAGCTCTCAGACTGGAGCGAAGGTTCACCTTCCAACAGGATAACAACCCCCATATAGAATACATTAGACGGTATGTGTCTGAAAGTAATTGATGACCTATTTTATGTGTCACGTGGTTATGCCCATTTACAGTTGAAGTCAGAAGATTACATACACCTTAGCCAAATACATTTAAACTCTGTTTTTCACAATTCCTGACATTTAGGATCACCACTTTATTATAAGAATGTGAAATGTCAGAATAATAGTATAGAGAATTATTTATTTAATATTGTATTTCTTTCATCATTTCTTTCATCTTTCAACTTGGGTCAAATGTTTCAGGAAGCCTTCCACAAGCTTCCCACAATAAGTTGGGTGATTTTTGGCCCATTCCTCCTGACAGAGCTGGTGTAACTGAGTGAGGTTTGTAGGGCTCCTTGCTCGCACTCTTTTTCGGTTCTGCTAACAAATTTTCTATAGGATTGAGGTCAGGGCTTTTTTATGGGCCAAACAGTTCTCTTTTTGTTTCATCAGACCAGAGGACAAATCTCCAAAAAGTAAAATCTTTGTCCCCATGTGCAGTTGCAAACCGTAGTCTGGCTTTTTTATGGCAGTTTGTAACAGTGGCGTCTACCTTGCTGAGCAGACTTTCAGGTTATGTCGATATAGGCCTTGTCTTACTGTGGATATAGATACTTTTGTACCTGTGTCCTCTAGCATCTTCACAAGGTTCTTGGCTGTTGTTCTGGGATTGATTTGCACTTTTCGCACCAAAGTACGTTCATCTCTAAGAGACAGAATGCGTCTGCTTCCTGAGAGGTATGACGACTGCGTGGTCCCATGGTGTTTATACTTGCGTACTATTGTTTTTACAGATGAACGTGGTACCTTCAGGCGTTTGGAAATTGCTCCCAAGAATGAACCAGACTTGTGGAGGTCTACAATAACTTTTCTGAGTTCTTTTCTGATTTCTTTTGATTGTCCCATAATGTCAAGCAAGAGGCACTGAGATTGAAGCTAGGCCTCGAAACACATACACAGGTATACCTCCAAATTGACTCAAATTATGTCAATTAACCTATCAGAAGCTTCTAAAGCCATGACCTAATTTTCTGGAATCTTCCAAGCTGTTTAAAGGCACAGTGAACTTAGTCTGACCCACTGGAATTGTGATACAGCGAATTATAAGTTAAATAATCTGTCTGTAAGCAATTGTTGGAAAAATTACTTGTGCCATGCACAAAGTAGATGTCCTAACCAACTTGCCAAAACTAGAGTTTGTTAACAAGAAATTTGTGGAGTGGTTGAAAAACTAATTTTAATGACTCCAACCTAAGTGTATGTAAACTTCCGACTTCAACTGTAAATACTTTTTCACTCCCTTCCTTTCCACATGGGGCCGCTATTGGTAGCTTATTACTGAGGGTGATAGTGTAGCCTTGAGACAGAAGTGACTAGCTCTTAAAGGTGAGTGAATTAACAGGGACCTTGGGAAACTGTTATTTCCACTCTGTCTGGATTCTTACCGGGTTTTGTTCAGAATCTCTGGCTAACATTTGCTTCTACTCACCCATCGTATGGTTAGTAGTCTGGGACACTGCCTAGTAGCACATAAACTCAGCAAAAAAAGAAACGTGCCTTTTTAAGGACACTGTCTTTCAAAGATAATTTGTAAAAATTCAAACAACTTCACAGATCTTGTACATGGCTTAAACTCTGTTTCCCATGCTTGTTCAATGAAACATAAACAATTAATGAACATGCACCTGTGGAAAGGTTGTTAAAACACTAACAGCTTACAGATGGTAGGCAATTAAGGTTACAGTTATGAAAACTTAGGACACTAAAGAGGCCTTTCTACTGACTCTGAAAACACCAAAAGAAAGATGCCCAGGGTCCCTGCTCATCAGCGTGGAGGCATGATGACTGCAGATGTGGCCATGGCAATAAATTGCAATGTCTGTACTGTGAGACGCCTAAGACAGCACTGCAGGGAGACAGGATGGACAGCTGATCATCCTCACAGTGGCAGACCACGTGTAACAACACCAGGAATGCACAATCCCTCCATCAGTGCTCAGACTGTCCGCAATAGGCTGAGACAGGCTGGACTGAGGGCTTGTAGGCCTGTTGTAAGGCAGGTACTCACCAGACATCACCAGCAACAACGTTGCCTATGGGCACAAACCCACCGTCGCTGGGCCAGACAGGACTGGCAAAACGTGCTCTTCACTGACGCGTCGCGGTTTTGTCTTACCAGGGGTGATGGTCGGATTCGCATTTATCATTGAAGGAATGAGCGTTACACTGAGGCCTGTACTCTGGAGCGGTAGCTCAATCCCATTGAGCTCGGGCCATTCCCTCCAGAAATGTCCGGGAACTTGCAGGTGCCTTGCTGGAAGAGTGGGGTAACATCTCTCAGGAAGAACTGGCAAATATGGTGCAGTCAATGAGGAGGAGATGCACTGCAGTACTTGTTAGGGATAGGCGTCCCAATAGGCATCCCGCTTCTGTTGAAACTGGAGGGCGAGCAATTCAAATAAATAATAATAAATATGATGGATTTTAAACATTTATGTTCATATAAGTGTCTAATATCGGTTGAAAGCTTAAATTCTTCTTAATCTAACTGCACTGTCTGATTGACAGTAGCTATTACAGCGAAAACATGCCATGTGATTGTTTGAGGACAGAGCCCCACATCAAAATATTTTTTCACCGGCACAGGTTTCATAAATTCACAAATAGCAATTACATTTTCACTTACTTTTTGAAGGTTTTACTCTGTTTTGTCATCCAAAGGGTCCCAGCTATAACATAGTTTTGTTAGATAAAATCTTTCTTTATATCCCAAAAAGTCAGTTTAGTTGGCACCATCCATTTGAGTAATCCACTTGTTCAACATGCAGAGAAAGGAATCCAAAAATCTACCCCTGTACTTTGTTTCAACAGGTCAAAATACATATTCTATTTACTCCTCACATACCCTAAAATGTAATCAAACTATAATATTTCTTACAGAAAGAAGCATGTTCAATAGGAAATGTAGCATGTTCAATAGGATTTTAGCAGGTGCGTCCTGTCTTCATGGTGGGCGCAAACACGAATGACTGTGTCCCTGTACTAAAACTGATATTTCTTATTCGTTTTTTAAAAGTCTGAAACCTTGAACATATGCTGACACCCTGTGGAAGCCATAGGAATTGCATCCAGGGAGCTAATATTCAGTATGACCTTACACTTGGCATTCTAATAGACTCTCTCAACAACAAAACAATTCTGTTTGGTTTTTCTTTGGATTTTCTCCTACCATATCTATTGTGTAATATTATCTTACATTATTTTAACATTTCTACAAATTCCAAAGTGTTTTCTTTCCAATGGTACCAATTATATGCATGTAAGCTTCAGGCCCTGAGCAACAGGCAGTTTACTTTGGGAACATCATTCAGGCGGAAATTGAGAAAGAAGGGGCCTAGCCCTAAGAAGTTTTAATGCAGCTGGTGGTCACACCAGATACTGACTGTTACTTTTTGAGCCCCCCCCCCCTTTGTTCAGGGACACATTATTCCATTTATGTTAGTCACATGTCTGTGGAACTTGTTCAGTTTATGTCTCAGTTATTGAATCTTGTTATGCTCATACAAATATTTACACATGTTAAGTTTACTGAAAATGAACACAGTTGACAGTGAGAGGACGTTTCTTTTTTTCTGAGTTTAGTATCACAGCTTTAAGAGTGCAATCAACAGATTTGGCTTGAGCCATGGCAAACCAAGAGAGTTAGTCAAAACACAGTTTGTCTACTTTAAGTAGCATGTGAATCTACACTACTATCATAAGAGATAAGCTCTCAGCTGCTAATATAGGTTATTATGGAGCCTATAGCATGTGTTAGGGTGTGTGTGGGAACAATCCCAGTGAGTAAGCTTTGTGAGGCTCTAGGCCCCCAGTGCAGAGTGACTGTGACATACACCTGCGGTCAGGTTACCTGCCTGCCGGCTTGGGAGTCTCTGGGTGTTTGGCGTTGCTGAAGAGAGTGTATGGCACAGTCTGTTCCCTGCCAACACAGGGTGAGCCTCCCTCCCTCCCGGTACTGACAGCCATTCTGGAGGTAGCCGGGGCAAGCCCAGGCATGCAATCTGACCCTGTTGGAGATCTAGCCTCCAGAAGTATGTGTGTGTGTGTGTGTGTATGTGTGTATGTGTGTGTGTGTGTGTGTGTGTGTGTGTGTGTGTGTGTGTGTGTGTGTGTGTGTGTGTGTGTGTGTGTGTGTGTGTGTGTGTGTGTGTGTGTGTGTGTTCAGGCGTGAGTGAGAGACAAGGTTTATCTACACACAGCACCAGTCAAACGTTTGGACACACCTACTCATTCAAGGGTTTTTCTTTATTTTTTACTATTTTCTACATTGTAGAATAATAGTGAAGACATCAAAACGATGAAATAACACATATGGAATCATGTAGTTGACAAATCAAAATATATTTTAGATTCTTCAAAGTAGCCAACCTTTGCTTTGGTGACAGCTTTTCATACTCTTGGCATTCTCTCAATCAGCTTCATGAGGTAGTCACCTGGAATACATTTCAATTAACAGGTGTGCCTTGTTAAAAGTTAATTTGTGCAATGTCTTTCCTTCTTAATGCGTTTGAGCCAATCAGTTGTGTTGTGACAAGGTAGCCCTATTTGGTAAAAGACCAAGTCCATATTAGGGCAAGAACAACTCAAATAAGCAAAGAGAAACGACAATCCATCATTACTTTAAGACATGAAGGTCAGTCAATCTGGAAAATGTCAAGAACTTTTCAAGTTTCTTCAATTGCAGTCACAAAAATCGAATCCCATCAAATCAAATAAATGCCATTGGTCACATACACATGTTTAGCAGATGCTATTGCAGGTGTAGCAAAATGCTTGTGTTTTTAGCTCCAACAGTGCAGTAATATCTAACAAGTAATATCTAAAACACACAAATTTAAAGTAAAGGAATGGAATTGAGAATATATAAATATTTGGACTAGGAATGTGGGAGTGGCATAGACTAAAATACAGTAGAATAGAATAGATTAGAATACAGTATATACTGTATAATGCAAAATATGTTAACAGTGATTAGTGTTCCATTATTAAAGTGGCCAGTGATCTTTTTGGCCTTCATGTGACACCGGATGCTGTAGGTGTCCCGGAGGGCAGGTAGTTTGCCCCCGGTGATGTGTTGGGCAGACTGCACCACCCTCTGGAGAATCCTGCGGTTGCGGGCGGTGAAGTTGCCATACCAGGCGGTGATACAGTCCAGCAGGCTGCTCTCAATTGTGCATCTTTAAAAGATGTGAGGGTTTTAGGTGCCAAGCCAAATTTCTTCATCCTCCTGAGGTTGAATAGGCGCTATTGCGCCTTCCTCACCACACGGTCTGTGTGGGTGAACCATTTCAGTTTGTCAGCGATGTGTACACCGAGGACCTTGAAGCTTTCCACCTTCGCAATTGCGGTCCCATTGATGTGAATAGGGGGATGCTCCCTCTGCTGATTCATGAAGTCCATGATCTGCTCGTTTGTTTTGTTGATGTTGAGTGAGAGGTTATTTTCCTGGCACCACACTCCCAGGGCCCTCACCTCCTCCCCCTGTAGGCTGTCATGTTATTGTTGGTAATCAAGCCTACTACTGTTGTGTCATTTGCAAACTTGATGATTGAGTTGGAGGCATGCGTGGCCACGCAGTCATGGGTGAACAGGGAGTACAGGAGGGTGCTGAGCACCTTGCAGTCCCCCTATGTTGAGGATCAGCGAAGTGGAGGTGTTGTTTCCTACCTTCACTACCTGGAGGCGGCCCGGCAGGAAGTCCAGCACCCAGTTGCACAGGGCGGGGTTCAGACCCAAGGCTCCGAGCTTAATGATGAGCGTGGAGGGTACTATGGTGTTGAATGCTGAGCTAAAGTCAACAAACAGCATTCTTACGTTGGTGTTCCTCTTGTCCAGACCGGATAGGGCACTGTGCAGTGCGATGGCGATTGCATCATCTGTGGATCTATTGGGGGCGATAAGCGAATTGAAGTGGGTCTAGGGTGACAGTAAGTTAGAGGATATGATCCTTGACTAGTCTCTCAAAGCATTTCATGATGACAGAAGTGAGTGCTACGGGGAGATAGTCATTTAGTTCAGTTACCTTTGCTTTCTTGGGTACAGGAACAATGGTGGACATATTGAAGCATGTGGGGACAGCAGACTGGGATAGAGAGAGATTGAATATGTCCGTAAACACCCCAGCCAGCTGGTCTGCATATGCTCTGAGGACGCAGCTAGGGATACTTCCTGGGCCGACAGCCTTGCGAGGGTTAACACTTAAATGTCTTACTCACATCAGGCATTGAGAATGAGAGCCCACAGCCCTTGGTAGCTGGCCCCGTCGGTGGCACTGTGTTATCCTCAAAGCGGGCGAAAATTATGTTTAGCTTATCTGGAAGCAAGATGTCAGGGTCCGCGACATGGCCGGGTTTTCCCTTTGTAGTCCGTGATTGTCTGTCGACCACATACGTCTCGTGTCTAAGCCATTGAATTGCGACTCCACTCTGTCTCTGTTCTGACGTTTTGCCTGTTTGATTGCCTTTCGGGTGGAATAACAATACATTTATTCCCAGTCACCTTGCCATGGTTAAATGCCATGGTTCGCGCTTTCAGTGTTGCGCGAATGCTGCCATCTGTCCACTGTTTCTGGTTTAGGTATGTTTTAATAGTCACGGTGGGTACAACAACTCCTATACATTTCCTGATAAACCGTATCCGTGTATTCATCGATATTGTTTTCAGAGGCTACCCGGAACATATCCCAGTCAGCATGTTCAAAACAATCTTGGAGCATGGATTCTGATTGGTCAGACCTGCATTGTATAGTCCGTAGCACTGGGTACTTCCTGTTTGAGTTTCTGCCTATAGGAAGGGAAGAGCAAAATGGAGTCGTGATCAGATTTGCTGAAGGGAGGGCCTTGTAGGCATTTCCAAAAAATTGATTAGCAGTGGTCCAATATTTTCTCAGAGTGAGTGCTACAGTCAATGTGTTGATATAACTTTGGTAGCATTTTCCTCAGATTAGCTTTGTTAAAATCCCTGGCTACAATAAATGCAGCCTTAGGATATGTGGTTTCCAGTTTGCATAAAGTCAAGTGTAGTTCTTTGAGGGCCGTTATGGTATCGGCTTGAGGGTAAATATACCCGGCTTTGACTATAACCGAAGAGAATTCTCTTGGGAGGTAATACGACCGGCACTTGATTGCGAGGTATTCTAGGTCGGGTGAACAAAAGGACTTCAGTTTCTGTACGTTATCACAATCACACCATGAGTATTTAATCATGAAACATACACCCCTGCCCTTCTTCTTCCCGGAGAGATCTTCATTCATGTCAGCACGATGAACTGAGAACCCAACTGGCTGTACGAACTCAGACAGTATATCCCGAGAGAGCCATGTTTCCGTGAAACAGAGTATGTTACAATCTCTGTTCTCTTTCTGGATGGAGATCCTAGCCCTGTGCTCACCAACTTTATTATCCAGGGACTGATTATTAGCGAGTAATATACTCGGAAGCGATGGGTGGTGTACGTGCCTCCTGCATTGGACTAGGAGTCCACTCCGAATACCTCTTCTCTACCGGTGGTGTTTTAGACCAGCCTCTGGAATCAGTTCAAAGAAAGTTGTATTACTGGTCGTAATGCTGGTGAGTTACTGCCGCTCTGATATCCAAAAGTTTTTTCCGGTTGTATGTAATAACAATAATAACATTTTTTGGGCTAATAATGTAAGAAATAACACATAACAAAAACAAATGCTGCAAAGTTGCTTCGGAGCTATAAGCAGACCTGTCGTATCTGGGCTAATAAAATGTCTTCAATTTTTCAATGGGACCTCTGGACTGAGTTACTGTAAGAAGCAGATTTGTTATAGATCTGTCATTCGCATTAAAAGCAAGTCTATGAAGCAGTAGATATGTTCTATGTGCGCTATTTATAGTCTTCCTGGTCTTAAGTTTAGTTTTTGCATCTTTTACTTTCGGTTTTGTATACCAGCTTGTATACCAGCTGTACACCTGACAATACAATATGTTTGGTTATTGACACATAAACAGTGTCATGTCTACTCCCGCTCCTCCCCTCCGGGCATTCAATGTTGCTGGTTTACTAACCACCGGCCCTGGCATTCATCATTACGCGCACCTGGCATTCATTATTACACTCTCCTACACTACATCAACAGGCACATCTGGACTCCATCACTTCACTGATTACCTTTCCTATATCGGTCGCTCCCTTAGATCCATTCCCCAGGCAGTGTTGACTATGTGTTTCATGCCTGTGCTCTACTCGTGTATCTTCTACTGTGCGATGTTCGTTTATTAATAAACTCACCACCTTCACTTGCTTCCCAACTCCCAGTGTCCACGTTACAGAATACTGCCTTATCAAATGGAAGCATCCGGACATCTCCCAGAGGGTCGACCAACAAGGATACCTTCGCAGTCTTCAACGTCTCGAACATGCCCGAGAGGCGTTGCCTTTCACTAGCGGAGGATAC
This sequence comes from Oncorhynchus tshawytscha, assembly GCF_018296145.1. NCBI lineage: Eukaryota > Metazoa > Chordata > Actinopteri > Salmoniformes > Salmonidae > Oncorhynchus > Oncorhynchus tshawytscha. Next base: position 26,128,293 of record NC_056436.1, on the reverse strand, counting down.
TCTGCCACCAGTCGACCCAGCACATCAGTCCATTCAGCAGTCCGCCCAGGTCAGCGATGCCCGATTGTCCCTCCTGGATAAATATGATGGAACCCCATCTAAATCCCGTGGCTTATTACTCCAGTGATCCCTCTATTTTGGGCATCTGGTGGGAGCCCCCACCATGAGAGGTCCAAGGTTGTCACAGTTATTTCTCTGCTGACTGGGCGGGCGTTGGAGATGGGCTACGGCCGTCTGGGAGAGAGGAGATGAGGATCTGGCTTCGTATGAGGGGTTCATGGCTCTGTTCAGAGATATTTTTGATCATCCACCAGAGGCCAGAGAGGGGGGTGAGCGCCTACTCCAACTACGGCAGGAAGACCAGACCGCTGCCTAATACGCACTCACCTTCTGGACAGTAGCAGCATCCAGTGAATGGAATGAGCCGGTGCTCCATGCGCTATTCCGAAGAGGACTGCACAAGCAGGTCGAAACGGAACTGGCATGTTGTGATGACATCCTCTCCTTGGATGCACTCATTGCGATGGCCATCTGGTTGGATAATCTACTGGTCGGTACCCACATCGCCTCTCCCTCACACCGTGAACACTGTAGCAGAGCCTGAACCACTGGAGGTAGGGGTCACACGCCTCCCCGCGGCGAGCGATGCAGACGGAGACGGCTGAGGCTCTGTCTCTATTGTGGTCCAGTACATCCCAACTCGGGATCCACGAGAGCAGAGGGATGGTCAAGTGATCTTCCACCTCCTGGGGCAGGTGTGAGTATATCATCTTCATCAGTTTCTGTTAAACCCTTTTTAGAGTCGATCACACTAGCTGGCTGTCCCTCATGTACTGTCTCTACAGCGCTAGTGGATTCCGTTGCCATGGGGAACTTTATTGACCAGACCCTTGCCTCCTCTCTGAACATCCCTCATACCCCCTGTCCTCTCCGTTTCCAGTTCAAGCCCTTGATAATCGGCCACTAGGATCTGAAACCATCACACACATCCCCACACCACTCACCCTCACCGTGGAGTCCATTCATCAGGGAAACCTCCCCTTCTTCATCACTAGTGCACCAGCTCACAAGATCATTCTCGGCCTCCCATGGCTCTAATGCCATAACCCCACCATACCGTGGTCGAGGATGAGAATCACGGACTGGTCACCCGAATGCCGGAGGACCTGTATTCCTGTTCCCTCTTGTGTCGTAGCCTCTGTGGTCTGGGAAGTAGATGTGGACATTCGCCAGGCTCTGGAGAGGGAACCTGCTACCTGTCCTCCTGAGTGCATCTACGTTCCCATGGGGATAAGGGAGCGACTGTTGACCTGGGCACACAGCTGTTGTCGCTGGACAGAGATCACTCGTACTATACGATCACTCTCCGAAAAGTATTGGTGGCCCACCTTGACGCAGGACATTACTTGCTACGTCAACTCCTGTTCTGTGTGTGCCCAAACTAAGTGTCCCCGGCATGCTCCAGCAGGGAAATTCCTTCACCTTCCAGTGCCTCATCATCCCAAGTATCATTTGTCCATTGACTTTGTTACCGATCTCCCCTCATCTGACGGTTTCACCACCATTCTGGTGGTTTTGGACAGATTTTCAAAAGAGATGTTCTCTCTTTTCCAAGAGAGACCTGGTCCAATAGCAGCAGGGGGAACGTTTCAGACAAAACAACTTACATACACTAACACAACATTAAACAAAACTATAAACACACATACAGTACAACAATTACATATTACATTAAAAACACAAACATCTTGACTAAAACAGCTGGACTAAAAACAATTACACTCTTCTATGATATATACATCGATCAAGTGTTTAAACTCCACCAACGAAACTAGATCATCACATTTTAAAATGTTCAAGGAGAGAATTCCAGGACTACGGTGCTAAGTAACTAAAACTATTTCTACCATGACCTGTTCTAATTTTTTGGTACTGTTAGAAGCAAATCAGAATGGGACCGTAATTGATATTTATTTACTGACCTGACTAAAAAAGAACAGAGATAAAATGGCATTTTACCAAATATGTCCTTATAAATTAGTGTATACCAGTGTTTAAGCCTACACAAGGTCAATGACGACCAGCCAACAGCGCTGTCGAGATCACAATGATGTGTTAGACGTTTCTGATTTGTAATGAACCTGAGGGCTGCATGATACACTGAATCAAGTGCTCTCAGGGTAGTGGCTGGGGCCTGCATATATATAACATCCCTAAAATCTAAAACCGCCAGTAATGTACATCGTACCAGCTCCTTCCTGGCCTCAAAAGAAAAACCAGCCTTATGCCGGTAATAAAATCCTATTTTCAGCTTGAGCTTCCTTATCAAGTTCTCTACATGCACAGTGAAGCTCAGCTTATGTTATGTTATGTTAGTTGATGAACCCACACACCCAAATATTTGTACACTTTAACTTTATATTACCAATGTGATCATATACATTACGTTTTGAAATATAATTTTGGTCTGAGAAGAACAACATTGGAAGGGAAATTCAAGACTAGCCAATATGCAGTGATAACGTTTTGAGCCGATAGCCTACTGCACAAATCTAATTTCTACAGAACTGTTTTTAATAGGTTAGTAGGCTTCCGTTTTTCTGAGCGGTAGATCTCGGCCTGTATTAAGACTCAGAAAGTGATCTCAGCTTAGAAAGGTTGCTGACCACTGCTCAACATGAAACAACCTTCCGTTATAACTATGCCAATGATTGATTACATATTCTCTATGTTCAGCATAAAAAGCAAGAAATCATCTCTTATGTTCACTATGTTTCCATCTACTTTGGATACAGTGAAATTCACTCCAATAACAATATAAATACACAGCACATGCCAAGTCTCTGCTATTAATCCCAGGATCCATGGCGGGACCGGGTAGTTTAATGTGGTGGGTGGGTTTGAAATTATCTTCCCCTCTGATAATTAGCTTATCAGATCATTTACGCAGGTCAGAATCATTAGCTCCAATTGAATGACAAAAAGTAGATGAGCCACATAAAAGATAACAGCACTTTAAGCTATTCCAAAACCCACTGTAATTGTGTCTGGAGAGTACACAGTAACAAAGAAGTCCCATTGAGAATTCCCTGTATGGGCATCCTGGGTCCCCTCCTAATGCGACCTCCTGTATCTCAACGGGACTGACCTGCACGACTGCTGTTGACCATTGTTGACATGCAGTCAGAGACAGTCAGAGACGGTCTCGCTCTATGCTGCATGAATTCAGTGAAGTGACGTGAGCAACTGTTTGGTCTGACGGTAGAGTAGGTTACAGTCTGGGGCAACTGGAGCAACACACACGCGCACACACACACAAACAGACTGTGGGGCGAAGGGGGACGGGGGTAGTAAGATGACCCTGGCCAGCCCCTTGGCCTTATCTATGTCGAGTCGGGTGCTGGTAAAACCCAAGCTGAATTTAACAATTGCAGCCAAAACTCAGGCTGGGTCAGTAGATCTCAATGCCTCTCAGGTTAGTTACACAGTCTACCACCCAACACTGACACTGTCTACCACCCACACCACTCACACTGACATGGTGACTGTTTGAAGGTCTGGGAATGGAAAATCAGAGGCTTAAAGGATAATCCAGTCTGAATCCAGTCTCAAGTGGTCTTATAAACTAGGTATTGAGAATGTTCTTTAACAGTGTTCCAAACTAACTTAAAGACTACATTCAAATGAAACATGGTGACATCAGTAGCATTGTTGTGAAGATTGTCAAAGTGTTGGGGATTTAGTGGAGGTAAGTGTTGGTGTGAACTACGTTGGAGGAGAGACAGGGAGGGCTGGGAACTGCCTAATGACAGGCCAGCCAGGGAGATAGCCCCAACTGTGAATCATACTCTATCAGATGCCCTTGGAAGTCTCTTTGTTTGATGGTAAAACAAAGCGAAATAAACACAAGCTAAACTAGCCAGGCTTTATTTACTGTGTATGATTGTGTGTGATAAGAGCGTTGTAACACCCTTAGCTGGAGCTCAGATGTAACTAATGAGGCAGAGTGAGGCCAGCCGTTCAGGTCACACACAGAGTACTAGAGTAGAGTGGGGGGGTTGACTGACTGACTCTGACTGGGGTCACCAGCAGGCTCCATGTACATACCCAGCTGCACTCACACTATCATCAGGACAACCCACACATGCATGCATGCACACACACTCAAACAGCATGGTCATTAGTAAGTTGTCTCAGCTGCTCTATCAACAGCCTGACTGGATATGAGAGGGAGAGAGAGAAAGAGAGAGAGAGAGAGAGAGAGAGAGAGCAGGACCACCTCTACAAGGCAGCAATCTCAACTTTTGCCAGGACCCTGAAGGATGTCACCCTAAACCGTAGCCCCAGCACCTCACACAGGAGCAACGGACACCATGCCAAGACCAGCAAGACCCCCTCCCAAAGGACCTGCACTGAGAGAACGCCCACCAAGAGGACCTACACCCAGACCACAGCATCACCAGCCACACCCCAACCAGCTAAGACCACCTCAAGCAATGACACCCCTTGCTACACCCTATATAGCCCCTCCCATATCAGACCTATGCCCCTTCTGCCCACCCCATGACCCCTGCGGCAAGAACTTCAACATGAAAGCAGGACATACAGTATGCTCAGGCCGTGCCCAAGCCCCATCCTGCGACCTAAGAGCTATGTATCAGATGCTCAACATGCTCTGCTCACACCTACTGTGATGGTCCGGGCCTAAACCACACATAAACAACACTAGACACTATGGAACACAAGGCTTTTACTATTTCATCCTGGAATATACAAAGTCTGAGGTCATCTGCCTTTGGCATAAAGAGCAGGCACACAGACTTCATCAAAGAAATTGGAAATACAGACATTGTCATCCGACAAGAAACATGGTATAAAGGAGGTGGACCCACTGGTTGCCCTCTAGGTTATAGAGAGCTGGTAGTCCCATCCACCAAACTACCAGGTATGAATCAGGGAAGAGATTCAGGGGGTATGTTAAATTGATATAGAGCAGACCTAACCCACTCTATTAAATTAGTCAAAACAGGAACATTTTACATCTGGCTAGAAATGAATAAGGAAATGATCTCATCAGAGAAAATGTCCTCATGTGTGCTACTTATATCCCCCCAATAGAATCCCCATATTTTAACGACGATAGGCTTCTCCATCCTAGAGAGGGAGATCAACAATTTCCAGGCTCAGGGACATGTACTAGTCTGTGGCGACCAAAATGCTAGAACTGGACAAGAACCCGACACCCTCAGCACACAGGAGGACAAACACCTACCTGGAGGTGACAGCATTCCCTCCCCCATATGCTCCCCTAGACACAACTACGACAACATAACCAACAAAAACGGGTCATGACTCCTGCAGCTCTGGGTAAGTGCGTACATAGTCAATGGTAGACTTCGAGGGGACTCCTATGGTAGGTACACCTATAGCTCATCTCTTGGCAATAGTACTGTAGACTACTTTATCACTGACCTCAACCCAGAGTCTCTTAGAGCATTCAGTCAGTCCACTGACACTCCTATCAGATCACAGCAAATTCACACTCTACTTGAACAGAGCTATTTTAAATTATGAGGTATCAAGAAAAAATAACTGAATAATATTAAGAAATGCTTTGTGGAAATCTACCATAAAACAAATTCAATCCATGTTAGACAATTTTCTGTAAACAAAAGGTTTCACTGTAATCATTTTTATTTATTTATTTTACCTTTATTTAACCAGGTAGGCAAGTTGAGAACAAGTTCTCATTTACAATTGCGACCTAAAGCAAAGCAGTTCGACAGATACAACGACACAGAGTTACACATGGAGTAAAACAAACATACAGTCAATAATACAGTACAAACAAGTCTATATACAATGTGAGCAAATGAGGTGAGAAGGGAGGTAAAGGCAAAAAAGGCCATGGTGGCAAAGTAAATACAATATAGCAAGTAAAACACTGGAATGGTAGTTTTGCAATGGAAGAATGTGCAAAGTAGAAATAAAAATAATGGGGTGCAAAGGAGCAAAATAAAATTAAAAAAAAAAAATTAAATACAGTTGGGAAAGAGGTAGTTGTTTGGGCTAAATTATAGGTGGGCTATGTACAGGTGCAGTAATCTGTGAGCTGCTCTGACAGTTGGTGCTTAAAGCTAGTGAGGGAGATAAGTGTTTCCAGTTTCAGAGATTTTTGTAGTTCGTTCCAGTCATTGGCAGCAGAGAACTGGAAGGAGAGGCGGTCAAAGAAAGAATTGGTTTTGGGGGTGACTAGAGAGATATACCTGCTGGAGCGTGTGCTACAGGTGGGAGATGCTATGGTGACCAGCGAGCTGAGATAAGGGGTGACTTTACCTAGCAGGGTCTTGTAGATGACATGGAGCCAGTGGGTTTGGCGACGAGTATGAAGCGAGGGCCAGCCAACGAGAGCGTACAGGTCGCAATGGTGGGTAGTAAATGGGGCTTTGGTGACAAAACGGATTGCACTGTGATAGACTGCATCCAATTTGTTGAGTAGGGTATTGGAGGCTATTTTGTAAATGACATCGCCAAAGTCGAGGATTGGTAGGATGGTCAGTTTTACAAGGGTATGTTTGGCAGCATGAGTGGAGGATGCTTTGTTGCGAAATAGGAAGCCAATTCTAGATTTAACTTTGGATTGGAGATGTTTGATATGGGTCTGGAAGGAGAGTTTACAGTCTAACCAGACACCTAAGTATTTGTAGTTGTCCACGTATTCTAAGTCAGAGCCGTCCAGAGTAGTGATGTTGGACAGGCGGGTAGGTGCAGGTAGCGATCGGTTGAAGAGCATGCATTTAGTTTTACTTGTATTTAAGAGCAATTGGAGGCCACGGAAGGAGAGTTGTATGGCATTGAAGCTTGCCTGGAGGGTTGTTAACACAGTGTCCAAAGAAGGGCCGGAAGTATACAGAATGGTGTCGTCTGCGTAGAGGTGGATCAGAGACTCACCAGCAGCAAGAGCGACCTCATTGATGTATACAGAGAAGAGAGTCGGTCCAAGAATTGAACCCTGTGGCACCCCCATAGAGACTGCCAGAGGTCCGGACAGCAGACTCTCCGATTTGACACACTGAACTCTATCAGAGAAGTAGTTGGTGAACCAGGCGAGGCAATCATTTGAGAAACCAAGGCTGTCGAGTCTGCCGATGAGGATGTGGTGATTGACAGTGTCGAAAGCCCCCATGCGCAGCTACAAACCGTAGTTTGGCTTTTTTATGGCGGTTTTTGAGCAGTGCTTCTTCCTTGCTGAGCGGCCTTTCAGGTTATGTCGATATAGGACTCGTTTTACTGTGAATATAGATACTTTTGTACCCGTTTCCTCCAGCATCTTCACAATGTCCTTTGCTGTTGTTCTGGGATTTATTCGCACTTTTTGCACCAAAGTACGTGCATCTCTAGGAAACAGAACGGTCCCATGGTGTTTATACTTGCGTACTATTGTTTGTACAGATGAGTGTGGTACCTTCAGGCATTTGAAAATTGCTCCCAAGGATGAACCAGACTCGTGGAGGTCTACAATTTTTTTTCTGAGGTCTTGGCTGGTTTCATTTGATTTTCCCATGATGTCAAGCAAAGAGGCACTGAGTTTGAAGGTAGGCCTTGAAACACATCCACAGGTACACTTCCAATTGACTCAAATGATGTCAATTAGCCTATCAGAAGCTTCTAAAGCCATGACATAATTTTCTGGAATTTGTGGAGTGGTTGAAAAACACGTTTTAATGAGTCCAACCTAAGTGTATGTGTAACTTCCGACTTCCGACAACAAATTGGCGAGGACACTAGAACAGTCTGCACACCCGGCCTCACCCTACTAGAATCTGAAGTCAAATGTCTACTATTTGCTGATGATCTGGTGCTTCTGTTCCCAACTAAGGAGGGCCAACAGCAGCACCTAGATCTTCTGCACAGATTCTATGAGACCCTGACAGTAAAACTCAGTAAGACAAAAATAATGGTGTTCCAAAAATGGTCCAGTTGCCAGGACCCCAAATACAAATTCTATCTAGACACCGTTGCCCTAGAGCACACAAAAAAGTATGCCTACCTCTGCCTAAACATCAGTGCCACAGGTAAGGACAGCAACACAAATAGACCCAACCAAATCATGAGAAATCAAAAAGATAATTACTTGACACATTGGAAAGAATTTTTTAAAAACTGAGTAACTATAATTATATTTGGCCCTAAACAGAGAGTACACAGTGGCAGAATACCTGACCACTGTGACTGACCCAAAATGAAGGAAATCTTTGACTATGTACAGACTCAGTGAGCATAGCCTTGCTATTGAGAAAGTCCGCCAAAGACAGGCTATGTGCACACTGCCCACGAAATGAGGTGGAAACTGAGCTGCACTTAATAACCTCCTGCCAAATGTATGACCATATTAGAGACACATATTTCCCTCAGATTACACAGACCCAAAAAGAATTCAAAAACAAATCAAATTTTGATCAACTCCCATATCTATTGAGTGAAATGGTGTGCAATCACAGCAGCAAGACTTGTGACCTGTTGCCGCAAGAAAAGGGAAAACAGTGAAGAACAAACACCATTGTAAATACAACCTATATTTATGTTTATTTATTTTCCCTTTTGTACTTCAACTAGTAGCAACATTTTAAATTGTGTATTTTACATTTTACAAAATTGTATATAATACACTACAGTTGAGAAACAATGGGGAAGTCATTTTTCTTTGAAAGTTCATAAACTTGTAAACTCACATTTGAGAAAATGGCCTTTGAATTTTTTTGGTACTACTACTGGAGAGCCATTCTTTGTCTACACCCATTCAGCATCGTTCACACCCTCTTAAGCTTTAGCCCCACCCATCTCTTTAAGGGTTGATTAGAGCGTTCTGTACTAACAACAACAGTCAAGCACCCCTTTAAAGAACTTTACTATAGACAGATTCAAAATAGCTATTGATAACAAATGTGTATTTTGTGTTTGTGACCCAGAGACACTTGACCATTTATTTTGGGACTGTTCTTATGTCAGAATATTTTGGAGTTATAAGATTTTATTTTAAAAGAAACTACTATTAATGTTAATTTGAAAGACTGATATTATTTTTTATTTTGATCTAAATTATATGGACCCAATTTAACTTTCATTGTTAATTTGTTTATTTTTCATAGCAGATTCTTTATCCATAAAATGAAGTGGGTGAAGAACAAACCCCTCTTCACATTTTTTAAGATATAATTGAAATATTATTTTGAAATGATCAGTAAGTGTAAAAACAAAAAAGCAATACTTTTTGACAAATTGTCACACCCTGATCTGTTTCACCTGTCTTTGTGCTTGTCTCCACCCCCGTCCAGGTGTTGCTCATCTTCCCCATTATCCCCAGTGTATTTATACCTGTGTTCTCTGTTTGTCTGTTGCCAGTTTGTTTTATTAGTCAAGCCTACTAGCGTTTTTTTCCCTTGCTCCCGTCTTTTTCTAGTTCCCGTTATCTAGTTTTCCCAGTTTTGACCATTCTGCCTGCCCTGATCCTGAGCCTGCCTGCCGTTTTGTACCTTGTCACCCCACCCTGGATTATTGACCTCTGCCTTCCCTGACCCCAAGACTGCCTGCTGTTCTGTACCTTATGGACTCTGATCTGGATTATTGACCTCTGCCTGCCTGTCACGAGTTCCGCCGAAGTCGGTCCCTCTCCTTGTTCGGGCGGTGTTCGGCGGTCAACGTCACCGACCTTCTAGCCATCATTGATCCATTTTTCATTTTCCGTTGGTTTTGTCTTGTCTTCCTACACACCTGGTTTCAATCCCATCAATTACACGTTGTGTATTTAACCCTCTGTTTCCCCTCATTTCCTTTTCGGAGATTGTTTGTTGTATGTAGGTGTTTATTGTATATTCTGGTGTGCGACGGGTTTTTCACCTTCTATTTGTTATTTTGTATACTTTGGTTTTCGGAGGTTTTGATGTTTATTAAACAGCTCTGTTTTTACCAAGTTCATTCTCCTGCGCCTGACTTCCCTGCAACCAGCACGCACAACATTACACTGCCCTTGACCTGTCGTTTTGCCTGCCCCCTGTTCTAGTAATAAACTTTTGTTACTTCAACACTGTCTGCATCTGGGTCTTCTCCTGAAACGTGATACAAATTGAAAATGTATCTCAATATGTAATACCCCTGTCTGTTGTATTTGTTTAGATCATAATAATAACATTATCAAATTTTAAAAAGCAGTCAGGCACACAAGCTAACTTGCTAGCTACTTCCAGACACAACTGAGAGAACAGCTCACTGAGCATTACTCGCCTGTTATGTTATCTAGAGTGATGGTGACTGAAACTGTGCAGTCAAATTGTCCGTTCTTAAATTCAGAGCATATCGCTCTTGGAGCGTTCAGGCGCACACTGGACGTTCTGGCCGGGAGTAGGGTTGATCCGAGCGTTCTGACCTCACAATGGCAGTCCAGGACCCAAGCTAACTGGTTAACATTGGCTAGCTTGCTAGCTACTTCCAGATACATAATGAGTGAACACCCACTCTGACCAAGTAGTGACCCACGACATATGCCTAGTTTCCTGAAATGGGTCACATTTGCAGATCACTACAACACTGTATATAGACATAATATGACATTTGAAATGTCATTATTCAATTGGAGATTTTGTGAGTGTGATATTTACTGTTCATTGTTTATCGTTTATTTCACTTTTGTTTATTATCTATTTCACTTGCTTTGGCAATGTAAACATATGTTTCCCATTCCAATAAAGCTCATTATATTGAAATTGAGAGAGAGTGTCAATGACAAAGAGAACCGCCGGGATCCTCGATTTGGGCTGAGTGCTGAACTGGGCTGGGGAAGGGCTTGGGATGGGTGCTGTACCGCGTGGGAGCAGGCAGATCGACAGCCATGAGAACAGGAACATGAAAGCAGGGGTTGATAGTGGATCAGGAGCTACAGTGAGACAGTCAGGAGAACTTAGAGCAAGTGTTTTCTCACAGTCATTTCATTAGAGTTTGTGGGAGATAGCTTTCAGCAGCATTCAAAGAAACACGGTCATAACTCAGAGGGGCACATACAGCACACAACAGTACACATATAAACAGAGCCCATATACAGTGCATTCAGACCCCTTGACTTGTTACTTTACAGCCTTATTCTAAAATTGATGAAATAACTTTTTCCCTCATCAATTTATACACAATACCCCATAATGACAAAGCGAAAACAGGTTTGTAGAAATTTTTGCTCAAGTGCATCCTGTTTCCATTGATCAACCTTGAGATGTTTCTACAACTTGATAGGAGTCCACCTTTGGTAAATTCAATTGATTGGACATTATTTGGGAAGGCACACATCTGTCTATATAAAATCTCACAGTTGTCAGAGCAAAAACCAAGCCATGAGGTTGAAGGACTTGTCCATAGAGGTCCGAGACAGGATTGTGTTGAGGCAAAGGTCCGAGGAAGGGTATCAAAACATTTCAGCAGCATTGAAGGTCCCCAAGAACACAGTGGCCTCCATCATTCTTCAATTTAAGAAGTTTGGAACCACCAAGACTCTTCCTAGAGCTGGGCGCCCAGCCAAACTGAGAAATCGGGGGAGAAGGGTCTTGGTCAGGTAGTTGACCAAGATCCCGATGGCCACAATGACAGAGCTCTAGAGTTCCTCTGTGGAGATGGGAGAACCTTGCAGAAGGACAACCATCTCTGCAGCACCACCAATCAGGCCTTTATGGTAGAGTGGCCAGACGAAATACACTCCTTAATAAAAGGCACATAACAGCCCGCTTGGAGTTTGCCAAAAGGCAACTAAAGGACTCTCAGACCATGAGAAACAAGATTCTCTGGTCTGATGAAACCAAGATTGAACTCTTTGGCCTGAATGCCAAGCGTCACGTTTGAAAGAAACCTGGCACCATCCCTACGTTGAAGGATGGTGGTGGCAGCATAATGCTGTGGGGATGTTTTTCAGCGGCAGGGACTGGGAGACTAGTCAGGATCAAGGGAAACATGAACAGAGAAAAGTACAGAGAGATCCTTCATGAAAACCTGCTCCAGAGCGCTCAGGACCTCAGACTGGGTCGAAGGTTCACCTTACAACAGGATATCAAACCTAAGCATACAGCCAAGACAACGCAGGAGTGGATTCGGGAGAACGGTTTGAATGTCCTTGAGGACCCCGGACGAACATCTCTGGAGAGACCTGAAAATAGCTGGCCATCAATGCTCCCCACCCAACCTGACAGAGCTTGAGAGGATCTGCAGAGAAGAATGGGAGAAACTCCCCAAATACTGGTGTGCCTAGCTTGTAGCGTCGTACCCAAGAAGACCCAAGGCTGTAATCGCTGCCAAAGTGGCTTCAACATAGTACAGAGTAAAGGTTCTGAAAACTTACTTTGCAAATGTGATATTTCAGTTTGCTTTGTCATTATGGTGTATTGTTTGTAGATTGATGAGGGGAAAAACAACTGAATCCCATTTTAGAATAGGGCTGTAATGTAACAAAATGTGGAAAAAGTAAATGGGTCTGAAATACTTTCTGAATGCCTATCTGTATGGTGGTTTTATTGCTGGTTTGTAGCTGAGAAAGACATGGTAAGAACTTTACACTCTGACACAGAGACAGCAGGAGGAGAAGCTGCTGACAGTGTATGTGTGTGCGTGCGTAACTGGCTAGCTAGTTAGCGGTGTATGCTAGTATCGTTTCAATCGGTGACACAAGACTGGTGTGCTTGTTCAAGTGCATGTAAATGCCTGTGTATGTTTGTATGTTTTTTAAATGTATTTTTATTTCACCTTTAATTAAGCAGGTAGGTCAGGTGAGAACAAGTTTTCATTTACAACTGTGACCTAGCCAAAATTGTCAATGGTGGGTGTAGCTGGTGCATAGAAGTCATGCGCAGGAGAGCAGAGATGAGTGAACACGAAGCAGTTTACTAAGGCAAATAGTAAGACCAGGATGCAACAGCGTCACCAAAACCAAATGCCCAAAACAACTAAGACAGCACAAAGTATCACAAACAAAGTACAAAGTACCGGCTGCACAAAAACACAGGTACACATAAAACCCGGCGCTAACCAGCCGGAAGCGTGCCAACCTCAACAATAAACAATACCCCGCACAGACATGGAGGGAACAGAGGGCTAAATACACAGTAATTATGAGGAGACGTAAGCCAGGTGTGCATGAAAACAAGATGAAACAAATGGAAAATAAAAGGTGGAGTGGCGATGGCTACAAGACCGGTGACGTCAACCGCCGAACACCGCCCGAACAAGGAGAGGGACCGACTTCGGTAGAAGTCATGACAAAGATAAAGCAAAGCATTGCGACACAAACAACACAGAGTTAAACATGGAATAAACAAACATACAGTCAATAACACAATAGAAAAAGTCTATATACAGTGTGCAAATGAGGTAAGATAAGGGAGGTAAGGCAATAAATAGGCCGTAGTAACGAAACAATTACAATATAGCAATTAAACACTGGAGTGGTAGATGTGCAGAAGATGAACGTGCAAGTTGAGATACTGGGCTGCAAAGGAGGGAAAAAAAGAACAGTATGGGGATGAGGTAGTTGGATGCGCTATTTACAGATGGGCTATGTACAGGTGCAATGATCTGTGAGCTGTTCTGACAGCTGGTGCTTAAAGTTATAGAGGGAGATATGAGTCTCCAGCTTCAGTGATTTTTGCAATTTGTTCCAGTCATTAGCAGCAGAGAACTGGAAGGAAAGGCGGCCAAAGTAGTAATTGGCTTTGGGGGTGACCAGTGAGATATACCTGCTGGAGCGTGTGCTACTGGTGGGTGCTGCTATGGTGACCAGTGAGCTGAGATGAGGCAGGGCTTTACCTAGCAAAGACTTATTGATGACCTGGAGCCAGTGGGTTTGGCGACAAATATGAAGCGAGGGCCAGCCAACGAGAGCATACAGGTCGCAGTGGTGGGTAGTATATGGGGCTTTGGTGACAAAACGGATGGCACTGTGATAGACTGCATCCAATTTGCTAAGTAGAGTGTTGGAGGGCTATTTTGTAAATGACATCGCCGAAGTCGAGGATCGGTAGGATAGTCAATTTTACGAGGGTATGTTTTGCAGCATGAGTGAAGGATGCTTGGTTGCGAAATAGGAAGCCGATTCTAGATTTAATTTTGGATTGGAGATGATTAATGTGAGTCTGGAAGGAGAGTTTACAGTCTAACCAGACACCTAGATATTTGTAGTTGTCCACATATTCACATAGTCAGAACCGTCCTGAGTAGTGATGCTGGACAGGCGGGCAGATGCGGGCAGCGATCGGTTGAAGAGCATGCATTTAAGTTTTACTTGCATTTAAGAGCAGTTGGAGGCCAGGAAGGAGAGTTGTAATGGCACTGAATCTCGTCTGTAGATTAGTTAACACAGTGTCCAGAGAAGGGCCAGAAGTATATTGAATGGTGTCATCTGCGTAGAGGTGGATCAGAGAATCACCAGCAGCAAGAGCGACATCATTGATGTATACAGAGAAAAGAGTCGCCCAGAGAATTGAACTCTGTGGCATCCCCATAGAGACTGCCAGAGGTCCGGACAACAGGCCCTCCGATTTGACACACTGAACTCTATCAGAGAAGTAGTTGGTGAACCAGGCGAGGCAGTCATTTGAGAAACCAAGGCTCTTGCGTCTAACCTCTTGGTGCTAGGGGGCAGTATTTTCATTTTTTTTTAAACAGGATATTTTGCCTGGAAAAGATGCTAGAATATGCATATAATTGACAGCTTTGGATAGAAAACACTATAACGTTTCCAAAACTGTAAAGATAATGTCTGTGAGTATAATATAACTTATGTTGCAGGCGAAAGCCTGAGAAAAATCCAATCCGGAAGTGCCCCAGGTTTTGAAAGCGCTGCGTTCCAATGACTCCAATGACAATGTCCTTTGACAGCTCTTTGGTCTTGGCCATAGTGGAGTTTGGAGTGTGACTATTTGAGGTTGTGGACAGGTGTCTTTTATACTGATAACAAGTTCAAACAGGTGCCATTAATACAGGTAACAAGTGGAGGACAGAGGAGCCTCTTAAAGAAGAAGTTACAGGTCTGTGAGAGCCAGAAATCTTGCTTGTTTGTATGTGACCAAATACTTATTTTCCACCATAATTTGCAAATAAATTCATTAAAAATCCTACAATGTGATTTTCTGGATTTTTTTTCTCTAATTTTGTCTGTCATAGTTGAAGTGTACCTATGATCAAAATTACAGGCCTCTCTCATCTTTTTAAGTGGGAGAACTTGCACAATTGGTGGCTGACTGACAACTTTTTTTGCCCCACTGTATGTCATTGGATATTATCTGCTGTTGGCTTGTGTGGATGTATGTGTTATGCATCATAGCTGACTTGAGACAGTGTTAACAGTTTCAGGGCCATGGGCCTTTCTCATGATGGAAAAATACAGAATAACATGAAAACAGGAACTGTGCAATGAGTTGGGGGGGCACATTCAGAACGTAGTGTTGCGAGAACAAACAGTCTTTTGTTAGATAACAGGAGCCAGGTGCCTGATAACTGTAAATTCTACACAGCTACAACGACTGACTGCTTAGGGGGCTGGGACCAGCCTCTGCACCAACAATCAACGATAGGCTGGGTGAGTCTAAAACACGCCCAGTCTCTACTCTGACAGGCCGGCTCGGAAACAGGAACTACCTCTGTCAGAGTATATTTATAATATCTTTGTCAGGAACAAGTCAGTTCTCTGTTTGCCCTGCGAGGTGGGACAGAGAGCCCGTATATACGAAAATTGCATTTACCACTTTTTGCTTAGCTAATAAAAAATACATCGTATACAATCGGTGACTCAATGTCATATTTATCCTGATACCAGATTTGAATTGACGCAACCCTAACAAGGGTAGGATAGATATAGGTCTGTAGCAGTTTGAGTCTAGAGTGTCTCCCCCTTTGAAGAGGGGGATGACCGCGGTAGCTTGTGTTGTCTTTCCTGAAATTTGCCATTTGCCCGACTGAACCTACAGTAACGGTCTAATCTAGTCAGTGGGCAGACATTTTTAGAGCTGGCCAGAGATGTGGTATCAACAACCCCCACTCCATAAAAGAGGGACGCACCCCCGCCCCTCTTGACACCCTCACACCATATCTTTGTCACACAATTAGCTGTTTAAGAACCCGGACACTTACTGCAAGGTGAAGGAGCTATTTTCAGAAAGTTTTGGTGAACTCTCTGGAATACTGCGATTACACCTCTGTCAAAAGTGTGTGTGTGTGTGTGTGTGTGTGTGTGTGTGTGTGTGTGTGTGTGTGTGTGTGTGTGTGTGTGTGTGTGTGTGTGTGTGTGTGTGTGTGTGTGTGTAAGAAACTGTCCAACAGGTTTTTATTCTTTCTTTCACTCTCTCTTTGTAAAGTGACTGCTCCAATGGGAGTTCCATGCTGCAGCTGACCATTGAAAAAAGCTGACTGGTGAACGCAGCAAGTAGAAACACGCCCCTGATATCAGCTACTCAGCAAACAGTCAAGCCCGATCGTTAAGCAAGGTGAAGCCACCCCTCATTGACTACCTGCACTATCATCATCAGCCTGCAAGGCTTGGCAATTATCAGGGAGGCATGCAGCGCACAGGAGCGATGAGCTGAGACCAGAGAAATAGAGGGTGGTTACATAACGCCACTCAATCTTTTGTGTGCTTACGTGTAGCCTGCACCACCTGTAACTAAACAAGGCTTAGTTGCTCAGTCCAGCCGAGCAAACAACAAACACAAACAGCTGGTCCCTCATGTCCCTAATGAGAGGGGGGCTGACTGGCAGATCACACTCACCAGACAGGGCAGCAAGAGTAAGGTTACTCTCCATCACTCTCTTTGAATAAACAGCGTTGAGATTGCCTGCAATGACAACAAGCTCAGTCCGATGATGCTGTGACACACCACCCTAGACCATCTTTTTGCCAGTTCTGTCTGGTCCAGCGACAGTGAGTTTGTGCCCATAGGCGACATTTTTCCCGGTAATGTCTGGTGAGGACCTGCCTTACAACAGGCCTACAAGCCCTCAGTCCAGCCTCTCTCAGCCTATTGCGGACAGTCTGAGCACTGATGGAGGGATTGTGCGTTCCTGGTGTAACTCGGGCAGTTGTTGTTGCCATCCAGTACCTATCCTACAGGTGTGATGTTCGGATGCACCGATCCTGGGCAGGTGTCGTTACACGTGGTCTGCCACTGTGAGGACGATCAGTTGTGCGTCCTGTCTCCTTGTAGTTCTGTCTGAAGCGTCTCACAGTACGGACATTGCAATGTATTGCCCTGGCCACATCTGCAGTCCTCATGCCTCCTTGCAGCATGCCTAAGGCACATTCACGCAGATGAGCAGGGACCCTGGGCATCTTTCTTTTGGTGTTTTTCAGAGTCAGTAGAAAGTCCTCTTTAGTGTCCTAATTTTTCATAACTGTGACCTTAATTGCCTACTGTGTGTAAGCTGTTAGTGTCTTAAGACCGTTCCACAGGTGCATGTTCATTAATTGTTTATGGTTCATTGAACAAGCATGGGAAACAGTATTTAAACCCTTTACAATGAAGATCTGTGAAGTTATTTGGATTTTTACAAATTATCTTTGAAAGACAGGGTCATGAATAAGGGACTTTTCTTTTTTGCAGAGTTTATTTGAGAAGGTCCAGTGACACACATTTCCTAGGTGGCAAAGGTCTGGAAATTTTCCTAAGCATGGTGGTGGCAGCATCATGCTGTGGGGATGTTTTTCATTGGCACAGACTGGGAAACTGGTCAGAATTGATGGATGGTGCTAAATACAGGGAAATTCTTGAGGGAAAACTGTTTCAGTCTCCCAGAGATTTGAGACTGGGACGGAGGTTCACCTTCCAGCAGGACAATGACCCTAAGCATACTGATAAGCAACACTCAAGTGGTTTAACCTTTCTCAACAACTTTCCACTGAAAAAGCAGTGTGCGAAATTCAAAAATATTTTGGGGAAATATGTAACTTTCACACATTAACAAGTCCAATACAGCAAATGAAAGATAAACATCTTGTTAATCTACCCATCGTGTCCGATTTAAAAAATGCTTCACAGCGAAAGCACCACATATGATTGTGTTAGGTCATAGCCAAGTCGAAAAAACACACAGCCATTTTTCCAGCAAAAGATAGGAGTCACAAAAAGCAGAAATATAGATCAAATTAATCACTAACCTTTGATGATCTTCATCAGATGACACTCATAAGACATCATGTTACATAATACATGTATGTATTGTAAAAAATATTGTGTGTGAGTTTAACAGAACTGATATTGCAGGCGAAATCCTGAGAAAAATCCAATCAGGGAGTGACTCTTATTTTGAAACCTCTGCGTTCCTATGCATCCCTATTGACCATTGAAAGGGATATCAACCAGATTTGTTTTCTATGGCTTCCCTAATGTGTCTACAGTCACTAGACATTATTTTGAAAAATGAGCGTGAACGACAACATTGCGTCAGTGGTCAGGTGGTGGCTCTCAGAGTGATTTGTGCATAATAGACAAAGGCGGCCATTGTTCCTCTCGCTCCTAGTGAAAAGCCAATTGTCCCGGTTGATATATTATCGAATAGATATTTGAAAAACGCCTTGAGGATTGATTATTAAAAACGTTTGCGATGTTTCTGTCGATATTATGGATCTAATTTGTAATTTCTTTCGCCGTTGTCGTGACCGCAATTTCCGGTGGATTTCTCAACAAAACGTGAACAAGAAAAGGAGGTTTTTCGGCTATAAAAATAATCTTTATGGAACAAAATGAACATTTGCTGTCTAACTGGGAGTCTCGTGAGTGAAAACATCCAAAGCTCATCATGTCACGTTCTTTCAAAATCGAACCCAGAAGCAGACCAGGACAAGGAGAGTAGGAAGAAGGTGAGTATTTATTTACAAGTGAATGTGAATGGGTAGATATATCCAGGTGGCGTAGCGGGCAGCGGTGGTGAGTTGATGGGAGTAAATAGGTGGATCCAATGGGGTAGCGGAATCCTCCTCCGACCAGGCGGGAATGGGGTAAATGATCCGGGTGAGTAACTGAAGACAGAACAAACGGAGGTAAGTTTAAGGCAAGCAATATGTAAAAAAAAATATATAAAAAAATTATATCCAACTTGAGGCTGATACTCTGGCACAACATACTGTTCATGGCTAACGATCCGGCAGGGAATGGATGTCAGGTCCAGGCTTATGAAGAGGAGAGATGATGATCAGGACCAGGTGTGCAGATAGCTGATGGGATACAGGTGCGGGTAATCAGAACTCCCAACTGGCTACATTGCCCGGCAACCAGACAGGGTGCGTTCCAGGACGCCGGAAAAAACACTCCAGGACAGAACACAGGCAAAAAACAGACTCAGGAAACGGGATTCGTGACAGTACCCCCCCTCCGACGAACGCCACCGGGCGGACTAGAAGGAAACAAGGGAGGTTGGTAACCGTACAGGCACTGGAAGGGAGACATCCCAGTGGCAGATGAAGGGAGAGTATTATGAGCATACTCGACCCAGGGTAATTGAGAGGACCAAGAGGTGGGATCAGAGGAAACAAGACAGCGCAGCGTGGACTCCATCTTCTGGTTGGCTCTCTCCGCCTGACCATTAGATTGGGGGTGAAATCCAGATGTGAGACTGACTGTAGCTCCAATGGCCAAACAGAAGGATTTCCAGACAGCAGAGGTAAACTGAGGACCACGGTCAGAAACAATGTCACAGGGCAACCCGTGGACCCTGAACACCTCCCTAACCAGGATCTCGGACGTCTCAGTGGCAGAAGGCAGCTTGGAGAGGGGAACAAAGTGGGCAAACTTGCTGAATCTATCCACAATGGTCAGAATAACCGTGTTACCAACAGAAGAGGGCAACCCCGTGACAAAATCCAGGGCCAGATGCGACCAAGGTCGCCGGGGAATAGGTAGGGGGTGAAGAAGCCCAGAGCTGGCCCGATTGGTACTCTTATTCTGCGCACAAACAGGACAAGCGGCAACAAACCTCCGGGTATCTTCTCCCATGGCAGGCCACCAAAATCGTCTGCGCAGTAGCGCCATAGTCCGAGCAACACCAGGGTGACAAGCTATCTTGCTGGCGTGGGACCACTGAAGGACAGCAGAACGAACCGACTCAGGCACGAACAACCGACCAGGTGGACCGTTATCGGGCCCGGGCTGTGTCCGAAGAGCCGCCATCACCTCCTCCTCATTCCTCCATGTAACGGCTCCCACAACAACGTTCTGAGGGAAGATTCGTCTCAGTCTTGGCCCCACTCTCCTCCGTCTTGGAGAACATCCGGGACAGGGCTTCCGCCTTCCCGTTCTTCGACCCAGGTCGGAACGTCAGGGAAAAATTGAAGCGTCCAAAAAACAAAGCCCACCGGGCCTGACGAGAGTTGAGACGTTTAGCCGATTGCACGTAAACCAGATTCTTGTGGTCAGTCCAGACCACAAATGGTTGCTCCGCTCCCTCCAACCAGTGACGCCACTCCTCCAAGGCAAGCTTCACAGCGAGAAGCTCCCAGTTACCCACATCGTAGTTCCTTTCAGCTGGAGAAAGACGACAAGAGTAGAAGGCGCAGGGATGGAGTTTACCGTCAGTGGAGCTACGCTGGGACAGGATGGCGCCCACCCCCACATCAGACGCATCCACCTCCACAACGAACTGACGGGAAGTGTCAGGTTGAGAGAGAATCGGGGCGTTGGTGAATCGGCTCTTCAAATCTAGAAATGCTCGGTCTGCCTCAGGAGACCAACAGAACTTTCTGGTGCAAGACGTCAGTACAGTTAAAGGGGCGGCCACCCGGCTGTAATCACGGATAAACCTCCGATAAAAATGTGCAAACCCCAGGAATCTCTGGAGCTGCAATCTCGTACCGGGCTGGACCCAATCCCGAACCGCCCGAACCTTCTCTTGGTCCATCTTGATCCCTCCCCTGGAGATGATGTACCCGAGGAAGGACGTCGTGTGGGCGTGAAAATCGCACTTCTCAGCCTTCACGAACAGACGGTTCTCCAATAACCGCTGCAGGACCTGCTTGACATGCTGAACGTGGCTAGAAAGCTCCTTCGAGAAGATGAGGATATCATCCAGGTAAACGAACACAAAAATACCAATCATATCTCTCAGAACGTCATTCACCATACTTTGGAACACCGCAGGAGCGTTGGTCAGTCTAAATGGCATCACCTGGTACTCGAAATGTCCCATCGGAGTATTGAACCCAGTCAACCACTTGTCCCCCTCTTTGATCCGAACCAAATGATAAGCATTACGTAAATCAAGCTTCGTAAAAACCGTAGCACCCTGTAAAGAATCGAAAGCCGAGCTCATCAAGGGCAGGGGATACTTGTTCTTGACCGTAATATCATTCAAACCCCGATAATCAATACACGGTCGAAGAGAGCCATCCTTCTTGCTCACAAAAAAATCCTGCTCCCAGAGGTGATGACGAGGGCCGAATGAGACCTGTAGCTAGAGACTCCTTGATGTAGGTCTCCAAGGCCTCACGTTCAGGTCGAGAGATACTGTATAACCGTCCCTTGGGAAAGGCGGCTCCAGGAAACAGATTAATCGCACAGTCATAAGGTCGGTGGGGAGGAAGGGACAGAGCCTTCTGTTTACTGAATACTTCCCCCAACTCGTGATATGTTTCTGGAACCAGGGACAAATCAGGAGGAGCAGAGTCACTGACCTGACTGGAAACGGCAGGAGAACAGGCAGTCCTAAGGCAGTTAGCATGACAATCAATGCTCCAACTAGTTACCTTACCCGTCACCCAATCAAACGATGGATTGTGTTCCTTCAGCCAGGGGTAACCAAGAACCAGAGGAACATGGGGCGAGGACAGAATGAAGAAGGAGATAAACTCTGAATGATTTCCCGACAACAACATCTTAACCGGTTCAGTCCTCATAGTGATCCGTGCCAGACTACTGCCGTTCAGAGTGGTTGCTTCAATGGCTTCCGGCAATTGCTCCTTGGAAAGCCCCAGCTGTTCCACCAAGTCGGCATCAATAAAGCTGCCATCGGCACCTGAATCGATAAAAGCGTTCATCTCTAAGCTCTGATCCTTATTCATAAGGGTCGCAGGAAAACGGGGTCTGACAGGATTCTTGAGAGGTTGAAACTGGCTCGCTAAAATTCCTCCCAAAACTAGCGAGCCGGGCAGTTTAACGGGCGCTGTGGACAAGCGGAGATGTAATGTCCCGAGCTACCACAGTAGAGACAGCTGTTGGTCTCACGTCTACGTTGGCGCTCCTCCTTAGTTAGCCCGTGTCGCCCCACTTGCATTGGTTCAGGATCTGGTGGCAAGACCCCTCCACTAATCCCGTGTGGGAAATAACGATCAATACGTTCTGGTTCACTTCCTGAACCGAATGGTAACCGAGTTGCTGATTGATTGGATGGGCCCCACTGCTTCTCCCTCCTTCTCTCTCGGACTCTATCTACCCGAATAGATAAAGTGACCAAACTATCTAGGTCACTAGGCTCTGGATAGGAGATCAGCTGGTCCTTGAGTTGCTCCGACAACCCCTGGTAAAAACCTCTTGTAGTGATTCCTCATTCCAACCACTCTCCACAGCCAATGTCCTGAATTCTATCACAAAGTCTGCCACACTGCGAGCTCCTTGGCGAAGAGAGAACAAACGTTTAGCTGCGTCCTTACCTCGGACTGGATGGTCAAAAAGCTTTCTCATCTCTGCCGTGAAACCCTGGTATGACGTCATGCATGTGTCCCGTCGTTCCCAAACAGCTGAAGCCCATTCCAGAGCTCTACCACGCAGCAGCTCAATAACAAAAGCTATCCTAGCCTTATCTGTGGCGTAAGAGTAGGGCTGCAGATCAAAAACTAACCCACACTGTAAAAGAAATGAACGGCATCCTCCCAGATCTCCCTCGTACTTCTCCGGTGTCGGAACCTTGGGCTCACGGAAGGAACCTGCTCCCGAATCGGCAGGTGATATGGGTGAAACAGGTGGTGGATGATCCGCCGGCAACCTGAGCTGATCCTGGATACTCGTTAATCGGTCCGATAAGTTCCGGATTGAACCTGCTATCTCGTGTAGCGCCGTGTTGTGTTGTCCCAACATCTTCTCCTGCTGGGTAATGGCATGGCAAACGGAGTCCAGGTCCGCTGGGTTCATCCTTGGCCGGATCGTTCTGTCACGTTCTTTCAAAATCGAACCCAGAAGCAGACCAGGACAAGGAGAGTAGGAAGAAGGTGAGTATTTATTTACAAGTGAATGTGAATGGGTAGATATATCCAGGTGGCGTAGCGGGCAGCGGTGGTGAGTTGATGGGAGTAAATAGGTGGATCCAATGGGGTAGCGGAATCCTCCAACGACCAGGCGGGAATGGGGTAAATGATCCGGGTGAGTAACTGAAGACAGAACAAACGGAGGTAAGTTTAAGGCAAGCAATACGTAAAAACATTTTTTTTTTAAATTCTATCCAACTTGAGGCTGATACTCTGGCACAACATACTGTTCATGGCTAACGATCCGGCAGGGAATGGATGTCAGGTCCGGGCTTATGAAGAAGAGAGATGATGATCAGGACCAGGTGTGCAGATAGCTGATGGGATACAGGTGCGGGTAATCAGAACTCCCAACTGGCTACATTGCCCGGCAACCAGACAGGGTGCGTTCCAGGACGCCGGAAAAAACACTCCAGGACAGAACACAGGCAAAAAACAGACTCAGGAAACGGGATTCTTGACACATCAAAGGTAAACGATTTAATTTGATTGCTTTTCTGATTTTTGTGACCAAGCTTCCTGCTGCTAGCTGGACATAATGCTATGCTAGGCTATCGATAAAATTGCACAAATGCTTGTCTTGCTTTGGCTGTAAAGCATCATTTCAAAATCTGAGATGACAGGGTGCTTAACAAAAGGCTAAGCTGTGTTTCACTATATTTCACTTGTGATTTCATGAATATGAATATTTTCTAGTAAGATTTTGTTGTCCGTTGCGTTATGCGAATTAGTGTAGTTGATGACAAGGAGGGAGGGGTAGTTCTAAGAAGTTAATGCAACCGCTATGTCAGATTTAAAAAAAACTTCACGTAAAAAGCATAATCTGAGAACGGCGCTCAGAACCAAAAACAGCTAGAGGAATATCCGCCATTTTGGAGTCAACAAAGTTAGAAACAACACCATAATTATTCACTTTCCTTTGATGATCTTCATCAGAAGGCACTCCCATGAATCCCAGTTCAACAATAAATGACTGATTTGTTCTATAAAGTTCCATAAAGTCCGTCATTTATGTCCAAATAGCCACTTGTTGTTAGCGTGTTCAGCCCAGTAATCCATCTTCATGAGGCACAGGCACTTCATCCAGACAAAAACTCGAAAAGTTCCGTTACAGTCCTTTAGAAACATGTCAAACGATGTATGGAATCAATCTTTAGGATGTTTTTAACATAAAACATAAAATAATGTTCCAACCGGAGAATTCCTTTGTCTTCAGAAAAGCACTGGAACGAGAGGTACCTCTGTTGGGAGTGCGCGTCATGAGACCAAAGCTCTCTGCCAGACCACTGACTCAAAGAGGTCTCATGAGCCCCTCCTTTATAGTAGAATCCTCATTCAAGTTTCTAAAGACGGTGGAAGCCATAGGAAGTGCAACTTTATCCATATCTCAATGTGTATTCTGTAGGCCAAGCTTTGAAAAACTTCAAACCTCAGATGTCCCACTTCCTGGTTGGATTTTTCTCAGGGTTTCGCCTACCATATGAGTTATGTTATACTCACAGACATCATTCAAACCGTTTTAGAAACTTCAGAGTGTTTTCTAATACTAATAATAATATGCATATATTAGCATCTGGGTCAGAGTAGGAGGCAGTTCACTCTAGGCAGGCTATTCATCCAAAAGTGAAAATGCTGCCC
Source organism: Oncorhynchus tshawytscha (assembly GCF_018296145.1). Classification (NCBI taxonomy): domain Eukaryota; kingdom Metazoa; phylum Chordata; class Actinopteri; order Salmoniformes; family Salmonidae; genus Oncorhynchus; species Oncorhynchus tshawytscha. The sequence continues at coordinate 26,103,407 of NC_056436.1, read as the reverse complement.
CCTATCCCAAAAAGGTTAAGGGGAAACATTTAAATGTCTTGGAATGGCCTTGTCAAAGCCTTGTCAATCCAATTGAGAATCTGTGGAATGACTTAAAGATTGCTGTACACCAGCGGAACCAATCCAACTTGAAGGAGCTGGAGCAGTTTTGCCTTGAAGAATGGGCAAAAATCCCAATGGCTAGATGTACCAAGCTTATAGGCATACCCCAAGAGTTGCAGCCAATAGTTATGCACGCTCAAGTTCTGTTTTTTTTGTCTTATTTCTTGTTTGTCTCACAATAAAAAATATTTTGCATCTTCAAAGTGGTAGGCATGATGTGTAAACAAAATGATACAAACCCCCAAAAATCTATTTGAATTCAATGATGTAAGGCAATAGGAAAAATGCCAAGGGGGGTGAATACTTTCGCAAGCCACTGTAATTATTGCAGGGACATGTGGCATAGGAGTGACATTATCTTTACGCAGCACCACTCGGAGGGGGGTATGCGGTGTAGATATGTCCTGCACTACCACCGCTTGGGAACGAGAGATTTTAATCTAGATACACTACAAAAATATGTGTCCTGGAATGAGTATGTGATGTGAAACTAGTGTAGTGTAAAGAGGCTCTTGCACATTGGCTGTGTGTGTGAGGGAATACCCTCCTATTAGAATGGTCTGTGATTTACTAAAAACCTTTCCCAGTTAGAGGAACAAGGAAAACTCACAGAGAGTTAACACACACAGGGTACTTTATTGTCATGCATGGGTATGGACATGGAAATGTTTTTTTTTTACCCACGCGCTCCATAAACACATACCAAATATCCACCTCTGTTCTGCACTGAAAGGCAATGGCCAATGGTAGTCCATTTATAGGGATGCAAGAGCATGCATTGGGCCTGATTAGCCAGTGCAGGACCAGCTCGATGCTCTTAGCCAATCAGAGGCTGCATGATCAGCTCATGTCCAGCATGTGGGTGACAGCTGATGGCTGAAATCACGGGCTGTGCACTGATGGATATCTCCTCATTTAAGGAGAGCCAGATTCAGCCAGACTCAGAGGAGCTGAATATAAACAATTACATACACAAAACCTGTCCTGTAGCACCCTCTGTAGGGAGAATTATCTACACTGTGTGTATGACATGATACTGTTCACACACAGGTGAACCAACACTCCATGCACACCTGTGACGTCTGCTCAGGTAGGAATGTATCTGTGAGCTAACAGAACGACTAGTACCTGTGAGGAACTAACTCATGGGGAACTTCCTGTCTTATATAATGACCAATGTCTCATAAATCAATTAATACACAAGGCACCATTCAGCCTGTGATACAGAGTAAAGTGCACGTTATTGATGGAATTTACATGAATGACTAGAATATTCCACCCTGAAGCCATATAATCGTATGAAATTGATTAGAATTACGTATAACCATAGTCTGTACAATATGTCTATAATAGTATCTTAAAAACAGACTGTCTGAGCAAGATTCGGTGCCGACCTTGGCTGGGACCACAGAGTACTTCCCAGGGTCTCGGTTTCCCTATCTTGAGGGAGGTTGGGGATGGGGAGTAAGTCTCACGGATTCCCCTAATCTTTGTTGGCTGGGTAGCAGGACATTGTGTGCTAATGTTAGTGTGAATGTGTGTGAGTATGTTTGTGTGAATGTGTGTGCGTGAGAAGCCAGTATAAAATGAATTGTTTTGTACAACAGACCAGTGCTCTCGGGAATAAACCTTATTGACTATTTTAGCTGGGCCTCTGTCTGTTTAATTTCAATCAGTATCTTACAAATCCTGATTTAGCAGACTGAGTAGTTTAATTGAATTGGTTTATGAACATTGAGAACATAATTCTCGTGACAACGTACACACATAGCCAGAGCTGAAGACATATGTATTGGCCCACTAATGCAGGACTAGTAAAAGCCCAGTGCACTACTTTTGTCCAAAAATGTAAACTAAATGTATTTGAGTGTTTACCAGCATTTTATAACTTGAGTCTGATAATTATCTGTACAAAACATTAATTCTGATAATACTTGTGGAATTTAAAAATACTTGCATGATATACAGTACCAGTCAAAAGTTTGACACACCAACTCATTCAAGGGTTTTTCTTCATTTGGACTATTTTCCACATTGTAGAATAATAGTGAAGACATAAAAACTATGAAATAACATATATGGAATCATGTAGTAACCAAAAAAGTGTTAACTTCTTGGTGACAGGGGGCAGGGTCCAGATGAAATGCATGCCCAAATTTAACTGCCTGCTACTCATCCCCAGAAGATAAGATATGCATATTATTAGTAGATTTGGATAGAAAACACTCTGAAGTTTCTAAAACTGTTTGAATCATGTCTGTGAGTATAACAGAACTTAATGTAGCAAAAACCCAGAGGACAAAAGCCTGAGGACAAACCATTCAGATTTTTTTTTTGAGGTCACTCTCTTTTCAATGGGTTTTCATTGGCAATCCAGATTTCTAGCGGCAGTTCCTACCGCTTCCACTGGATGTCACCAGTCTTTAGAAAGTTTTTCCTTTGTGTAATGAAGAAGTAGCCCTGTTCAAAACGAGGGTCACTTCAAGTGTACTGTTAGATAGAGGCGCGTGTCCAGAAAGGTAGCGTCAGATTGTTTTCTTCCTGTATTCAACACAGATCATCCCGTCTTCAATTTTATAGATTATTTACTTTAAAAAATACTTAAAGTTGTATTACAAAAGTAGTTTGAAATGTTTTTGCAAAATTTACAGGTAACTTTTGAGATATTTTGTAGTCACGTTGCGCAAGTTGGAACCGGTATTTTTCTGGATCAAATGCGCCAAATAAATTGACATTTTAGATATATATCGACGGAATTAATCAAACAAAAGGACCATCTCTGATTTTTATGGGACATATTGGAGTGCCAACAAAAGAAGCTCGTCAAAGGTAAGGCATGATTTATATTTTTATTTCTGCGTTTTGTGTCGCGCCTGCAGGGTTGAAATATGCTTTCTCCCTTTGTTTACAGAGGTGCTACCCTCAGATAATAGCATCGTTTGCTTTCGCCGAAAAGCCTTTTTGAAATCTGACATGTTGGCTGGATTCACAACACGTGTAGCTTTAATTTGGTATCTTACATGTGTGATTTCATGAAAGTTTGATTTTTATAGTAATTTATTTGAATTTGGCGTCTGCATTTTCACTGGCTTTTGGCCAGGGGGGCGCTAGTGTCCCACATATCCCAGAGAGGTTAGGCAAATCAAGATATTAGTAGCCACCCTTTGCTGTGATGACAGCTTTGCACACTCTTGTCATTCTCTCAACCAGCTTCATGAGGAATGCTTTTCCAAAAGTCTTGAAGGTGTTCCCTCTTATGCGGTTAGGTGATAGTGGAGGCTAGGTCATCTGATGCAGCACTAAATCACTCACCTTCTTGGTCAAATAGCTCTTACACAGCCTGGAGGTGTGTTTGGTCATTGTCCTGTTGAAAAACAAAAGATATCCTTACAACGTGCAGATTTCCACCGGTCTAATGTCCATTGCTCGTGTTTCTTTGCCCAAGCAAGTCTCTTCTTCTTATTGTTGTTCTTTAGTGGTAGTTTCTTTGCAGCAATTTGAACATGAAGGCCTGATTCACACAGTCTCCACTGAACCATTGATGTTGAGAAGTGTCTGTTACTTGAACTCTGTGAAGCATTTATTTGGGCTGCAATCGGAGGTGCAGTTTACTCTAATGAACTTATCCTCTGCAGCACAGGTAACTCTGGGCCTTCCTTTCCTCTGGTGGTCCTTATGAGAGCCAGTTTCATCATTGTGCTTGATGGTTTTTGCGACTGCCTTTGAAGAAACCTTCGAAGTTCTTGAAATTTTCTGGACGTCTTAAAGTAATGATGGACTGTCGTTTCTCTTTGCTTATTTGAGCTTTTCTTGCCATAATATGGACTTGGTCTTTCACCAAATAGGGCTATCTTATGTATACCACCCCTACATTGTCACAACACAACTGATTGGCTCAAACGCATTACGAAAGAAAATAATTCCACAAATTAACTTTTGACAAACCACACATATTAATTAAAATACATTCCAGGTGACTACCTCATGAAGCTTGAGAGATTGTCAGAAGTGTGCAAAGCTGTCATCAAGGCAAAGGGTGGCTGCTTTGAAGAATCTCAAATATAAAATATATTTTGATTTGTTAAACACTTTTTTGGTTACTACATGATTCCATATGTGTTATTTCATAGTTTTGATGTCTTCACTATTATTCTACAATGTAGAAAATAGTAAATATAAAGAAAAACCCTGGAATGAGTAGGTGTGTCCAAACTTTTGACTGGTACTGTATATTTTTTTTTCAGGGTTTGCTGCAACACCATCAGCACCCCTACTTCCTGTGTCTATGCGTACACACAGGTAAGTACACCCAGTTTTGTGTGGTTGTTTGTTATCAGTAGGAAGTGGGTCAACAAGAGAGAGGAAATGTTACTGGTTCCCGACGTACTGAAGCACAGCTTGTAATTGTTGGATAGACCTACTGCTCTTTGTTTACAGTTAATGACGAAGCCACTCTTTACTGATCCATTCATCAAGCCCTTTACTGACTAGTACCTTCTGAGTTACTCTTTACATATTCAACGTGGTCGGAATCTCCCACTTAGAGTCAAAAGAGATCAGAGGAATCTGAAATTTAGACCCAGTGATGTGGTTGGAAATGACAGCCTTATACAAGTTGACTGAATCACAGTGGGAGTTATAGGGCTTCCACTGTATGTAAATCAGAGGATGGTTACTGCTGTAAAACTCCAGCTGTAGGCTAGGCACCACCATCTTAGGCCTCCAAAACCCATATGAATCCACTCCCTCCCAACCACAGGCCCCTCTATGACTGATGACGGGGGGACCCTAAAATAATTGCAACAAATGACACCTGGCAGTAGCCCAGAAGACATCGGCGGGCGTCTGCCAAGTCCCAGTGCCGGGCCAGGGGGGGCCTTTCATAAACACTGCAGGAATGATAGCCCCACCGAAGCCTGCGCTAAATTTTGCCCCCACACAGAAAGGTGATCGTGGGCAGAGAGACGGCTGCTGTGGCGGGGGGTGGGAGAGAATCTCCTTTTCCATTCATGTCATCATCGACAGATCCAGAACCAGGGGCAGACATGTCAATGCCAGTGCGTGAGAGAATGTTAGCATGACACTATACTACTGTGTTGTCGTGAGTTGTTCCTGACCACGTGACCTGACCAGTTTTCCATGGCTATAATCATAATCGGTCAATCATGACAGTTTCCCTGTTACTGCATTGATCACACAGTCCGATCAAACTGGCTCAGACTCCCTCCCTTATACAGCATCATTGTAACTCTGAGAACCGGATCCTAAGGGTGGGGTCAGTGTCGATTTTAGCATGTACATCTTGGTGGGACATACCATTTTTTTTGCATGGCAGCAAAACCACAACACAAAACTAGACAATACATTAATTGCATTATAACGGTGACAAACGGTGCCCAGAAACTGTTAGGGCCTACATAAAGCTGTCCCAACAGCAGAGTCACAACAGCAGTCCCAACATCTTACCACTGCTACACCTGGCGAAGCCTTGTCTAGCAGCAAAACAGTTCATTCAGCCTCATTTACTGCCGTTTTAAAAACATAGCTGATATGGTTGACTTGTTTAAACAAATGTGGTTTCTACTGACAATTGAGATGTACAAACTATGGTATAAGGGAACGACGGGCGGATGGGAACGAAGAGGGAACGACGAGCGGCCTTCTTGGATGGACACTTCGAATGTATCTCTATGTCAATACCCAAAGGGCTCGAATTCTCGAGGTTCTCCCCTTAGACTTTGAAGTGACATAGTTTCAACATGAGTGACAGAACACTGAGCCAATCACGGCACGACGCTCCGTATTTTCTGCTAGCTTTGCCCACCACCACAGAAAGCACTGAGCTGGGCTGAAACACCTGCATTTTTGAGCTGCCTTACTCAAGAAAACAAAAACGAGACCATGTTTGTGTGCGGCTTTATTAATTCAATGATGTATAGAGTTGAAGTCGGAAGTATACATACACCTTAGCCAAATACATTTAAACTCAGTTTTTCAACATTCTTGACATTTAATTCCAGCAAAAATTCCCTATTTTATGTCAGTTGGGATCACCACTTTATTTTAAGAATGTGAAATGTCAGAATAATAGTAGAGAGAAGTATTTATTTCAACTTTTATTTCTTTCATCACACTTCCAGTGGGTCAGAAGTTTACATACACACAATTAGTATTTGGTAGCATTGCCTTTAAATTGTTTAACATGGGTCAAACGTTTTGGGTAGACTTCCACAAGCTTCCCACAATAAGTTGGGTGAATTTTGACCCATTCCTCCTGACAGAGCTGGTGTAACTGAGTCAGGTTTGTAGGCCTCCTTGCTCGCACACGCTTTTTCAGTTCTGTCCACAAATTTTCTATGGGATTGAGGTCAGGGCTTTACCTTGACTTTGTTGTCCTTAAGCCATTTTGCCACAAATTTGGAAGTATGCTTAGGGTCATTGTCCATTTGGAAGACACATTTTCGACCAAGCTTTAACTTCCTGACTGATGTCTTGAGATGTTGCTTCAATATATCCACATAATTTTCCTTCTCATGATGCCATCTCTTTTGTGAAGTGCACCAGTCCCTCCTGCAGCAAAGCACCCCCACAACATGATGCTGCCACCCCTGCGCTTCATGTTTGGGATGGTGTCCTTCGGATTGCAAGCCTCCCCCTTTTTCCTTCAAACATAACGATGGTCATTATGGCCAAACAGTTCTATTTTTGTTTCATCAGACCAGAAGACATTTCTCCAAAAAGTTCCATTTTTGTCCCCAAGGGCAGTTGCAAACCATAGTCTGGCTTTTTTATGGCGGTTTTTGAGCTGTGGCTTCTTCCTTGCTGAGCGGCCTTTCAGGTTATGTTGATATAGGACTCGTTTTACTGTGGATATAGATACTTTTGTACCCGTTTCCTCCAGCATCTTCACACGGTCCTTTGCTGTTGTTCTGGGATTGAGTCGCACTTTGCGTACCAAAGTATGTTCATCTCTAGGAGACAGAGAACATCTCCTTCCTGAGCGGTATGACGGCTGCGTGGTTCCATGGTGTTTATACTTGCGTACTATTGTTTGTACAGATGAACGTGGTACCTTCAGGCATTTGGAAATTGTTCCCAAGGATGAACCAGACTCGTGGAGGTCTACCATTTTTTTTCTGAGGTCTTGGCTGATTTCTTTTGAGTTTCCCATGATGTCAAGCAAAGAGGCACTGAGTTTGAAGGTAGGCCTTGAAATACATCCACAGGTACACCTCCAATTGACTCAAATGATGTCAATTTGCCTATCAGAAGCTTCTAAATCCATGACATCATTTTCTGGAATTTTCCAAGCTGTTTAAAGGCACAGTCAACTTAGTGTATGTAAACTTCTGACCCACTGAAATTGTGACACAGTGAATTATAAGTGAAATAATCTGTCTGTAAACAATTGTTAGAAAATGTACTTGTCTCATGCACAAAGTAGATGTCCTAACCGACTTGCCAAAACTATAGTATTTAAGAAATTTGTGGAGTTGTTGAAAAATGTGTTTTAATGACTCAAACCTAGTGTATCAATATAAAATGCATAACAGTCAAGACGCCCCCCCCCCAAATTAAAAAATATATATATATTTATATATATTTTTTGCTAGAAATGTGGGGCCCAAAACAGGTGCCCCACCTCCCCTGAATGAGGGTGTCACGGATTCCCCCGGTACTGCTGCTCATTTCGTTCACCAGCTCCAGGTCTACGTCACCGGCCTAGAGGTCTACGTCTACGTCACTGAACTGGATCATTACCATCAACCCCGAACTGTCTTGTCTCATTACGCACACCTGGTTCCCATTCCCACTGTTTAGTATGTTTATATATGTGCCCTCTGTTCCATGCCCGGTGGTCATGTGAGTACATGTGCTCTGTTGTGTCGGCTTGCGTGTTTTACCGTGTTAGTGTGCACTTGTTTTTACGCATCTCGTCCTGTGTATTGTTATCACAGGTCTCGTCCAGTGTATTTATTAGAGGCTAACATCTCACACTTTGTTTGGGTTACAGCCCTGTGTTATATACACTGCTCAAAAAAATAAAGGGAACACTAAAATAACACATCCTAGATCTGAATGAACTCTTTACATAGTTGAATATGCTGACAACAAAATCACACAAAAATGATCAATGGAAATCAAATTTACCACACTACAGGCTGATCCAACTTTGATGTAATGTCCTTAAAACAAGTCAAAATTAGGCTCAGTAGTGTGTGTGGCCTCCACGTGCCTGTATGACCTCCCTACAATGCCTGGGCATGCTCCTGATGAGGTGGCTGATGGTCTCCTGAGGGATCTCCTCCCAGACCTGGACTAAAGCATTCGCCAACTCCTGGACAGTCTGTGGTGCAATGTGGCGTTGGTGGATGGAGCGAGACATGATGTCCCAGATGTGCTCAATTGGATTCAGGTCTGGGGAACAGGCAGGCCAGTCCATAGCATCAATGCCTTCCTCTTGCAGGAACTGCTGACACACTCCAGCCACATGAGGTCTAGCATTGTCTTGCATTAGGAGGAACCCAGGGCCAACCGCACCAGCATATGGTCTCGCAAGGGGTCTGAGGATCTCATCTCGGTACCTAATGGCAGTCAGGCTACCTCTGGCGAGCACATGGAGGGCTGTGCGGCCCCCCAAAGAAATGCCACCCCACACCATGACTGACCCACCGCCAAACCGGTCATGCTGGAGGATGTTGCAGGCGACAGAACGTTCTCCACGGCGTCTCCAGACTCTGTCACATCTGTCACGTGCTCAGTGTGAACCTGCTTTCATTTGTGAAGAGCACAGGGTGCCATTGGCGAATTTGCCAATCTTGATGTTCTCTGACAAATGCCAAACGTCCTGCACGGTGTTGGGCTGTAAGCACAACCCCCACCTGTGGACGTCGGGCCCTCATATCACCCTCGTGGAGTCTGTTTTTGACCGTTTGCGCAGACACATGCACATTTGTGGCCTGCTGGAGGTCATTTTGCAGGGCTCTGGCAGTGCTCCTCCTGCTCCTCCTTGCACAAAGGCGGAGGTAGCGGTCCTACTGCTGGGTTGTTGCCCTCCTACGGCCTCCTCCACGTCTCCGGATGTACTGGCCTGTCTCCTGGTAGCGCCTCCATGCTCTGGACACTACGCTGATAGACACAGCAAACCTTCTTGCCACAGCTCGCATTGATGTGCCATCCTGGATGAGCTGCACTACCTGAGCCACTTGTGTGGGTTGTAGACTCCGTCTTATGCTACCACTAGAGTGAAAGCACCGCCAGCATTCAAAAGTGACCAAAACATCAGCCAGGAAGCATAGGAACTGAGAAGTGGTCTGGTCACCACCTGCAGAACCACTCCTTTATTGGGGGTGTCTTGCTAATTGCCTATAATTTCCACCTGTTGTCTATTCCATTTGCACAACAGCATGTGAAATTTATTGTCAATCAGTGTTGCTTCCTAAGTGGACAGTTTGATTTCACAGAAGTGTGATTGACTTGGAGTTACATTGTGTTGTTTAAGTGTTCCCTTTATTTTTTTGAGCAGTAAATATACACATGTTTGTTTTGGGCTTCATCCCTGTCATGTTCATGACGTACGCTGTTTTGGGTAGTGAAATTTAAAAAACTATTTCGTATTCCTGTGGCTGTCTCCTATCATTATACAACGTGGCAGATGTGTCGCCACTGGGTGGAGATGTGGGGTTGACTCACTCCATACTGTTGCGGTGCTGACAAAGAATCAGGGACACACTGCATTTATTGCATTACCCTGTTGGTTCAGTGCTGGAGTGTGTTGGTAATAAGAGGGATGAAAGGGAGTGTGTGAGTGTGCGCTAATGACAGTGAAATGTGTGTGTGGTTTATTTAAGGCCTTGCTGAGGAGACTGGCTCCTTTGCTAAGGCTGGGAGTCTGATTGGGGGAGAGAGTCTGGCCCTGGCCTCCTTGCCTGCCACTCCCACAGACAATCTGGAGCTATACCCCTTCTCCCACTCTACAAAACCCACACCCCCTACAATGCCACACCCAAAGCCTTCCCAAGCTGCTACTGCTTTACAATAAACTGAAACAAACAAAGGTATGCACACACAAAAACACACCTCCCACCCATCCTACACTCAAAAAGCTCAACATGTAAGTACTGAGTCCCTTGTGGGGTACAGTAAAGTCACAGTCTGAGAGGTGAGTACCTCAGATGTCCACCATTGTTTCTGTACCCAAGAAAGCGAAGGAAACTGAACTAAATTAGTATCACCCCATAGCACACACTTCTGTCATCATCAAGTGATTTGATAGGCTAGTTAAGAATCATATCACCTCCATCTTACCCAAAACCCTAGACCCACTGCAATTTGCATACCGCCCCAAATGTTCCACAGATGATACAATCAACATCGCACTGCACACTGCCCTATCCCATCTGGGAAAGAGGATATAAGAATGCTGTTGATTGACTACAGCTCAGCCTTCAACCATAGTACTCTCCAAGTTCATCATTAAGCTTGGGGCCCTGTGCAACTGGGTCTTGGACTTCCTGATGGGCTGCCCCCAGGTGGTGAAGGTAGGCAACAACACCTCCACTACACTGATCCTCAAAAAAGGGGCCCCACTAGGGTGCGTGCTCAGCCCCCTCCTGTACTCCCGGTTTGCCTTCTAGATGGTAGCGCGGTGAACAGACCGTTGGCTCGGGTGGCTGAGGTCCTTGATAATTATTTTGGCCTTCCTGTGACACCGGGTACTGTAGATGTCCTGGAGAGCAGGCACTGTGCCCCGGGTGATGCGTTGTGCTAACCGCACCACCCACTGGAGAGCCCTGCGTTTGAGGATGTTTTTTAAAATGTATTTTATTTCACCTTTATTTAACCAGGTAGGCCAGTTGAGAACAAGTTCTCATTTACAACTACGACCTGGCCAAGATAAAGCAAAGCAGTGCGACTAAAACAACACAGAGTTACACATAGGATAAACAAATGTACAGTTAATAACACAATACAAAAATCTTTATACAGTGTGTGCAAATGGAGTAAGGAGGTATGGCAATAAATAGGCCAGAGTAGTGAAGGTATTACAATTTAGCAAATTAACACGAGTGTAGATGTGCAGATGATGATGTGCAACTAGAAATACTGGTGTGCAAAAAAGTAAATTAAACAATGTGGGGATGAGGTAGGTAGTTGAATGGGCTATTTACAGATGGGCAATGTACAGCTGCAGCGATCGGTAAACTGCTCCGATAGCTGATGCTTAAAGTTAGTGAGGTAGACATAAGTCTCCAACTTCAGGGATTTTTGCAATTCGTTCCAGTCATTGGCAGCAGAGAACTGGAAGGAAAGGCGGGCAAATTAGGTGTTGGCTTTGGGGATGACCAGTGAGATATTTCTGCTGGAGCGCATACTATGGGTGGGTATTGTTATGGTGACCAGTGAGCTGAGATAAGGCAGAGGTTCAGTTGCTGTGCAAGGCGGTGATACAGCCCAACAGAATGCTCTCAATGGTGCATCTGTACAAGTTTGTGAGTGTGTGTGTGAGATCCACAGTGTCTCATTATTTCCACTGTTGAAAGATAAAGGCCCCTGATACAACGACTTTGATTCCATGACACACCACAGAATTGTAGTACACAATGCAAAAGTATTTCATCCATCAACGCAAACTATCTATCTATATACGATTGGCCCGGACTCTCCTGTTTGCCTAGACAAGCACAGGTAGGTACGTACTGTAGATGAATGTTTAGGCAGAAAGCGGCTTAGCATTGACAGTAATGTGTGAGAGGGAAACGAAGGAGAATTTACCCCTCCATGTATTAATGGTTCAATAGCATCTTATAGTTTCTCAAATGATGTCCTCCTCTCTTTTAAGTAATGGCAAATTCTTTAGGCCCAGGCTGGAGATGAGAAGAGATGGGTTTGTGTTGGCAGGGACAAGCTGAGCTGGGTAATCACCAAGAGTGGAGAGACCCGGATGTACAGGAGAGACAGGCACTCAATACCAACCAGCTCCAATCTCCTGTCTGCATACCCTGACAGCATCAGCTCATGTTTCACAGCATGATAATACATGGCCCCATGTCACAAGGATCTGTTCACAATTCCTGGAAGCTGAAAAGGTCAGAGTTCTTCCATGGTCTGCATACTCACCAAACAATTCACCCGTTGAGCATGTTAGGAATGCTCTGGATCGACATCTACAATAGCATGTTCCAGTTCCCGCAATTATCCAGCAACTCAAATCAAATCACATTTTATTAGTCACATGCGCAGAATACAACAGGTGTAGACCTTACAGTGAAATGCTTACTTACAAGCCCCTAACCAACAATGCAGTTTAGAAAATAAGAATAAGAAATAAAAGGAACAAGTAATTAAAGAGCAGCAGTAAAATAACCATTGTGAGACTATATGCAAGGGGTACCTGTACAGAGTTGATGTGTGGGGGCACCAGTTAGTCAAGGTAATTGAGGTAATATGTACATGTAGGTAGAGTTATTAAAGTGACTATGTATAGATAATAACAGACAGTAGTGGCGTAAAAGAGGGGGTGGGCAATGCAAATAGTCTGGGTAGCCATTTGATTAGATGTTCAGTAGTCTTATGGCTTGGGGGTAGAAGCTGTTCAGAAGCCTCTTGGACCTAGACTTGGCGCTCTGGTCCTGCTTGCAGTGCGGTAGCAGAGAAAAAAGTCTATGATTATTGTGGCTGGAGTCTTTTACAATTTTTAGGGCCTTCCTCTGACACCACATGGTATAGACGTCCTGGATGGCAGGAAGTTTGGCCCCAGTGATGTACTGGGCCATACGCACTACCCTCTGTAGTGCCTTGTGGTCGGAGGCCGAGTAGTTACCATACTAGGCAGTGATGCAACCGGTCAGGATGCTCTCAATGGTGCAGCTGTAGAACCTTCTGAGGATCTGAGGACCCATGCCAAATCTTTTCAGTCTCCTGAGTGGGAATAGGTTTTGTTGTGCCCTCTTCACGACTGTCTTGGTGAACTTGGACCATGTTAGTTTGTTGGTGATGTGGACACCAAGGAACTTGAAGCTCTCAACCTGCTCTACTATAGCCCCGTCGATGAGAATGGGGGCTTGCTCAGTCCTCCTTTTCGTATATTCCACAATCATCTCTTTTGTCTTGATGATGTTGCAGGAGAGGTTGTTGTCCTAACATCACACGGCCAGGTCTCTGACCTCCTTCCCATAGGCTGTCTCCCATAGGCTGTCTCGATCATTGTCTGTGATCAGGCCTACCACTGTTGTGTCATCGGCAAACTTAATGATGGTGTTGGAGTCGTGCCTGACCGTGTAGTCATGAGTGAATAGGGAGTACAGGAGGGGACTGAGCATGCACCCCTGAGGGGGCCCCGTGTTGAGTATCAGTGTGGCGGATGTGTTGTTACCTACACTTACCACCTGGGGTGGCCTGTCAGGAAGTCCAGGATCCAGTTGCAGAGGGAGGTGTTAGGTCCCAGGGTCCTTAGCTTATTGAGCTTATCAATTATGTTGTTACGTCCGTCGTCGGAATGAGACCAAAGCGCAGCGTGGAAAGTGTACATCTTCTTTATTTAAAATGAACAACAAAATATAAACGAACGTAAAGTTCTGCAGAGCAAAACAGCTGTGTGCAAAACAGCAACTGTGCAAAAACAAGATCCCACAAACTCAGGTGCAAAACAGGCTGCCTAAGTATGATTCCCAATCAGAGACAACGATAGACAGCTGCCTCTGATTGGGAACCATACCCGGCCAACAAAGAAATAGAAAACTAGAATGCCCACCCAAATCACACCCTGACCTAACCAAATAGAGAAATAAACAGGCTCTCTAAGGTCAGGGCGTGACATATGTCATACCCTGATACTGCAGCAGCTATATACACTGTGTTTGACTTAATAATCATAATGCATTGTTCCTTCTTAATGGCCCACTCCTTAATTTAAATGATACAAAACTTCTGTAAGTATCACAGTGGGCCTAATGTAAAAAAATGCCTGTATGAACTGTATGAGCATGAGTCTTGTTCTGAACCACCTAAAACATGTCATAATGACTGTGAATATACTGTGTCGTCTATATGGATCTTCTGGCTATGTTCACTTTTTGATTTAGTAGATGTTAATGCTGTCATGGTGTTGGTTTTTCTCCCTAAGGAATTCTCTGACTTTTCTGGGTTATAGAAACAAATGGGCAGATCAGAACACCATTGATTAAAATACCAAACCAGATGCTCAACATGTGGGGGTGGATTTTAAAAATTGACTCAGAGAAAAAACAGATTTGTATCATCCCTTTAGTAAATATCTTCTTCCTTTGATGCTGTCAGTTATGACCTTTTAGCTGCTACCTGTGGTTGTGGGTTTGGATTAAATCCCTTCTCTAACATAGTCCAGCATGTACAGAAATGTACTCTGACAGTAGCAATATGGATTCCACACCTTACTGCAGAGTGAAAGTAATGTGTTGAAAGAGGGGGAGACAGAGCAGTGAGATAAAGAGAGGCACAGCGAGAGAAGCCCAGAGAAAAAGACACAAGATGAGCTGTAGAGCAGAGTGCAGTTTGTAAGAGCCTCACCATTCTCATGCTTGACTAGCTCTCCCATAATGACAGGCAATATGGGACTTAATCACGCATTAAGCCTTATTGTTGAACCTCCGGCCAACTGGTGACACAGAGCTCAGTCAATCCGGTGGTCCTGAGCCAACCCCTCAGGCACTGGCCACTCCGGCCATCGTGCATGCAATTAGCATGATGTAAGGCCATCCCATCTCTGTGAGAGAGAGAGGAGGGTGAGCGAGAGGCAGATACAGACAATGAGAAGGAGAGAGAGAGGTCAGAAAGTCAACACGTTCGTGCGACTGGGTGGCTGTCTGTGCAGCGTTCACTGAACTGGCGCTGACTAAAAGCTTGCTATGTCTGGACTGAAGCAGTTTAGTGCCATGACACATTGCTGGGCTTTTTAGGAAATGGATACAATATTGTTACCCTAATTCTTACTAAAATGTTAACAGCTAAATGTATAAATGTACTGACAAAACACTGTAAAACATATATGAGTTTGTCATTTACATAATTAATGCTCAAACACTTATATCACTTTGTGTCACATCTGCATCAGTATATTATACATTCACATATGTCGTGACGTTGTATTAGTTAATTTGACGACTGTTGCTCATCGAATGATTACAAGTTTCTAATTGTGTGATTAACTGAATCAAGCAATTATTAACTCATTAACCTGGGGCACCATGGGAAAACTAGTTTTTATTGAGTTTCTATTTCCCAAATTAACTCAAAGAATATCAGAATATCGATTTTTACAACAGCCGCTAATTAACCAGTTACCTCTTACAATCTCGTTCTGAACGTATAACCCGTGAATCTGCACGAACCCGGGTCTCACCAATGAGTTCGTACCACACCAATCTTAGTTGAATATTTATTTTCTAAAAAGCTAAAATTATGATAAAAGATACATATAGACAAAACACATTATAGGCTATTGATTAGAACGGACCAACACAATATGGCGCGTGTTACCCAAAATGTGGATTTCAAAGAGAGAGAGAAAAAAGAAAGTACACAAGAGAAATATACATTTGGGTGAATTTGTCAGCTATGCTTATTCTAACCCTAGCCTTGCGCCAAACTGCCGCACTTATGGGTCAGAATAAAATGATGTAATTACGTGGGGATGATCTCCGAGGATTCTATGCGTGGACCATTCAGAGTAACGTTCAGGCTGCTCGATGACGCACCTCTCCGGCGCACCTCTCTGATCGTCCTCCCGATGTCAGTGTCTTTTTGGCTTAAGAGTCTGTTCCCTCACCCTTGCTATGGAAGGGGTCTTCTGAGGACAGACAGCTCTGTAGCTCAGAGCTCACAGCATAGGAATGAATCCTTTTAGATACCACGATTCACTGGGATTGGATGCTAAGGGGGTCCGGCTTGAATTCACCCGCTTAGACACAGCTACTCATCCATAGCTTGGGTAGAAAAGGATTTCTTTGTCTTCAAACTTGTGTTGCGTTCTTGGTTCGTTGACTTTTTAGACCTTGGCTGCAGCTTGGGTCAAGTAGTCTTCTCTGTAAATTCTATACTCACAGGTTTTATACCCTTGGGTCAGAAGTGGGCATAACTGCCTTTAGGGCAGTTCTCTGGGCGTACCAAGTTAATGAGGCAAGGTCTAGATTTGACTCAAACCCCATTTTAGACAACTAACTTAACATTTCATCTTTCCCAAAACCTTCTCTTTGATTTGGATATTTTCCATACAACGTAGAATGAATAAACATCAAACATATACTAGGAAAACTCTTCACGTTACAATGTTTTCGTAATAACGTCATCTATTAACCTTTAATAACGAAACAAAAATGACATACATTTTCATATTCCATCTATTGTCGTGACCACCATTGTGGCTGACGGAAACCATTGTTCCAAAGCCCCTTTATTTCATGTTTAATGTTCTGAGGCTGGTTCTTCATAGTAATAGGACAAAGGAATTTGTCTGTGGCCTGAGATTTACCAGGGGCGTGAGGGGTCATAAAACCCCCACATCTTCAGACCCCTAGATCTCTCCTCCTCTGTTGGGGTTGAGATATAATCTGTAGGGTTGTGGTCTCCTGTAACCTGACCTGATCAGGACAGTCATGACACATAATAGCTATACTTTCCCCCTTGGTAAAGTACCCTAAAATATCTTCTCCCAGTCGCAGTAAAACGTTTACATAAAGAAGATCCAGTCCATTTGTAATGAGGGATGAAGAAAGATATTGAGTTATGGCATTCCTCTATTGGTTGGGGCTTGTCTGTAATGATGTAGCCCAGGGCATAATGTGCATGTATGATTGGTAGGCCGCATTATAAACACCGTCTGCTGAACCAGGACCAGGAGGATTTTTTGAAAACATACTTTTTTATTGAACTTTTCTCACTGTTTACTGTGCTTGAAGTAAACTAGCCAGTTGATCACTTACAGTAGTCAGTGAGAGCTGCATGTTTTCCAATGAAGAAATTCTAAACCCTAGCACTGCTCTCAGACTGGGCTTTGTTATAGAGAAGTGACTGGCTGCTTCACCAGGTAGATGTTGTGTTGTTTAATACAGATGTTTTTCTAACAGGACGAGGGACTGACTGACATCTCTGACATAGATAATTACATTATTATGAGGGGGATGCGGGGGGTGCCTTATGTACCGTAATGTACTGTTACTTTTCCTCCTGCCTAAAAATGCATACTCACAGGACAAATGAATCAACGTCAACTATTCTGATGTAGGACCCTACCCTCTTATTACTGTACTAAATCACAGAGGTTTTTCTCAGCATGAAAAGCCTGGAGCTGCAGGAGGACAGTGCTCATCGTTTTGAGTCCTCCTCCCCAGACTTTGATGTGAAAGGTCTGGCAGAAGCTCCCTCGTTGCATTTCACGGGAGAATATTCAGTGTCAGGAACATCTGGGATTGCACTAAGTAGGGCTTACTTGGCAGGCGGTCATATTGACACCATCCTAACAACGCCTTTCATCTCTGTTTGAACCTGTGGATTCAACTCAAACCCTCCCTGGGCCATAACGGGAGGAGTCGTGGACCTGCTGCAAGCACAGACCAAGGTGTGGCAGCAGCTCCCTCTGAGATGAGGAGGAATCTCACTAAACCCAGCCTCTTTCCCTTTCCCACTATCCTTGAGAATCAGGCCTACATATTTTTCTCTCTACGTACACGCTATCCAGGATCCTCCCTCCACTTTGAATTCCTACCATTATCACTCTTCCCAAGGCTAAATCTGGTGGTGCCATTGAGAAATCCCTCCAATAAAAACGTAGTGATCAGTTCATTAAGCAATAACCAGTCGTTTTGTGGTAATAAGGTGATGTTATTTGAGACTGTGTTTATTAGGATTGACAGTGAGAGGACCTTGTCCAACAGTAGCAGCTCTGTTTCATCATCCCGTGCCTGACCAGGAAGTCTGGTCTTCCTGTGTCTGACTGTGATCTGTGCCAATGATCTGGGCAAAAATAGTTGTGTAGAGCGGGACTACTACGAGGAGTATCGTCGGGTAAAGTCATTAAGGCCTGGGTGGGTTCACGTCCGTGTATCTGGGTCAGACTAAAAGCAGCAACAGCAGGTTAGCAGATGAGAGAATACCTTGGCTACTCTGGTGCTGCATGAGATACACTGGCACTGGGCTAGCCCTCACTACGCTACCCTGGGTTAGTCTATTACTGACCCAGTCCCATGTGTTTACCTGCTGTGGTCACTACATTACCCTGGATCATTCTATTACAGACCTGGGTTTGCTATTCATAGGGAAGAGGGTGCCATTTCGAGAAGAGGGTGTCATTTTGGACACACTACTGTTCCACTGACTCACCACCACTTTGTTTACCTCATGTGGATACCCCTCACTCATGGGATCCTAGGAGATCCTGGAATGGGCAGTCCTTTTTCCACCAGATGCATCATCCTCCTGAACAGATTATCCAACAGAGTGACACTGTGAGGAGGTTAGGAGGCTGGTTAAACTTTGAACAGACCAGATAATCCATCACATTTTGGCTACAGCTTTGTGATAATGATTGAAGTAACTGACATCAGAACACAATTACAGGCCAGTCATCTGATGCTCTGTTTTTGTGAGAAAGGATGTAGCTCAGCTGCAGTCTTCACATTTGAAAAGTCAGATAATCATCACATACACCGGAATTGGAATGACATAGAGAAATTATCAATTCAAATTTGATTGGTTGCATACACATATTTAGCAGATGTTATTGCGGGTGTAGCTTGTGTTCCTAGCTCCAACTGTGCAATAATATCTAACAATACACAACAATACACACTAATCTAAAAGTAAAATAATGGAAATAAGAAATATAGAAATATTTGGACAAGCAATGTCGGAGTCTAGATCTATATACAGTACATGTGATGGGACGTATAGCCATTCCGGACAGCATGTGGATAGAATTTATAGTATATCCGAAGAATACGTAGAATAGAATAGTATACTGTATGTACAGAAATAGTTGAATAAATAAACATGAATAAAAATGAAATGGGTAAAACAGTATGTAAACATTATTGAAGTGACCAGTGTTCCATTATTAAAGTGACCAGTGTTCCATGTCAATGTACATAGGGCAGCAGCCTCTAATGTACAGGGATGAGTAACGAAGTGGTAGCCGGCTAGAGACAGTGACTATGTTCAGGGCAGGGTACTGATGGCTATTTAACAGTCTGGTGGCCTTGAGATCGAAGCTGTTTTTAAGTCTCTCGGTCCAAGATTTGATGCACCTGTACCTACCTCGCCTTCTGGATGATAGCGGTGTGAACGGGCCCATGGCTCGGGTGGCTGAGGTCTTTGATGATCTTCATGACATTCCTGTGACACCGGGTGCTGTAGATGTCCTGAAGCGCAGGCAGTGTACTCCCGGTGATGCGTTGGGCTGACCGCACCACCCTCTGGAGAGCCCTGCGTTCGGAGGTGCTACAGCCCGACAGGATGCTCTCAATGGTGCTTCTGTAAAACTTTGTGAAGGTCTTAGTGGCCAAACAGAAGTTCTACAGCCTCCTGAGGTTAAAGAGGCTCTGTTGTGCCTTCTTTACCACACTGTCTGCGAGGGTGGACCATTTCGGATTGTCAGTGATGTATACACAGTGAAACTTAAAGCTTTTCACCTTCTCCACTGTGGACCCGTCGATGTGGATGGGGTCGTGCTCCCTTTGCTGCCACCTGAAGTCCACAATCAGCTCTTTCATTTAGTTGACGTTGGCTGAGAGGTCATTTTCCTGGCACCACTTTGCGTTAAATGCAAATTTGTCTGTCAGTTCACATATTCTTCTCTCACACAACCGGCTCCTAAAACCCTAGACCATTGTTATTCTAACTTTGGAAAAGCTGACCACGACTCCATTTTGTTGCTCCCAGCCTATAGACAGAAACTAAAACAGGAAGCTCCCGCGTTCAGGTCTGTTCAACGCTGGTCAGACCAATCGGATTCCACGCTTCAAGATTGCTTCCATCACGAGGACTGGGATATGTTCTGCATTGCGGCGAACAACAACATTGACGGAAACGCTGATTCAGTGAGTGAGTTTTATTTATTTTTTATTTTATTTTTTATTTCACCTTTATTTAACCAGGTAGGCTAGTTGAGAACAAGTTCTCATTTGCAACTGCGACCTGGCCAAGATAAAGCATAGCAGTGTGAACAGACAACACAGAGTTACACATGGAGTAAACAATTAACAAGTCAATAACACAGTAGAGAAAAAAAGGTGAGTCTGTATACAATGTGTGCAAAAGGCATGAGGTAGGTGAATAATTACAATTTTGCAGATTAACACTGGAGTGATAAATGATCAGATGGTCATGTGCAGGTAGAGATATTGGTGTGCAAAAGAGCAGAAAAGTAAATAAATAAAAACAGTATGGGGATGAGGTAGGTAAAAATGGGTGGGCTATTTACCGATAGACTATGTACAGCTGCAGCGATCGGTTAGCTGCTCAGATAGCAGATGTTTGAAGTTGGTGAGGGAGATAAAAGTCTCCAACTTCAGCGATTTTTGCAATTCGTTCCAGTCACAGGCAGCAGAGAACTGGAACGAAAGGCGGCCAAATGAGGTGTTGGCTTTAGGGATGATCAGTGAGATACACCTGCTGGAGCGCGTGCTACGGGTGGGTGTTGCCATCGTGACCAGTGAACTGAGATAAGGCGGAGCTTTACCTAGCATGGACTTGTAGATGACCTGGAGCCAGTGGGTCTGGCGACGAATATGTAGCGAGGGCCCGCCGACTAGAGCATACAAGTCACAGTGGTGGGTGGTATAAGGTGCTTTAGTGACAAAACGGATGGCACTGTGATAAACTGCATCCAGTTTGCTGAGTAGAGTGTTGGAAGCAATTTTGTAGATGACATCGCCGAAGTCGTGGATCGGTAGGATAGTCAGTTTTACTAGGGTAAGTTTGGCGGCGTGAGTGAAGAAGGCTTTGTTGCGGAATAGAAAACCGACTCTTGATTTGATTTTCGATTGGAGATGTTTGATATGACTCTGGAAGGAGAGTTTACAGTCTAGCCAGACACATAGGTACTTATAGATGTCCACATATTCAAGGTCGGAACCATCCAGGGTGGTGATGCTGGTCAGGCGTGCGGGTGCAGGCAGCGAACGGTTGAAAAGCATGCATTTGGTTTTACTAGCGTTTAAGAGCAGTTGGAGGCCACGGAAGGAGTGTTGTATGGCATTGAAGCTCGTTTGGAGGTTAGATAGCACAGTGTCCAAGGACGGGCCGGAAGTATATCGAATGGTGTCGTCTGCGTAGAGGTGGATCAGGGATTCGCCCGCAGCAAGAGCAACATCATTTATATACAGTGCCTTGCGAAAGTATTCGGCCCCCTTGAACTTTGCGACCTTTTGCCACATTTCAGGCTTCAAACATAAAGATATAAAACTGTATTTTTTTGTGAAGAATCAACAACAAGTGGGACACAATCATGAAGTGGAATGACATTTATTGGATATTTCAAACTTTTTTATCAAATCAAAAACTGAAAAATTGGGCGTGCAAAATTATTCAGCCCCCTTAAGTTAATACTTTGTAGCGCCACCTTTTGCTGCGATTACAGCTGTAAGTCGCTTGGGGTATGTCTCTATCAGTTTTGCACATCGAGAGACTGAAATTTTTCCCCATTCCTCCTTGCAAAACAGCTCGAGCTCAGTGAGGTTGGATGGAGAGCATTTGTGAACAGCAGTTTTCAGTTCTTTCCACAGATTCTCGATTGGATTCAGGTCTGGACTTTGACTTGGCCATTCTAACACCCGGATATGTTGATTTTTGAACCATTCCATTGTAGATTTTGCTTTATGTTTTGGATCATTGTCTTGTTGGAAGACAAATCTCCGTCCCAGTCTCAGGTCTTTTGCAGACTCCATCAGGTTTTCTTCCAGAATGGTCCTGTATTTGGCTCCATCCATCTTCCCATCAATTTTAACCATCTGCCCTGTCCCTGCTGAAGAAAAGCAGGCCCAAACCATGATGCTGCCACCACCATGTTTGACAGTGGGGATGGTTGTTCAGGGTGATGAGCTGTGTTGCTTTTACGCCAAACATAACGTTTTGCATTGTTGCCAAAAAGTTCAATTTTGGTTTCATCTGACCAGAGCACCTTCTTCCACATGTTTGGTGTGTCTCCCAGGTGGCTTGTGGCAAACTTTAACCTCAACATGGATATCTTTAAGAAATGGCTTTCTTCTTGCCACTCTTCCATAAAGGCCAGATTTGTGCAATATACGACTGATTGTTGTCCTATGGACAGAGTCTCCCACCTCAGCTGTAGATCTCTGCAGTTCATCCAGAGTGATCATGGGCCTCTTGGCTGCATCTCTGATCAGTCTTCTCCTTGTATGAGCTGAAAGTTTAGAGGGACGGCCAGGTCTTGGTAGATTTGCAGTGGTCTGATACTCCTTCCATTTCAATATTATCGCTTGCACAGTGCTCCTTGGGATGTTTAAAGCTTGGGAAATCTTTTTGTATCCAAATCCGGCTTTAAACTTCTTCACAACAGTATCTCGGACCTGCCTGGTGTGTTCCTTGTTCTTCATGATGCTCTCTGCGCTTTTAACGGACCTCTGAGACTATCACAGTGCAGGTGCATTTATACGGAGACTTGATTACACACAGGTGGATTGTATTTATCATCATTAGTCATTTAGGTCAACATTGGATCATTCAGAGATCCTCACTGAACTTCTGGAGAGAGTTTGCTGCACTGAAAGTAAAGGGGCTGAATAATTTTGCACGCCCAATTTTTCAGTTTTTGATTTGTTAAAAAAGTTTGAAATATCCAATAAATGTCGTTCCACTTCATGATTGTGTCCCACTTGTTGTTGATTCTTCACAAAAAAATACAGTTTTATATCTTTATGTTTGAAGGCTGAAATGTGGCAAAAGGTCGCAAAGTTCAAGGGGGCCGAATACTTTCGCAAGGCACTGTATACTGAGAAAAGAGTCGGCCCCAGGATTGAACCCTGTGGCACCCCCATAGAGACTGCCAGAGGACCGGACAGCATGCCCTCCGATTTGACACACTGAACTCTGTCTGCAAAGTAATTGGTGAACCAGGCAAGGCAGTCATCCGAAAAACCGAGGCTACTGAGTCTGCCGATAAGAATATGGTGATTGACAGAGTCGAAAGCCTTGGCAAGGTCGATGAAGATGGCTGCACAGTACTGTCTTTTATCGATGGCGGTTATGATATCGTTTAGTACCTTGAGCGTGGCTGAGGTGCACCCGTGACGGCTCGGAAACCAGATTGCACAATGGAGAAGGTACGGTGGGATTCGAGATGGTCAGTGACCTGTTTGTTGACTTGGCTTTTGAAGACCTTAGATAGGCAGGGCAGGATGGATATAGGTCTGTAAAAGTTTGGGTCCAGGGTGTCTCCCCCTTTGAAGAGGGGGATGACTGCGGCAGCTTTCCAATCCTTGGGGATCTCAGACGATATGAAAGAGAGGTTGAACAGGCTGGTAATAGGTGTTGCGACAATGGCGGCGGATAGTTTCAGAAATAGAGGGTCCAGATTGTCAAGCCCAGCTGATTTGTACGGGTCCAGGTTTTGCAGCTCTTTCAGAACATCTGCTATCTGGATTTGGGTAAAGGAGAACCTGGAGAGGCTTGGGCGAGTAGCTGCGGGGGGAGGCGGAGCTGTTGGCCGAGTTTGGAGTAGCCAGGCGGAAGGCATGGCCAGCCGTTGAGAAATGCTTGTTGAAGTTTTCGATAATCATGGGTTTATCGGTGGTGACCGTGTTACCTAGCCTCAGTGCAGTGGGCAGCTGGGAGGAGGTGCTCTTGTTCTCCAAGGACTTCACAGTGTCCCAGAACTTTTTGGAGTTGGAGCTACAGGATGCAAACTTCTGCCTGAAGAAGCTGGCCTTAGCTTTCCTGACTGACTGAGTGTATTGGTTCCTGACTTCCCTGAACAGTTGCATATCGCGGGGACTATTCGATGCTATTGCAGTCTGCCACAGGATGTTTTTGTGCTGGTCGATGGCAGTCAGGTCTGCAGTGAACCAAGGGCTATATCTGTTCTTAGTTCTGCATTTTTTGAACGGAGCATGCTTATCTAAAATGGTGAGGAAGTTACTTTTAAAGAATGACCAGGCATCCTCAACTGACGGGATGAGGTCAATGTCCTTCCAAGATACCCGGGCCAGGTCGATTAGAGTTTAATAGCAAGTGCATCGGTGATGTTGTACCCACAGCGTCTATTAAAACATTCCCCAACCAGAAACCGTGGATTGATGGCAGCATTCGCGCAAACTGAACCAAAACCCGAACCACTGCTTTTAATAAGGGCAAGGTGGCCGGAAACATGACCGAATACAAACAGTATAGCTATTCCCTCCTCAATCAAGCAAGCTAAGCATCAGTATAGAGACAAAGTGGAGGCGCAATTTAACGGCTCAGACACTAGAGGTATGTGGCAGGGTCTACAGTCAATCACGGACCACAAGAGAAAAACCAGCCCCATCGCGGACCACAATGTCTTGCTCCCAGACAGACTAAACAACTTTGTTGCTCGCTTTGAGGACAATACAGTGTCACTGACACGGCCCGCTACCAAAACCTGTGGACTCTCCTTCACTGTAGTCAACATGAGTAAAACATTTAAACGTGTTAACCCTCGTAAGGCTGCAGGCCCAGACGGCATTCCCGGCCGCGTCCTCAGAGCATGCGCAGACCAGCTGGCTGTTGTGTTTACAGACATATTCAATCAATCCTTATCCCAGTCTGCTGTTCCCACATGCTTCAAGAGGGCCACCAAATGACTACCGCCCTGTAGCACTCACATCCGTCATCATGAAGTGCTTTGAGAGACTAGTCAAGAACCATATCACCTCCACTCTACCTGACACCCTAGACCCACTCCAATTTGCTTACCGCCCCAATAGGTACACAGACGATGCAATCGCCATCACACTGCACACTGCCCTAACCCATCTGGACAAGAGGAATACCTATGTAAGAATGCTGTTCATCGATTACAGCTCAGCATTTAACACCAAAGTACCATCCAAACTTGTCATTAAGCTCGACCCTTTCGCTTTCAATGTGTGGGACTCATATAAGAAATCATATAAGCATATAAGAAATCCCACTATGCCCTCAGACAAACCATCATACATGCATGTTTGATGGTTTGTCTGAGGGCATAGTGGGATTTCTGGCTTCATCAATAAACATGCATGTTTGATGGTTTGTCTGAGGGCATAGTGGGATTTCTTATATGCTTCTGGGTCAGAGTCCCACACATTGAAAGTGACAGCTCTACCCTTTATCTCAGTGCGGATGTTGCCTGTAATCCATGGCTTCTGAATGGGGAACATACGGTCACAACGTGCACTTATTGATGAAGCCAGTGACTGATGTGGTGTACTCCTCAATGCCATTGGAAGAATCCCGGAAGATATTCCAGTCTGTGCTGGCAAAACAGTCCTGTAACTTAGCATCTGCATCATCTGACCACTTTTTATTGACTGAGTCACTGATGCTTCCTGCTTTAGGTTTGCTTGTAAGCAGGAGTCAGGAGGATATAATTATGGTCAGATTTGCCAAATGGAGGGCGAGGGAGAGCTTTGTACACGTCTCTGTGTGTGGATTAAAGGTGGTCTAGAGTTTTTTCCCTCTGGTTGCACATTTAACATGCTGGTAGAAATTGAGTAAAACAGATTTGAGTTTCCCTGCATTTAAGTCCACGGCCACTAGGAGTGCCGCCTCTGGATGAGAATTTTCCCGTTTGCTTATGGCCATATACAGCTCATTGAGTGCGGACTTAATACCAGCATTGGTTTAGACAGCTACTAAAAATACAGATGAAAACTCTCTTGGTAAATAGTGTGGTCTACAGCTTATCATGAGATACTCTACATCAGGCAAGCAAAACCTTGAGACTTCCTTAGATTTTGTGCACCAGCTGTTGTTTACAAATATACATAGACTGCCACCCCTTGTCTTACAGTACCAGAGGCCGCTGTTCTATCCTGCCAAAAAAGCTTAAACCCCACAGCTGTATGTTATTTGTGTTGTCGTTCAGCCACGACTCGGTGAAACATAAGATATTACAGTTTTTAATGTCCCGTTGGTAGGATGTACGTTATCGTAGTTCGTCTATTTTATTATCGATTGATTGTACATTGGCTAATAGGACCGATGGTAAAGGTAGATTACCCTCTCGGCGACGATTCCTTTCAAGGTACCAGGACCTTCGTCCCCGATACCTGTCTCTTTCTCCTGCGAATTACTGGGATGAGGGCCTTGTCGGGCATCTGAAGTAAATCCTTCCTGTCCGACTCGTTGAAGAAAAAGTGTTCCTCCAGTACGGGGTAAGTAATCGCTGTCCTGATATCTAGAAGCGCTTTATGGTTATAAGACCGCTTTACGGTTATAAAACATACACAATAGGACAATTGGTTACGGGATCGTATAACGGCAGACATCTCCTTCGGTGCCATTCTTGGGGTTGCAATCACAGCTAAAACAGTGTGATACTATGTGGAGTGGATGAGGGTAACTTGTCTTGGACAGATACCCTTGACCGAAGCCAGTATCTCGTGGAATCTGGTGTTGACTTACATAATGAATGCTAGGAACACATACTGTACAGTGACATATACTGTAATGGGTGCCATTGGCTCCTTCTCTCCTCCCCCTCTCCTCTCTCTCTCCTTTATTGTACTACCAAGTAGGTAAGTAAATCCTGTGCTGTACACACATGTGACTTAACTGATATCTGATCCTGGATTCCAGACATGTTTCCCATCCTTCCCAGACGACTGATGGGTTTACGATCACAGAACAGAACATATCAAACCATGGAGCATTGCAGAGTCCCTATGCAGCTGCATTACTGCCAGCATGTAGTTAATATGTTACTAATGTAAAGCATTAGGGCAGATGATTGCACGCAAGGGACTTACCTTATCGGTGGTTCTGAATGGGAGTCTGCATGCAAGGGACTTACTTATTGGCGGTTCTGAATGGGCGTCTGTAGATAGATAGCCAATCAGCTACAGAAAGATGAATCCTATAGAAACAGCAGATTCAGCTCCATTGATAAAGTGAAAATACGTCAAATCAAATTCAGTTGAGTACAGGCTTAACTGAATGACAACAGAGACATAATGAAATATGGATTTTTATTGAATAGTTTTGGGTAGACCTCGTCTCTGAGGTATGCTCCTCTGAGCCAGATGCTGATGACAGATTGCTCTATGTGGGGCAGCTGGTGGTGGTGGGGCCTTCAGTTGGTGGTGGTGGAAAGGTGGAAAGTTGTTAGAAGACTGTCGCTGCAAAACAGCAAGTGAGAGACACAAGGTTTAAGTTGACATATGGATACTCCAATAGATTTATGCCCATTAGTTGAAAGAAAAGAAAGTGATTATTTCACGAGTGAGCCCATAGGTTAATCATCAAGCATGGTGGAATTGCCTTAGTGTGCCATGCTCATAGGCTGAAGTTAATAGATGAATGACATTCCGCACGCTTGCTAATAGTAAAGTAAAAGGAGAGACGTGACCCTATGCTGGCGGGGTAAGATTATGGCACTACCATGTAAATACCTGCTATGCTGACAAGGTAACATTATAAACACTACCATATACAGTAAATACCTGCAATGCTGATGAGGTAAGACAAGCGATGTGAATTATATTGTGTTTACTAGATTAATTAAATGTAACAAGCCATTCAGACCAGCCTTCCTGATTGAACTTTCGTAAACTACATTTCAACACATTTCAATTTGTTTTCCAGTGCTAGAGCTTGTCACGTTGGCAAGAAGGATCGGGAGACAGAAGCAGGAATGCATAATAGAGTTTTTTATTACACCCAAAATGACGGCATGCCGTGTAAAGGCACGGGGACGAAGACCAAACAAACACATACACAAAACAAAGGGTTGAAACCCCCAAAAAAGAGCGAGGAGTACCTCGAATAAATAACAAGCGCACAATGATTAACACAAAGCCCAAAACACACAGCACAGGTTCTCACACGTAGCAATGGACATTGTAACAATAATCGACAGCCCAATGGAAACCAAAGGGCACATATTTACAAATACTAATCAGTGGGGATAGGGGACAGGTGTGCGTGCGTAATGATTGTTCCGGAGGAATCCGTGACAGGCTAATTGTGATAAAATTGAAAAACTGAAACAGAAGTTCAAATTCCAATGCTATAAACAGTACAAAACAAAGATATTGGTATAAAATACTTTAATAAATAATTGGATTGTTCTAAAAACAAACAAAAATTCCACTAACAAACCAAGACGCAACAGCTCTTTTGTACAAAATAATTACAATGTTCTGCACATTCAGCCCATTCTCTGGGGCTAGTGGGATTCTGCTGACTGGATATGGGTAATGATTTGAATTATTTTCTTTTTGCATCATCAAAAAATAGAAAACACAATTCTTGTCAGAGAATTACAATATTAAACTTTAAAGAACAACACAAATAATTTTCACTACCACCAATGAGGTAATGCTCAACAGATTAACTTCCTCTTTCTTAGTGCAGAAGCAGAATACAATACAAACACTGGACAACAACCACAACAACAATAATAAAACTTGTTCCCTTCATTAGACCAGTATTGAAAGCAGAAACCCAATGCACCACTGTAGGGCTGGATAACTGAGTGATCCTGCCCAGACAAAGATTAAACCACTGGATTGCTCTGATCATGAATTTAATGGCCTTGATATTTGTAGTTACTCCTGATTCTGACGCAAATCACGATGATTAAGAGCACGCTAGCACTGCTTCTGTATCAGATCAACACAAACCATCCATTCACTAGTACACCCGATGCCAGAGGAGGCTGGTGGGAGGAGCTATAGGAGGACGGGGTCATTGTAATGGCTCGAATGGAATAATGGGACCGAGTCAAACATGGTTTCCATATGTTTGATCCCGTTCCATTAATTCCAATCCAGCCATTACAATGAGCCCGTCCTCCTATATCTCCTCCCACAAGCCTCTTCTGACCCCTGCATTATAATAGGACATTCTAACATTCACATACAGTAGCATAGCTAATGGGAGACGGTGAGCCAGCATTCACAAGGGAAACTCCCAATCGATAGCTCTGACTTAAGCAGCAGACAAGGACAAGCCTAGAACTAGAACTAACATCTGTGCTTACTGACAATTTTAAGTGTTGGAACATAATCAAATCAGAAAGCAAAACAAACAAGCACTTAGAATAATGTGTTTCTGTCAATGCTTTTGTGATTATGTGGGACCCTGGATATTGTCCATAAATCTGTATAAAACCTGGCCTGTGTCAACAGACACTAATAAAACGGAATGACATAATAAAAAACTAACAAAACATAAACAACCTTATTCTTTAGAATAACTATAATAAAAAGGATTACTTAAGTTACTAAATTCAAATATTCACAGGCATGTTTATATTTACATATATACATTGTTCAAAGAAACACTTTTATGGTAATATGAAGAGTTGTGAAAGGACATCTTTTCCCTTTATATGAATTGTTAAGTTCTGGATCAATTCTTTGAATGAGATGAAATAATAAAAGAATGGCTGAAGGAACTTTCTACCAAAGCAAATAGTGAAATAATAAAGCATAGCCCTGCAGGAAGTGATAGAGCAAAAGGCATGTTATAGGGATATACATAAGGTCTTTAGAAGCATTGACATGTCATGGAAAATATGTTTATGTTTCTAAACTAATGCTGATGTCAGGTGTTATACTGCTTATAGCTTTCCAAAGGTCTTATATATATATATATATATATATATATATATATATATATATATATATATATATGCACTACCGGTCAAAATATTTACAACACCTACTCATTCAAGAGTTTTTTGTTATCATCAAAATATGAAACAACACATATGGAATCATATAGTAACCAAAAAAGTGTTAAACAAATCAAAAATATATTTGAGATTCTTCAAATAGCCACCCTTTGCCTTGATGACAGTGTTGAACACTCTTGGTGTTCAACATTCTCTCAACCAGCTTCACCTGGAATGCTTTTCCAACTGTCTTGAAGTAGAAGTTCCCACATATGCTGAACACTTGTTGGCTGCTTTTCCTTCACTCTGCGGTCCGACTCATCACAAACCATCTCAATTTGTTTGAGGTCATCTGATGCAGCACTCCATCGCTCTCCTTCTGGTCAAATAGCCCTTACACAGCCTGGAATTGTGTTGGGTCATTGTCCTGTTGAAAAACACATGATAGTGTGTTTAAGGCCTAACCAGATGGGATGGTGTTTCGCTGCAGAATGCTATGGTAGCTATGCTGGTAAAGTGTGCCTTGAATTCTAAATAAATCACAGACAGTGTCAAGCAAAGCACCCACACACCACGACACCTCCTCCTCCATGCTTTATGGTGGGAAATACACATGCGGATATTATCCGTTCACCCACATCGAGTCTCACAAAGACAAGACGGTTGGAATCAAAAATCTCCAATTTGGACTCCAGACCAAAGGACAAATTTCCACCGGTCTAATGTCCATTGCTCGTGTTTCTTGGCCCAAGCAAGTATCTTCTTCTTATCAGTGTCATTTAGTAGTTGTTTCTTTGCAGCAATTCAACCATGAAGGCCTGATTCACAGTCTCCTCTGAACAGTTGATGTTGAGATGTGTCTGTTACTCGAACTCTGTGAAGCATTTATTTGGGCTGCAATTCCTGAGGCTGGTAACTCTAA
Organism: Oncorhynchus tshawytscha; assembly: GCF_018296145.1. NCBI lineage: Eukaryota > Metazoa > Chordata > Actinopteri > Salmoniformes > Salmonidae > Oncorhynchus > Oncorhynchus tshawytscha. Next base: position 26,072,553 of record NC_056436.1, on the reverse strand, counting down.
TGAACTTATCCTCTGCAGCAGAGGTAACTCTGGGTCTTCCATTCCTGTGGCGGTCCTCATGAGAGCCAGTTTCATCATAGCGCTTGATGGTTTTTGCGAATGCACTTGAAGAAACTTTCAAAGTTCTTGAAATGTTCCGTGTTGACTGACCTTCATGTCTTAAAGTAATGATGGACTGCCGTTTCTCTTTGCTTATTTGAGCTGTTCTTGCCATAATATGGACTTGGTCTTTCACCAAATAGGGCTATCTTATGTATACCACCCCTACCTTGTCACAACACAACTGATTGCCTCAAACACATTCAATTCCACAAATTAACTTTTAAGAATGCACACTTGTTAATTGAAATTCATTCCAGGTGACTACCTCATGAAGCTGGATGAGAGAATGCCAAGTGTGTGCAAAGCTGTCATCAAGGCAAAGGGTGGCTATTTGAAGAATCTCAAATATAAAATATATTTTGATTTGTTTAACACTTTTTTGGTTACTACATGATTCCATATGTGTTATTTCATAGTTTTGATGTCATCACTATTATTCTACAATGTAGAAAATAGTAAAAAATAAAGAAAAACCCTTGAATGAGTAGATGTTCTAAAACTTTTGACCGGTAGTGTGTATGTGTATATATATATATATATATCCTTTTACATCATTTTACTTATACAAATGACATTATTATACCAAGAGAACAAAGTAAATGCCCACAGTGCGGGTTAAGGCAGATAAGAACTAAATGCACTAGTAGTAATGTAGTAGTGCAACGCCTGCCTCCAATGGCAGTGCTCTCGCCAAAGTCACATGATACACAATCTTCTCAGTGACACAATGTGAAAAAAGGTCTCTCCTTTAAAAAAATCAACAATTTGTAAACCAAAAAAGAAAGGAAAAAATGAAGGTCTCTTTTGGTTACTGAAATGTGAATTTGCAATGTTTTAAGTAAATAAGAAGGCTCCATGTTGCAGACAGAGAATAAAGTCAAATGAAATGCAAAACATGTCTTAAATCTTTACTATTGGTGCTTGTCTTTTTCTATTACATAGAGACATCATCTTTAGTTTGAGAAGTCCCACCTCTAGCCGTGCTCATACATAATGATCTTTGACATTCTCACTGAAGTTGGCAGCGCTGAGGTTTTTACACCGGTTGTCTTTGGGACTGTGCACTGTCCGGTGGGGGGTTTTCACAGGGGCGCTACGCATCGTACAGATCACCCCCCCTTTGCACATCACTCTGTCCTGCACTCCTGCCAATGAGCACTTTTGTGTGGAGCACTTGTCTAGCTTCATCCCTCCCCTCCTCAGCTCCTCTTCCTCCTCTCCCTCAGCCCCGTCACACGTCCGGTCTGGAGGGCTCATGAGTTTCTTGCATTCGTACTGAATGTCTTTGTCTAGGTTGTCTATGCGCTGTGGCAAGATGACCCTCAGCGGCTCCAGAAGGTTATTGACAGTGCTGTCCTCCACTGCAGACTCTCTCTCACGCTCTTTTTTCCTCTTACGGGTCCACCACACACACACCACGATGCAGAAGATCCACAGCACACTGAACACCACGCACAGCACTGGCACCAGGTGGTCTGGAGACAGAAAGACCATAAAATTATACTTTACTATACATGTACTGTAATGCTACCTAATCCAAGCACAGTATCAAAACATGCAAAAGTTAAACCAAGTCGAGTCCAGTCACTCACCCACAGACTGGGGCTTGACCTGCGTCTCCACTTTGACCTCCACCACAGCCAGCATGACAGTGCTGTTGTGTCGTTTGGACAGGGCACCAATGATGGCACTGGCAGCCTCCTGAATCGGATCACGGTTTCCATCCCGCTCCTGACCATCCTGATCATAAGACTGGAGGAGAGGGAGAGAGTAGGATAAATGGTGTGTCAACACAATAGGTGAGAGAGATTCACTCCTAGATTTACTCCTAGTCCTAACTTCTCACATGCGCCCCTGTAGAGCAAAAAGCAGGTCTAGTTAATTGCCTAATAAGTGGACCAGAGAGTCCAGGGGGAGCAGAGGGAGATTAGCTGGATGCTGTGCACTTTAATTAGGATGAACAATGGAGAACAGGCCAGCTGTGGCTCCCAGGCCAGCCAGCCAGTCAGTGTGAAGAATGATAAGAGAGTCAGTCAGTCAGCAAGACTCCTCTTTCTTCTCTCTGGGAAAGCAGCTGCTCATTCAAACACACACAAACACACATACAGCCCCTCACCCCATTCTGACATCTAACAGCCTCTAGGCTTCAGAGAGGACTAAACCAAAATGGTGCCGGAAGAAATGGCAGCAGTTTTACGAGCACCCAACCAATTGTGCTATTATGTGGGGGTTTTTGGCGTTATTTGTAACTTATTTTGTACATAATGTTTCTGCAACCGTATCTTACGGCAAAAAAGAGCTTCTGGATATCAGGACAGCGATCACTCACCTCGGATTAGACTAAGATTTTTTTCTACAACAAGCAGGACGCACAGGACATTCTCGAAACACCCGACAGGGCCGACATCCCCGTTATTTGCAAGAGGAAGCGACGCAGGTACAGAGGACAAAGAGCCGAATGCCTCGTGAGGACCCGGAGAAGGCGAGTGGGAAAGCTGCCGTTACCGTCAATACTACTCGCCAACGTGCAATCATTGGACAATAAATTAGACAAGGTACGATCGTGAATATCCTACCAACGGGACATCAAAAACTGTAATATCTTATGTTTCACGGAATCGTGGCTGAATGAAGACATGGATATTCAGTTAGCAGGATATACGCTGCACCGGCAAGATAGAACAGCACACGCACACTCTGGTAAGACGAGGGGGGGCGGTCTGTGCATATTTGTAAACAACAGCTGGTGCACGAAGTCTCGAGATTTTGCTCACCTGAAGTAGAGTATATTGTGATAAATTGCAGGACACACTACTTGCCTAGAGAGTTTTCAGCTATACTTTTCGTGGCTGTTTATTTATCACCACAGACAGATGCTGGCACTAATACCGCACTCAGCCAGCTGTATAAGGAAATAAGCAAACAGGAAACCACTCACCCAGAGACGGCACTCCTAGTGGCCGGACACTTTAATGCAGGGAAGCTCAAATCCGTTCTACCAAATTTCTATCAACATGTTAAATGTGCAACCAGAGGGAAACAAATTCTAGATCACCTGTACTCCACACACAGAGACGCGTACAAGGCTCTCCCTCGCCCTCCATTTGGTAAATCCGACCTCAACTCTATCCTCCTGATACCTGCTCACAAGCAAAAGTTAAAGCAGGAAGCACCAGTGACTCAGTCTATAAAAAAAGTGGTCAGATGAAGCAGATGCTAAACTACAGGACTGTTTTGCTATCACAGACTGGAACATGTTCCAGGATTCTTCCGATGGCATTGAGGAGTACACCACATCAGTCATCAGTCATCAGCTTCATCAATAAGTGCATCGAGGACGTCGTCCCCACAGTGACTGTACGTACATACCCCAACCAGAAGCCATTGATTACAGGCAACATTCGCACTGAGCTAAAGGGTAGAGCTGCCTCTTTCAAGGTGCGTGACTCTAACCCGGAAGCTTACAAGAAATCCTACTATGCTATGCCCTGCCACAAACCATCAAACAGGCAAAGCATCAACACAGCGCTAAGATTGAATCATACTACACCGGCTCCGACGCTCATCTATGTGGCAGGGTTTGCAAACTATTACAGACTACAAAGGGAAGCACAGCCGCGAGCTGCCCAGTGACACGAGCCTACCAGACGAGCTAAATCACTTCTATGCTCGCTTCAAGGCAAGCAACACTGAGGCATGCATGAGAGCATCAGCTTTTCCGGGTGACTGTGTGATCACGCACTCTGTAGCCGACATGAGTAAGACCTTTAAACAGGTCAACATACACAAGGCTGCGGGGCCAGACGGATTACCAGGACCTGTGCTCCGGGCATGTGCTCACCAACTGGCAAGTGTCTTCACTGACATTTTCAACATGTCCCTGATTGAGTCTGTAAAACCAACATGTTTCAAGCAGACCACCATAGTCCCCGTGTCCAAGAACACAAAGGCAACCTGCCTAAATGACTACAGACCCGTAGCACTCACGTCCATAGCTATGAAGTGCTTTGAAAGGTTGGTCATGGCTCACAACACCATTATCCCAGAAACCCTAGACCCACTCCAATTTGCATACCGCCCAAACAGATCCACAGACCTTTCCCAACTGGACAAAAGGAACACTTACGTGAGAATGCTATTCATTGACTACAGCTCAGCGTTCAACGCCATAGTACCCTCAAAGCTCATTACTAAGCTAAGGATCCTGGGAGTAAATACCTCCCTCTGCAACTGGATCCTGGACTTCCTGACGGGCTGCTCCCAGGTGGTGAGGGTAGGTAGCAACACATCTGTCATGCTGATCCTCAACACTGGAGCTCCCCAGGGGTGCGTGCTCAGTCCCTTCCTGTACTCCCTGTTCACCCACGACTGCATGGCCAGGCACGACTCCAACACCATCATTAAGTTCGCAGACGACACAACAGTGGTAGGCCTAATCACCGACAACGACGAGACAGCCTATAGGGAGGAGGTCAGAGACCTGGCCGGGTGGTGCCAGAATAACAGCCTATCCCTCAACGTAACCAAGAGGACAGAGCACGCCCCCATTCTCATCGACGGGGCTGTAGTGGAGCAGGATGAGAGCTTCAAGTTCCTTGGTGTCCACATCAACAACAACCTTATTTTCCACCATAATTTGCAAATAAATAAATTAAAAATCCTTACATGTGATTTTCTGGATTTTTTTTCCTCATTTTGTCTGTCATAGTTGAAGTGTACCTATGATGAAAATTACAGGCCTCTCTCATCTTTTTAAGATGTGGGAGAACATGCACAATTGGTGGCTGACTAAATACTTTTTTGCCCCACTGTATATGTATATACTGTACTCTATATCATCTACTGCATCTTTATGTAATACATGTATCACTAGCCACTTTAAACCATGCCACTTTGTTTACATACCCTACATTACTCATCTCATATGTATATACTGTACTCTATACCATCTACTGCATCTTGCCTATGCCTTTCTGTACCATCACTCTTAATGTACGTATTCTCTTAATGTACATATTCTTTATCCCTTTACACTTGTGTGTAAGGTAGTAGTTGTGGAATTGTTAGGTTAGATTACTCGTTGGTTATTACTGCATTGTTGGAACTAGAAGCATAAGCATTTCGCTACACTCGCATTAACATCTGCTAACCATGTGTATGTGACAAATAAAATTTGATTTGATTTGAATACCTTTTTTACACTATTGGTTAGAGCCTGTAAGTAAGCATTTCACTGTAAGGTCTACTACGCCTGTTGTATTCGGCGCACGTGACAAATACACTTTGATTTGTGGCCTCTTACTGAGAACACACCGTTTCTGGGTCTCCATAAAACCTCTGTACTGATACAGATACATAGTGTCAGCTGGATGGGACTACTCTGCCAAACTCAGATCCAGAACACAAGACTCAATTTAGGTTGAAATAAAACGACATCACGAACATGTTGAGTTTAGACTATTCCATAATGGTCTAACAAAGCACAACTAACATCACTGTAAGCCTTTAGAGGGTCTATTATTAAACTCAGTACTAAGCTATGAGGACATCAGACACAACACCCTCCATTAAGGGCTTAGTGCCGTGTAGAGCCTGATTTCACGTGTCTTACTGGAGAGGAGAGCCTGGGTGGCCACACCAGTCCGAGAGAGAGAGAAACAGTAAGGTGTTCCAAAGTAAAGCTAAATGTCATCCAGATGTTCAGGCGAAGGGCGGCGTGCTTCAAAATGCTCTCCACACTTACAAAGAGGAAAATAAAAGCTTCCAATTTTACAAGTGTACTCTGGAACCCATTTATAATGACAAATTAAGTATGTGATTTAATAAAGTGAAAGAGAGAACAAAATGGGTCAAGGCCCTCGTGGCTAACTGAAAGAGAGGAGAGAGTGCCTGTTCTGGCGGGTGACAGAGGTGAGGAGGAGGTAAGAGGGGATCATTGGCAGATGGCAACAGTTCATAGTCTTGAGGTGGGGGGCTGAGGTGAGGCACTCACCATGGCAACCTCCACGGCATCACTGTTGAAGTAGGACAGGTCACAGAGAATGAGGAGCGTACGTTCCTTAGCCAGGGTCTGGGTGATGGGAAGGTACCTCAGCTCCAAACAGATGTTCTCCACAATGGTACCCTTTGATCAGCACACACACACACACACACACACACACACACACACACACACACACACACACACTTTAATTCTCTGGCAGAGGATGTGGTCGGAGATTCAGGTCTAGTAAAACTATGTCAATAATCGTAGAATCGTATATCTTATTTAATGTTACCTGTGGAACTTTGTCTCTATTGAAGATGAGGGTGATGCGGGCACAGCTGTTGTCCAAATAACCACAGTTGGGTTCACACTGAGTGTGGAGGGCCAGTGGGGGGTCAGGGGTAGAACACACGCCCCACTGGTGGCATGGCGGGGCGAAGCAGGTGAGGAATTTGTGCTCTACACACTCCTGTCCTCTAGGACAGGGGGCAATGCTGTCTGGACCGGAAGCAACTCTATGAAGCAGACAGGGCCGTCGGCCACACTGCACCTATACACACACACATACACAAACAGAGGTCAGAAAGGCAGCTCACACACACACCTTCACTGTGTGTAACAAAACCATGCAAGTCTCACCTTAGAACAGCGCACACTGCCGTTGACACACTGGCAGGTATTACACTCCTCCTCCCATTGACTGCCATGAGGGAACTGCAGGCCGGAGTAACGACAGGCCTTCCCGATCCCTATGACTGCAGAGGGGAGAGAGAGGAGCAGGTTTAGGACTAAGGCAATATCAGGCTCAGTCCTTAGAAACTCTTCCTACCACACATGGGTTCAATGGAAGAAAGTTCCCCTACTCCATGGATACAGTAATTAAGGCATTTTCTCTATTGCTGCAGTGTACTCACACTCTTGGCAGCGAGGCCCAGCCCAGCCCAGGGGACACACACAGCGGAAGCTGTTGATCTCATCCACACAGGTAGAACCATAGGCACAGGGAGACGTCTGGCACTCATCTATGTCTGATGGGGAAACAAGAACATTACTACACACATATCTCTAGTCTACTGCAAGGCAACTAGCTATAATATCATCACAACAGGGTAGGGGCTGGTTGGTTCTCATATCTGGCATCCCCACGTGAAAAATAGACCCTCTCTGAAAAGGGGAAAAAGAAAGAGGATTGTGTCTGAGAATGTCAGACTGAACTGACCTGTTTGCAGAATACAGCTGACCTGTCCTCACAAGAGAGGTTGGAGGTTAAGATAGGCTTCCTAATCTGTCCCTCACAAACAATCAGCTCAAAATTCCACCGTCACCTTTCACCCCTGAACCCTCCAATCTGACCCCACCGCACCCCTCTGGTTCCCAGGGACTCACTGATCCGGCAGTCTGGTCCGGCGAATCCTGGGGCACACTCACAGCGGAACCAGTTCACACCATCCACACAGACACCACTGTTATAGCTGGAGGAAGGAAACAGAACCACACAGCAATACATCAGCCCATGCCATTGGCACACGTGCAGCAGCATACAACAGGCTGAAGACTCAGAGACTACAAAGAGTAGAAAGCCTTCACAATCTCAGGTCTCGATCCCAGCAGCAGAATCCCAAGGTAGGAGACTAGAGACAGAGACTGTGGTCACTAAAGCTGATCCCTTATCAATGTCCATCTTCAGATGCAAATCCCAAAATGACCCCATACTGTGCTGGCCCTATATGCTGCTCCCCCCCATTGCCTACACCACCCCATGCTCAGGGGTAAGTAGTGAAGAATTGGGTGAGGGGTGAGGGGCGTCCCCCCACCCACTGTGCTCATCCTCCTGTCATTCATTGTGGTGGCGGGAGCCTTTGTCCACTCAGTCCCTCTGATCTAACGGATCCTGGAATACCCAGCTGTCAGGCCCTGCACTGTTCTGTAGAGGTGTCAGGGATACACACACTTCCCCTTTCACACATACACCTCCACGGAACAAACTTTAACAGGAAATCTCTAAGCGTTAAATTAAATTTGCGAGATGAGCGGTGTGTGGGAGTAATTTGTTCCTGTTTTGAAACCAGAACACTGAGAGATTATGCTTTGATATCAGTGCGTGTGGGTCTGTGAAGAGATGGGATAGCCTTATAAGATATTACAAGTATTTTGGTTTATTCAATATGTTCATCTTACCAGGGGGTAGGGTTGCAGTCATTAGTATCTGTGAAGAGAGGGGATGACACAGAATAAAAATCAGACCTATGTTTTAGTTTATGATTATAACCTGAAAATAATTCAGTAAATTGTGCTTTACTCTGAGCACATGTGGGCCCCTCCCAGCCATCCTTGCAGATGCAGGTGTAGGCATCACCCCCTCCGACACAGGTCCCGCTGTTCTCACATGGGTTAGGGTCACACGTGCTGTTCTTGCCTGACAAGAGAAATCAAATAGGATGAGTTTAGAACCTATATTCATGTTTCAGCAACTACAACAAAATTACTCCTATGGAGCGTATATGGACCAGAGATCTTTTGGACTTTCCCCTGAATGACATAGCTAAAACCAAGCAATAATAGATTCTTACCTGTGTTGCAGGTGCTGCCGCCCCACCCTGACAAACAGGTACAGCGAAAGGTGTCCCCGTGGTCAAAGCACGTCCCCCCATTACTACAGGTACTGGAGTCACACTGGCTCTCACGTGAGTGGCAGGTCTTGCCCTTCCAGTTGTCCTGGCATTGGCAGTAGAAGTCATTGACCAGGTCCACACAGCGACCTCCGTTCTTACAGGGGTTCCTACTGCACTCATTCACATCTGGAACACCACCACCACGGATCAGTTAGAGAAACACACACACCATGGAGAGATAGAGTAAAACCACCCAGGGACACACACACACACATACCCATGACACACAGCATGCCCTCCCAGCCGTCAGGGCAAAAGCACTGGAAAGAGCTGATCCCGTCGATGCAAGTTCCTCCGTTCTTACAGGGAGACGACACACAGTCGTTTACATCTGGGAGGGAGAGGGGAGAGACTATGAATGAGGATGGGAATGATGAGGAAGACAATAATGAGACTGATGAAATCAGTGGTGTGTTACAGTAAGGAATGGGATGTTTAGTCTCATGGTATGATGATGGTGATGATTATGATGATAAAGTCAATGATGTGTGATGATGATGGTGTGTGTGTCTACTCACTCTCGTGACAGTATGTTCCAGTGAAGCCCGGTTCACAGGAACAGGTGAAGTTCCCAGCAGGTTGACTGATGCAGCGTCCGTGGGGGCCGCACACATTGGACGAGATGTACCACACCCCTTCCTGTGTGTCGTTGGTGGCCACAGCGACAGTACAACTGTCAATCACTGGGATCAAAACAGAAGGAACAACAAGAGACTGTTAGTGAGATACACCTGAGAGGATTGGGTTGAAATGAGGGTTGGTCTTGAGGTTGACCTGAGGAATAAGCAGCTTAAGATCAGGTTTCAGTTTAGGCTAGAAAGATTACTGCCTGGTTAGTACTTTTACAGGGATTTGAATTATTTTAGTTGAGATGACATCAATAGGTTTATAGATTGGTTTGTACCTTCACAGGGATTGGTCTTGCAGTGGTCCTTGAGCTCAGAGCAGGTCTTGCCCTCATAGTCATCAGGACAGGCACAGTAGAAGTCTTCCATCAGACTGTGGCACTGGGCCTTGTTCTGGCAAGGGTTAGGGCTGCACGGGTTACTCTGCACCTACGAATGCACAGATGGAAAGATGAGTAGATGAATGGATGGATAAATAGATCATTGTTATGTATAAAAGACAAGATCAGATTTGTCAAAGGTCTGGACTGGACCATAGCTCACCTCACAGGTAGTGCCAGTGTATGCATGTGGGCACTCACACATGAAGCCGTCCAGCAGGGTGTGGCACCTGCCCCCGTTTCTACACGGGCCGCTGACACAGCTGTTCCTCTGGACCTCACAGTGCCGGCCCACAAACCCCGGTGAGCAGGCACACACGTAGCCTCTGCGCCCCTCCTGTACAAAGCGTAAGGGAACAAGTTGTCACTCAGAGGCTCCTGTACCCAGAATAATGCTAACCATAGATGTAATATGAAAGGAGGGCATCAAACATGGTGGCTAGATTGCCTTATTGAATACAATTTCCTACCTTGCAAGTCGCTCCATTCTGACACAGTCCATGGCAGCTGTTGACATCTGCAGAGTGTAAAAGAGAGAACTTACTAATGCAGGTCTACAGATAGGACAGGGGAACATGCAGGTGTTGCATGCATGTGATACACAAACAAAACATAGAATGTGCAACTTGGTTAATGCTTCAAAGAAACTCAAAATAAGATTTTTCTCAAGGTGCAGGAAGACATGATGCTGTTGGTTAGTGCATGCCGTGAAAGCCAGTGAGGTCAACTACACAACCGTCAACGATATCTACAGGATGTGCTTCTCATAGTAATGTAAAAACACTATCCATGGATCTCGAAAAGTGTTTGGGCCATAATAAAGCAGAAAGCCTGCGATAGGAACAGAACAGTAGGCCAGTGGCCCAGGTAAGTGTCAGAGCTAGCTGCAGGCAAAGGGGACAGAGGCAAATGATTAACAGATACTGACTGATGTCACAGTTCTGGCCGGCCCATCCTCGAAAGCAGGCACAGTGATATCCACCAATCAAGTTTTTGCAAGAGTAAGCATTGAGGCATGGGTTCCCCATACACTCATTAGCGTCTGCGGAGTGAAAACAGAGAGATGAGAGAGATCTAAGAACCAGCCTCCAAGCCCCACCACCAAGCAGATCTCTACAGTGCAAGGCTACACAGAAACTAAAGCCCCTGATAAGAATTCTAACCTTAAACCTGTCTTTAGAAAACTTTCTAAAATCTATTAAATGAAATTTAAATTCTTTGCCATCTTTGCCATTTCTTTGCCATCTATTTAGCTGGCTCTGCCTCCTACCCTAAACATTTATTTCAGTTGCCTACCCTATTTCTGAACTGATCTATTCTCTGACATCCAGAGCTTCCCAGAGGTCAGTTCACAAGGCAATGGTCACTAACACCCTCTCCCTGGACAGACCAGAACACAACCGCTTTTCCCCAGAGGTGAGGAGCACCTGTTGGGCTGCGGACATCCGACACCCCTCTCTCAGGTACCGCCCGCTCACTGAAAGGGGAACCACCTGCGCACTGAGAATAGCGGACCACGTAACACAAGACCCGGAGCTTGGGTTCCTCCCTGAGCATGTTTACAGGTTATAAAGTGTTTCCTTTCCTTTGATACTCCAGGGAGCTAAATAGTGGTTTTGGGGTGAGGCCCTACTCTTGGTGGAGACTAGTATACATACCCCTTTTATCCCAGTCTATAGCCAAAGATAACCCACTGTCAGCCTACATCAGGCCCCAAGGTTAGCAGTTGCCAGGCTAGGTGTTATTTATAGTTTTACTCAAGAAACCTGGCTCAGGTTGCACATAATATCCAGCTTTCTCCATGGACATGCATGCATCCATTTTAAATTAGTATCCACACCATAGTAATAGGACTGGCTCAACAGGGTGAGACACAAAAAAAACAGATACTGGACGAGCACGGAGATTCCTGGCATAAGATCGAACAAGGCGAGATTCAATAACACTTCAAGTCACATCACATCACATTCAATTCAAATCAAACACAAATTAATTTAGCATGCAAATAGTCTCAAGTTATGCTCCCCAGGACATAATATTCATCTTTAGTCATTTGGACATGCTTTGCTCCAGTTTCCCAGGCAGAGACTGTGCCCTCAGAATTCTCTAGTGTGAATGATAAACTACAGACCCCCCGCCACCTCTCCTTCCCAGGCTTACCTATCTGGCAGGTCTTCCCAGCCCACTGTGGGGGGCAGAGGCACTCAAATCCGTTCTCCATGTCGATGCAGGTCCCACCCTGAGCACAGGGGTTAGACGCACACTCGTCCATGTCTGGAACACACACACAATGTAAGGGTTCAGCTTTGTAAAAACATGGGGGCACACACACACCTTGGGAGGGGCAAGATCGTGACTCACTCACCTTTAGCGCAGGTGGGCCCTGACCAGCCTGCAGGACAGTGGCACTCAAACCCAGACGGGATCTCATGGCAGGTGCCCCCGTTGGCACAGGGGTTGGACACACATGAGTGTTCCACTGAAGATAACAGGATGACATGGGGAGGCAAATGTGCCACGAGTCAGAGTGACGGATTACATAAATAGCACAACAAAATACACAAGCAAATGATCAACTATTAAATATTGGGTACGTTTACATACACACTAACACTTGTGGCAGTAGGCCGAGTATGGAAATAGTAATGTAAACACCTCACTCTGCTTATCTTGATCAGCGTAAGGTCAAAATCGAAATAAGCATACGCCGATTAAAACACCTGGTTTTCAGAGCAATGTTTCAAATGATTAGAAAACCTTCATCAGCGTTCCAGCTGTGTGTTTGATCTGCGCATGTGCTAGCACCATCCGAGCGAGCCTCCCTCTTATTACAAGTGAAGTGAGTTCAGAAAAACTGAAAGTATGCATCTTAGAAAAAGTATTCACATACAAACTTTATTGGTCCGAACTCAGAATCAAAAAGGTTTCGCAAAAATAACATGGTCACTGTGGTAGAATATTTATTATTATTGATTTTCTGCAATTTATCTAAAGTCCCATCAGTAGCCTGATTTCAGATGTGTCCATAAAAACATAATTATTAGGGAAATTGTTCTACTTGCATGTGAACATTTTAAATGAACTATTATATTAATCTGATTATCCACAATAATCGTATTATTGTGTGCATGTAAGCGTGCTCATTGGCACAAACAGAATGGAATTTCTTGACTGACTCACCTATCTCACAGTTCTTGCCCGAGTAGCTGTCAGAACAGGCACAGTTGTATTCATCTGGCTCTGAGTTCATACACGTTCCTCCGTTCTTACACGGCTTGTTCGTCCCACAGTAGTTCAAATCTGGAGAGAATCATACAGGAATGATTACATTTACACACTTTAATGGTCTCATATGAACACATCTAAAGGATTAGGATGGTCAATTATATGTTACAGATTAAATCAATTGTCATCACACGACTTCATAGGATCAGACATGAAAGCACACTGTTACATATTGCTAAATGTAGCCTCTCCATCCACCTCTCCATCTTGTTACTCTGAAGTGATCTCCTGTTTCTAGCAGTCACTCTTCAGTGACCTCTGTTGACCACCTGATGCTGAGGGGAACTCAGAGGTGACCTTGTGTTGTGTGACACTACAGGGAGGTCAAAGGTCGCTGTAGAGGATGTGTTAATAGTACAGTGGGCCAGGTGTAGTCTGGTTTGCTCTATTGTCTCACCTTTGTCACACAGCAGGCCTCCCCAGTTCTTCTCACAGCTGCACAGCCAGGGCTTGACGCAGGTCCCATGGACACAGCCTGGGTAGGGCAGGCAGTCGTCACAGAACGGACCCTGCCAACCGTATTTACACCTGCAAGACATATCAGAGACATCCATTAGAGACACATAGGGAATGGACCCATTGTGTGGTCATACTGTATGTGAAATACTTTAAAAACATCAGTCCCATGAAGAGATGGCTCATAAATAAGCCAGGACTCATGTAATAGGACAAGGCCTTCTACAGTACGTCAACCACATGACAGACCTATGTGTCCATGTAAAAGTCAAGGTGATCTCGATCAGGAGCCAGACAGACACAACGTCTTCATCAAGGTGACCAGTGACACCCCTTCCCTTCTGGGGCTCCTAATCTTTAGACAGAGCACCAGGGACATTCCAGGGCAGTGATGGGGTCAAGCCTGTTCCCATGGCGTGTGGGACAGGGACGGGGATAGATGAAGTCTAGGAGTGGGGGCCTCCTGAAGCCCCTAGGCAAGCAGCTTTGCGAGCGGAGGCAGCCGGCGAACGGTTAGCTAATCTGTTGGTTTATAGCTGCGCTCTGTTATTCCAAGGCCAGCGGTAACCTTGCCCCACCTGTGCTGTCACTTCTCACCCTGGGTTATTTAAAGACCACTCTCCTGTAAATAGATGCCAACCAAACCCTACACTACTAGTTGATATACTGTACTGGAGTGAGTGAGTGTACTGCTGTGTGCTAACATTTTCGCTAGTAAGCGGCACTGCAGTCAAACACAACACACAGTGCAGTACAACTTTGTATTGTAGTCTACTAATGTACAGGTATAAAAGTATTGAAGTGTGCAGTGGTGTGCTACTGTATAGCAAACTGTATGTTAACATGCTGAGGTTAAGTGTAAAGGTTCATTAGCAGCATTAGCAGCATTGAGAGGCCCTGTCCACAGTAGAAACAGGGAGAGACCAAGGTGGCCACAAGGCCAAGGTGGCATTACCATCACCAAACAAACACCTCACCACAGCCCCACAATGGAGGACTCTTTCAGCCCAGCCAGCAACACTGTAAATATCCCCAGCCCAGCCCAGCACAGACAGGCCCAACTCTGTCAGACCCACACTGTGGAAATAGCCCTTTGAAGCCACACCATCCAGATCACAGGAGGATGATGAGGGGAGGACGGCTCGTAATAATGGCCGCTGCAGCCATTACCACGAGACCGTCCTCCCCAATTAAGTTGCCACCAACCTGTGCTCCAGATCCCTATCACGGTCAGGCTCAGGGGCTCGACCTGCCTGCACATCACCTGCAGCCGCAGTAGCTTTCTATCTTGCTCTCTTTCGCGCTCTCTGCCTCTAAGAATTATTTACAGAAAGACTCTGCGAAATGAACAGTCTGTTGCATGCAGATTGAGGTCCCTTAAAAAAACTTTAAAAACTATGTGAAAATCGCATTTTAACACATGAAATCACATTTTCACATGTGAAATAGCTGTTTTCACATCTTGAGCTGTGAAACCATATTATTTAGAGTGTGAATATTTAGAGGTCACAATATCAAAACGGCAATATTCTTGTAATTGTATAAAAAAATCTAAAATTACAGGTCAATTTGAGCAATTGTGGATTTGGACGATTTTGACATGGATAAATTAAATTGTGATTAATCACAGCAAATCCTTTGATACACTCAATTTCATTTTGAATTGTTTGACAGCCCTAGTTGACATTAAAATGTGAAATGTTACATGTGTCCGAAAACCATTTTTAGTTTACATTTTTTTTGTAAGGGGGTAGGTTGTGAATGCTCTGTGTGTAAGGAAACCAGATACTGTACCACCAACACATTTTTTGTTTTCCTTCGCAGGCACCAGGCATGGAATGTTACTCCAGGAGAAGGCGTGTTGTTTGTTCACGGTCGGGATACACACAGCCTCCTCCTGAGCTTCAAATCACATGTCGAGGCACATTCCAGTCTTTTCTTGTCTTCCAGCCATGAAAATTCATTCTTTTATGAGATGAGAACTAAATCTATCCCGTCTCACTCACGGCTATCCCTATTGAACAGATCCATAGGTGTGTTACAGAATGCACCTCAGAGAGTTGCACAAGAAGGTGGTCTTGCAAGAGGATTTGACATGGAATACTTGGTTGGTTCAGCCGTGCAGAATAACATGTACGTGACTAAGGCTGCTGGATGGAGTCCATACTCCCATGAGGGGTATGACAGCCAAAACAGGCCCAGGATAGGAAGAGGCGAATGGGGCTGCAGAGTAGAAATGGGCAGAGGGGCCCTGACACACCGCTGGAGGAGGGGAGGAAACGCTGTGTGAAAAACAGGCTACAGCTACAGGCCAGGTCTGGGACAGGAAAAAGAACAATGGCTCCTGAATCAGACTGGTGGGGGGGGGCTAATACACTGTACGTTCCATAGAGAGGGGGGACAGGGAGGGGGGAATGTGGGGGTCGAGCTCTGGTATGCGATCAACCCCCCGTGTCATCATTATCATCCTCATTGAACACAAAAAGAGCTACTGCCCATTAACCAGCCAATACACCCAGACACAATTCTCAGTCAAAGGGATTTCAATTGAAAAGGGAGTAATATTTCAGTATCTTGTTAACATAGACACGATGGTCTAAAGAAGAAAGTTAACCCAGACTCACATGCATTCTCCTGGGGCATTGCAGAATCCTTGCAGCAGGTTACACCCCTGCTTGCAGATAGCTGTGAAACAAAGACAAAAGGATTCACCCATTAATTTCTAGTATCATCAGAGCGATATCTAAACATTAGTTTCAATGTGTGTATTTTGACTCTGAAGTGTCTTGTACATGGATTGTGTCAGCCTGCTCCCCTACTCACCAGCTGTACAGTAAGGCCCCATCCAGCCCTCCAAACAGCCTCTGTTCCCAAACTGGTCACACACGTAGTGGCCATAGTCATCATTGCGTGGCCGGCACTGCTTGTTGCACTTGTTGCCATAGTAGTTCTCGTCACAGCGCACACGGATGTTATACTCAAAGTTGGCTGTAGGACCGTTGTGTTGGATAGTCTGCCTGTCATCGCCAGGGTTGATCATTCCTTTACGGACACTCCGCTCAATTAACAGATCCTCACCTGCATCAACAAACAAAAACCAAGACATTTCTTCACCATTATATAATGGACACTTGACATGCATACAACTAAACAGTCAAAGAGGTAGTTCAGGCTAACTAGCCACTTATTCAATGTTAGAACCAGTATGCCCCAGTACAAGTTCTAGTAGTGTCGAGAAGCAGGAGAAAGTCATCTGAGAGAACACTGGTGTTTATCTGCAGCTGGAGATCAGAGAGGGCAACCCAAAGTCAAACACCACTCTGTTTCCAAGAGCATGAAAGAAAAAATAAGGACAATAAACCAAACACAAATACAGGGTGTAGGGCCAGGGCTGCAGGAGTTTGATAACCAAATCCTTTTTCAGTTTTCCTGCTTTGTGAAATGCTTTTTGTGGCACTCCCTCTCTCTCTCCCCTCTCCTCCGGAGCCAGGGCGGAAATAATAAGAGACGGGAACAGACGAGGAAGGGCGACATAGGAAAGGGCCTTTGGCTTTTTCTCAAGGAACAGAAACACCATGACCCAACTGGCTTGGCTGCTGCAGCCACAGACACAGCCCAGGACTGAGCACTGAGGAGGGGCCAAACAACAGGCCCTCTCCCCTAGTTGGATGGTGGCCTGTTATTGGACAGGTAGCCAGGAGGAAATCTAGGCCTTTTCATGAGAAGGATTCTGTATAACCTACCTTCAGTTGTCCAGGTGTTACTATTTTATTATTTCTTAAAATGTCTATCCTATTTACTGTACAGTCCAGTTTACTTCCAACTGTTACCCATTATAAAGGAGTTAAAAAACACAGAAAATGTTTTTACTTGCTGTCCTGATTTTCTCAATTTAACTGCGAGTTAATTTAAACTCAAGCACTCACTCTGCTCATTTCCAACAATTAGATATAAAAATACAAACCAATCATTGTCTCTCTCAGTGCTGAAGGAGACACTCAGAGAGAGGCCGCTGTTACTAGGGAGAGCAGGCGGAGGGGTGTGTGTGTGGTGACTACAACACGGGCTTACACAAACAATGAGGAGGCTTCAACACCAAGCAGTTGACTAAGTCAAGAGCGACATCATTTTCTGTGCTTTCAAACAGCCACATCATTTAGTCGCGCGTGACTAGTGGCATTGTTGTCATAAGCCAATGTCTATTGTCAGGCTGTTTTCAGCATGCTAAACTTGGATATGGACACAACATTAGTAGTCAAGTAATATTAGATCACTCATTGACTGATTTAAAAAATACTCCACAATACTCCTCCTGATAGCAGCTCAGTGATCTCACAATTTCCTCTAATCCCTTCATATTCATTTGATTTCTCCATCCCCTCTATTGTTCTCTGATTATAATGTTAAACTGTGTGTTAAGAAACACTAACACTAATAACCATGCTACCACCTAAGAGAGAAACAATGGTGCAGCCTGTCTGTTTAGTGTTTAAACACAGAACCAGTCGCTGGGGCATCCTGGAGGATAAACAGCCCTACCAGAGACTATTTTTCTGAGCCCTATACAACCCCCTGCCCCCACTACCCTATTCATTCCACTGCCCTATCTAACCCCCTGCCCCCACTGCCCTATTCAACCTACTGCACCCCTTGCCCTATCTAACTCCACGCCCTCCTGCCCTATACAACCCCATGCCCCCTGCCCCCACTGCCCTATCCAACCCCATTCCCCCTGCCCTATCCAACCCCATGTCCCCCTGCACTATCCAACCCCCACTGCCCTATCCAACCTCATGTCCCCCTGCCCTATCCAACCCCATGCCCCCACTGCCCTATTCAACCTACTGCACCCCTTGCCCTATCTAACTCCACGCCCTCCTGCCCTATACAACCCCATGCCCCCTGCCCCCACTGCCCTATCCAACCCCATTCCCCCTGCCCTATCCAACCCCATGTCCCCCTGCACTATCCAACCCCCACTGCCCTATCCAACCTCATGTCCCCCTGCCCTATCCAACCCCATGCCCCCACTTCCCTATTCAACCAACTGCCCCCCTGCCCTATCTAACTCCATGCCCTATCCAACCCACTGCCATATCTAACCCACTGCCCAGTCCAACCCACTGCCATATTCCACTGCCATCCAACCCATTACTCAGGTCTACATATTAATTGTTGTTCCAAACCAATACAGTGCTCACTCAGCTCACAGCAATTGTGCGGGCTACATTAGCAACAGTCCAAGCTTACTCAGCAGCAGTCCAGAGCCGCCCTGTAATAGGCTGCCTATCATTGTGTCAAGGCTATACTGTATGAGGAGCCAACCTGGACTCATGGGTAGACGTAACATAGCAAAGGTAAATCCAGTACACTCCAATTAGTATGATATGCTACATTTCGTATGGAATGTATTAATTTGTGGATGTCCATCATTCATTTCATACGATATGTTACGAATAGCAGTGGGTAGGATTTGTTACAAATTGCAATTCTTATAATATGTTACAAATTTGCAAAACGTATGATATGTTACGAATTCAAATTTGGTGTGGCTAACTTTAGCCGGGTAGCTAACACAAACGTTAGCCAGGCTAGGAGTTAGGGTTAGGGTTAAGGTTAGGAGTTAGACAAAATTGTTAACTTTACGCTTAGGAGAAGGGCTTGCTAACATGCTAAGTAGTTGCAAAGGAGCTAAAAAGTAGTAAGTAGTTGCAAAGTTGCTTATTAGCTTAAATGCTAATGTTGTCCGTGAGGAGATTCAAACACGCAACCTTCGGTCACGTTATACGTCTACCCATCCATCCCGACCAACCACCCTACTTTAGTTTTTTGCCTTAAGTAACTTTGTCTTATGTAACCATAGCAAAAGTGACATATCATACAATTTGAGTGTCCCTGATTTACATGCACTATGTTACATCTAGTCTATGAGACCAGGCTGAAGCAGCAGTTCAGGCTGTCCAGTCAGAGTGTCCAGGCTGGGATATTGAAGTGAAATGCAGTAGCACAGCAACTGCTGGGACAGTAATTAGCAGAAAGACATCAGTGGAAAGAAAAAGGGCTGTGGTCCATAATGAATGGCTTAACTAGGTGATGTGCTCATAGGCTTTATATAGAGACATGGACATGGAGCACAAACAGTCTCCCAGTGAGTCAGTCCCTCAGGCCAGCCAGGCGGGAACTAACCTCGCCATGCTAACCATCACACTGGCAATATGAACGGCCAGGCAGCTTGGTGCATAGGAATGTACAGCATCTCAGAGAATGACTGTGTAGATCAACAGGTTAAACATGTGTTATACATCCTTGTGACTTTAAGAGGGACAGAGGTTTTTTTACTATCACTTACCACCTCTAAAAGTTAGCCAAGTTAAAAGTGGAGGGGTTACAGCTGACATACTGACCTGAGATGGGGTCAAACACTGAGACAGAGAGGTGAGCTATACGGTGGCAAAAAAAAGTATGTGAACCCTTTGGAATTACCTGGATATCTGCATAAATTGGTAATCAAATTTGATCTGATATCCATCTAAGTCCCAACAATAGACAAATACAGTGTGTTTCAATTAATAACACACACATTATTGTATTTTTCTTGTCTATATTGAATACATCATTTAAACATTCACAGTGTAGGCTGGAAAAATTATGGGAACCCCTAGGCTAATGACTTCTCCAAAAGCTAATTGGAGTCTGGAGTTACGTAACCTGGTGTCCAATCAATGAGATGAGATTTGAGATGTTGGTTAGAGCTGCCCTGCCCTATAAAAACTCACAACATTTTTGAGTTTTCTATTCACAAGAAGCATTGCCTGATGTGAACCATGCCTCGAACAAAAGATATCTCAGAAGAATTGTTGACTTGCATAAAGCTGGAATGGGTTACAAAAGTATGTCTAAAATCCTTGATGTTCATCAGTCCACGGTAAGACCAAATGTCTATAAATGGAGAAAGTTCAGCATTGTTGCTACTCTCCCTAGGAGTGGTCGTCCTGCAAAAGATGACTGCAAGAGCACAGCGCAGAATCCTCAATGAGGTTAAGAAGAATCTTTGAGTGTTAGCTAAAGACTTACAGAAATCTCTGGAACATGCTAACATCTCTGTTGACGAGTCTACGATATGTAAAACAATAAACAAGAATGGTTTATTGGATGGGAGGACAGCACAGAAGAAGCCACTGCTGTCTAAAAAAAACATTGCTGCACATCTGAAGTTCGCAAAAGAGCACCTGGATGTTCCACAGCGCTACTGGCAAAATATTCTGTGGACAAATGAAACTACAGTTGAGTTGTTTGGAAGGAACACACAACACTATGTGTGGAGAAAACAAGGCAAAGCACACCAACATCAAAACATCATCCCAGCTGTAAAGTATGGTGGAGGAAGCATCATGGTTTGGGGCTGCTTTGCTGCCTTAGGGTCTGGACAGCTTGCTATCATCGACGGAAAAATGAATTTCCAAGTTTATCAAGATATTTTGCAGGAGAATGTAAGGCTCTCTGTCCGCCAATTGAAGCTCAACAGAAATTGGGTGATGCAACAGGACAACGACCGGAAACAGAAGTAAATCAACAAAAGAATGACTTCAACAGAAGAAAATACGCCTTCTTGAGTGGCCCAGTCAGAGTCCTGACCTAAACCCGATTTGAGAAGCTGTGGCATGACCTTGAGAGAGGTTCACACCAGACATCCCAAGAATATTGCTGAACTGAAACAGTTTTGTAAAGAGGAATTGTCTAAAATTCCTCCTAACTGTTGTGCAGCTCTGATCCACAACTATAGAAAACGTTTGGTTGAGGTTATTGCTGCCAAAGGAGGGTCAACCAGTTATAAATCCAAGGGTTCACATACTTTATCCACCCTGCACTGTGAATGTTTACACAGTGTGTTCAATAAAGACATGAAAACATCTAATTGTTGTGTGTTATTAGTTTAAGCAAGTCTATTGTTGGGACTTAGATGAAAATCAGAACAAATGTTATGACCAATTTATGCAGAAATCCAGGAAATTCCAAAGGGTTCACATACTTTTTCTTGCCACTGTAGTTGTTGTATGGATCTGTTTGCTGTGGTTGGTATATGGCAGCTCAACTTGACAGTCCATTTCAATCATCTGGAGTCTGGGCTTTGTATTTGGGGACTTTTCTTCCTCTTGTGCTGCTAAGAAGCTGCTTTGTATGAAGCTGTGTTGTTCCTGGGAATATATAGAGCTGACTCTCTAAGAGTTATGCAGCAGTGAAAACAGGACAGCTTGTTATAGAAGCTTGGATTGGTGTGTATCGCCTGTTCACCGGAGAGAAAAACACAACAACCTTGTCAGGTTAGGTCAGCCATTGATCTCGCCTGAGGTTCAATGTTGCCCTAAATCTAACACACTTGACTTGAGTGACATAGATTACATTCCACATTCCACAAGTAACCTTTCTTCCTCTGAGAAGAGCTTCCAAAACAAAGCCAAACAGGACTGAAATGAGAGAAGCAAGTAAAAACAGGATACAGCTGTGTTCCAAATAGCAGTGACTATAGGCACCCCGCGTCCAAACTGGGCCTGACGAGGAAAGGAGCTCCCTGTTCCCCCTTGAGACAATTAGTCACCTTTAATGAAGCTCTTCTCACAGAGACACACATCTTCACAAGCCCCATCCCTGCAGTGACTAGGGCTGAGAATTGCCGGGAACCTCACGATATTATCACGATAGGTGCTGATACGATATGTATTGAGATTCTCACAATTCTCACAATTATTTTTGTATTGCTATTTGTCACGAACCGGCTCAAAGCCCGTAACAAAGGGAGACAACATGGAGATAAGGAGTAACAAAATATATATTTATTAACTAAAGCAACTAAGGAAAATATACAATGGTGTGTGTAATCAGTAATCAGTAGTGTAAGTGAGTGTTTTGCATGCATGAATGTGATAATGCAGGGTGTTGAAAGGTGCCAAAGCAAACAAACAAAAGACCACCAAGAACCACAACACAATCTACAAAGGTGTCTGCATGGAGAGAGTCTCCTCCATGAATGTGGAAGAGGTCTATTTATCCTGGGAGACACCTGGCCCAGGTGTTTCCCATGAAGCTGACGACCCTCCCAACTCCGCCCACCGGCATCCTAATAAGGAAACAAGAACAAAGACAGAATACGGCAGACAGAGTGGGAGGGTCGTCACATATTCAATACTGCGATTTTATTGCGATTTGATGTTCCAAACATGCTCACGATAGGTATGTCTGCTAAAGAGACACTAGAAAAAGCATGAGAAAATTAGTTTTAATCAGTCATGGAAATAAAAGTGTTGAAAACATTTTGGTTCGCTATTTAAAAAGAAGATTGAGGCCAAGCTATAGGATGAAAAATCCCAGAGTTTTGGCGCACGTACAGCCGACTTGCTGACACTACCTCGCAAATTTTTTAAAATATATTTTTCAAAACATTTTCAAACCGATACTTGCAGATAAAGTATCGATATAATATTGTCAAAAATTATTTTGCGATATGTAACTGTATAGATTTTTTTCCTCAATCACTACAGCTACTAATGAGTGAGGAAAGGTCCTTAGTCTAAATTAGAGTAGATAAATCACATAAATCACGCAAATCTCCTTTTTGACATCACCTGTAACCTTGGTTCTGAGATGCTGCCATGGACCTCCCCGTATTTTTATGTCAAGGTAAATACCCCTGTCACTTCTAAATAAACACTACACACATCCTTCACCCCTCACCTAATGACTTATTTGATGGGAGACACTGAGGCCTGGCTGGCTCTCCTTTCATGTGGTAGTAAATACCTGGAAAGGTGAAGTATACTGTACATACCACTGCTGCTGTGTGTACCATTGTCCCAGTCCCACGCTTCCACAATCAGAGTGTACGCCCGCTGGAAGAGAGACACAGACGGGATCATTAGGGGGTTGTAAGAATTCTTACTCCCCAGTCCCACACACTGACAGACACACACACACACACACACACTGACAGACACACACACTGACACACACACACTGACAAACACACACACACACTGACAAACAAACACACACACACACAGAATGTGGAATGCATTACACAAGGAACACATGATGATAACACACACACACCAGAAAAGTCTGGTGGGAGGAGCTATAGGAGGAATAGTACCAAAACTATCAAACCCATGGAAACAACGTGTTTGACTCCATTCCATTTATTCCATTCCAGCCATTACAATGAGCCTGTCCTCCTATAGCTCTTCCCACCAGCCTCCTGACACACACACACACACACACACACACACACACACACACACAGATACACAAATACACAGATACACCGTTTGTGAGTGAATGTGGATGCTGCTGGTGAGAAAATAGCTCTTGGTTCCCACACTGCTGTCACTGATTAGCTGGATATAAGCCCGAGGGAAGTTAACAAGTGCAAATACTACTGTAGGGATAACAAATTGAAGTTGAACCACCGGCACTGAACACATTCTAATACAAAACAGGTGATTAAGCTGTTAGCTCAAGTCTCGCTGCTGTACTTACTGTACAGTGATATCATTCCCCTGAAGTGGCACACAAATACTGAAACAATTCCAAATCTAACAGCAGCAGGTTTCTTAAACTGAAATTCCTGGGGAGTTATTTGGGTACCAGTACACCAAAGCCAGAAAGGAGCTGGCTTTCTGTCAGGTGATTGTGGCCAGTACAGCCCATTCCACCAAAAGAAGGTCGGCGAGGTAGATTACACAGTACTGGTCAGATTAGAGAGAAGGGGTGAAAAAGGAGCTAAACATTTCTGTAATTTGGATTCTTGGATGCTCAAAGCTGTTGGAGGAAACTGTATATTTCACAAATATGACTTCTAATAATGCTAAACTGCTGAGTATATGGAAGGCAGAGAAGTCTCGTTCTTTGATCTCCCATCCCCCAGTAGTGACTTATACCACAGTCCCCCTTTATCACTTCTATTTAAACAAACCCTGTACGTAACTGAAGTCTGCATTAATCTAGCTAGTATGGCCTCTCTCCAGATTGATCCGAAAACACATGCCACTAACTCTGGCCCTTTCCGAATGCAAATAATTAACTCTTTAAAGGTCCAAGGACATACAGTTGGCTTTATCTTCACCTTCCCCCAAAAGTAAACCTTCCATTGCATCATCAGCTGTCCCAGTAATGGGCCCTCAGTCAGTCCCCCAGGAGACAGATAGGAGGAGGAGACAATCTGGCCACAGACATCTCTTTTATACAGCCACAGATAACTCAAAGGTCCAGATCTGAGTCACATAAACAAGTTCATCACCTCAGTGTGTGATGTGATAAAAGTAGATGGAGTATTAAATCTACAATACATATTTTTACATCACACAATGAGCATTCTTCATGAAAAGCTCAGTGGAGGGCATAGCACAGTGAGAGGCTGCCTCCCTGCCCCTCTGCTGTCCTCTCGTGTCTCCCCACTACTACTGGCCTTTGAGTGATCAGACTACTGCCTCCCATTCTCCTTCCTGCCCTGTCAGTCAAATATGACTGGCTATGATTTATGAGGCTGGGGAGCCCAAGGCGTCATCTATGATATGGAGTGATAATAACAGTGTGATATCTTATTCAATCTTCCTTAAATCATAAATGTCTCAAAGACTGACTTCCAATCAGCCAGTAGTCTCTCTGGGCTCTGACTCACTGGTGGGCTTCCTGTGTGTATGTGTCATTGAGGAGAGACTGGAGGCTGGGAGAGGCTCGTGCAAAGTGTGCGGCTGTGGGGTGCATGTCTGACTGTAGTGCAACCTGATGGACCAGGCCAGGGCAGCAGTCACAGTAGTTGTCACTTGACACCTTCCAGACCATTTTACATGAGTCAGAGGGATTTGAGCCCACTCCTCACTGTCTTCACCTGTTCAATGAATAAATTACTGTACCCCTTCCATCGCCTGTGTCTCAACCCACTACAGATACAGTAGTACTGCTTTAACTAGGGGTTTTCTACATTAAAATCAAGAAGATGACTCAACTCAGCATTATCTTTTAAAGGCCCAGTGCAGTCAAAAATGTGATTTACCTGTGTTTAATATACACTGAGTGTACAAAATATTAGGAAGACCTTCCTAATATTCAATTGCACCCCCTTTTGCCCTCAGAACAGCTTCAATTCCTTGGGGCATGGACTACAAGGTGTCAAAAGCGTTCCACAGGGATGCTGGCCTATGTTGACTCCAATGCTTCCCACAATTGTGCGAAGTTGGTTTGATGTCCTTTGGTTGATGGACCATTCTTGATACACACAGGAAAATGTTGAGCGTGAAAAACCAGGCAGTGTTATAGTTCTTGACACACTCAAACCAGTGCACCTGGCACCTACTACCATACCCCGTTCAAAGGCACTTAAATATTTTGTCTTGCCCATCCACCTTCTGAATGTACATAATCCATGTTTCAATTGTCTCAAGGCTTAAAAATGATTCTTTAACCTGTCTCCTCCAATTCGTCTACACTGATTGAAGTCGGTTTAACAGATGACATCAATAAGGGATCATAGCTTTCAACTGGATTCACCTGGTCAGTCTGTCATGGAATTATTTATTTATTTATTTAACTAGGCAAGTCAGTTAAGAACAAATTCTTATTTACAATGATGGCCTACACCGGCCAAACACGGACGACGCTGGGCCAATTGAGCGCCGACCTATGGGACTCCCAATCACGGCCAGTTGTGATACAGCCTGATACAGGAAAGAGCAGTTGTTCCTAATGGTTTGTAAACTCAGTGTATATTTTCACACTATGAGGTTGGAATAAAACTGTGAAGATGGGAAAATTATGATAATGACATTTTAGTTTAAGACCTGTTTTAAAAGACAGCCTGAAATTTCTGCCTGTTAAGGTGGGATGGAGCTTTGGCATAAATTAGTTAATAGACCAATAAGAAAGGGTTCCAAACCTTTTTGAAAACAACAGGAAACGTTCAGTTTTCCCCTCCACACTCAGACCACTTCCAAATAGTCCTAGCAAAAGTATTGCTTGAGAAACTGCCCTTTGTTTATTTTTGACCCTTTTAATTGAAAACAATCACAGTAAGGTACTTAATTGTTTCTCATGAATGAATTGATATTGAGATAAAAACCGCTGCATTGGACCTTTAACACTAATAGCAATAGGGTCTCACAGAAAGTATGCCTGACATCATTCTAACACCCAATTAACAACTTTAGTAAAATATTGAGATGAGAGGGGGAAAAACAGCAACACCTGTCATCTCACACCTGTTAGGATATTGAAATGAATAAAACATGTGGGTCCCAGTAGGGTACAGTGAGGCTGGCTAATTTAGCACGTTATTAACAAAAAAGCCCCACTCTAAATAAGGCATCTCCTACACAGGATCCTCATTCTACAAATTACATCAAAACAAATCAAATAAAAATATGCTAAATGACCCAGTATATTTTTATTAGCCAAGCTGTTGAAACTCTATTTCTCAGGGTTTCCTTCAGTCACATAATTGAGCTTTCCACATGGTACAGTAGGTCTTGCATCATCTTTTCCAATTTAGTAACAAGAAAAACAAAACATTTTTTTATCCTCAGTGGTTAACACTTTTCATGATTAACATCTCAGATTATTCTGACACCAAGATTACAAGCAATGACAACTTTTGGAGAATGGCAGCATGCTCAAATTCTACATATATGCACCAAGTAGTGAGTGCCCTTGATGATATCCTGATAAAGACAGCCTGACACACCCTCTGCCATCCCTCTCTATAGAGCAGCATTGTCTTTAGTTTTCCCAGGACATCAATGCAGCCATAAATCAGCCTCCTCTGCCAACAGCCCATCACTTCAGACAGGAAACCCAACACCATCTTCTTTCTCCATCCCTCCAGTTGTTTTTATAACACCATAAATGCAGATAAAAACATAGGTATAAACTCATTGTTTGGCCTGAAAGGCTCAGTGACAAAAGGGAAGCCTCCTGTTCTCCAAGGGCTTGGAAAACTGATAACCCAGGTTGGGAAAACCCCAATCACTCAGCACAGCAGAGCAAACTCAGCTGGGTTTAAGACCCCAATCACATTGGAATCACTATCAAACCATGTATTCTTACACATGTATTAATGTGCACCCACTAGACTGGCAAACTGTGAGGCTCTCAAGCAATTAAAAAATATATATATATTTAACCTTTATTTAACCAGGTAGGCCATTTGAGAACAAGTTCTCATTTACAACTGCGACCTGCCCAAGATAAGGCAAAGCAGTGTGACAAAAACAACAACACAGAGTTACACATAATAAGCAAACGTACAGTCAATAACACAATATAAAATCTGTAGAAAATAAGCACACACACACACACACACACAAACAGCCTGATAACTGCTGGATGATAAATTGGAGTTAGATCCTGACTTTACAGAGGTTCCCTGCAACAACAAGGATTGAGTAACTAACTAGGCTACCAACAATTGAGAAACCCTAATGTGGATGAACCCTCACCCCCTTCACCCCAGAGGAGAGAGCAGAGTTACAACAGCATTCCTGAGTTCCTGTGACACACAGACAAGCTCACTGAACCACTCAACTGGGTAATTCCACCAATTCGATGCCTTTTGAGAAGTGGAACTTTGTAAAGTTTTTACATTCTGTCATAAAGAGCACATGTTCAACTTCATTAAAAAAAACATGTTTTCCCATTTCATAAATGTTTTTACATACAAAGTAGTAAGTGCCTATCAAGTGCCAAATCAAGTAACATGGTTGACAATTTCATCTTAAATCAGCCATAAATCCCCTTGTGACAGGAGGAATGGAAGCTTGTGTGCAACAGGGAGTGACATTGTTCAAACATTTCTATCCTGTCTGTCTATGGGTAAGAGTGTTGACGTGTTATGCCAGACCCACTCAGTTTTCCACCACAAAACACCAGAAAATGGCCAAAAAGAGTAGAAGCAGCTCACTTGCTTTAACACTATGATTTGACTATTAGATGTTCAATGTTTCTTTTGTAAAAATAAAAAAAACATAAAAAGGAATAGTTTCACCATATTAAAATGAGAATTCAGTTCAGGTAACAGGGTTGACCTTAAAATGAGGGACAGATATAAATTGATAACTTATCAAATTAAATAAATAATAATCTTCAGAAATAACTTTATCAAAGCAACAAAATAACCAGGGCTTTACAATGATGGTGAAACTTGGAGAAATGTTGGGGTTAAGGGGGTTAAAATCTTCCTAGAGGTGACCCAGGGTTGATGGAGGGATAAGTCAACATGCTGAATTTCAGCATTTAGCACTAAGTCTTTAATCCTATGAAAAATCTGATTTATTGAATTCTCAATATGGTCTAAATTAAAGGGCACTTCATTTAATATGACAGGCTTTTAAAATGCAATATTGGTGCACAATTTGTACTTAAAATATCAAAGGGATGCAAAAGGTACTCATTTCTTGAAAAGACCCCACTATAGTCAATTATGACCTAACCATTTCACGATCAAAAATACAACCTGATGACAAATTATCAGAATATTTCACCACCAAAGTATAAGACAGACATGCATACAAAATGCCAATACAATGCTGTTACAGTGGGCATCTGCTGAGGTATTGGGATAGAGAGATGTGGTGTGTAAAGGGAGGTCTCAGCTAATGATATACATAAAGTCTAGGATTTAATTAGCCCTGAACACAAAGCAGCAGAGGGAGGGAAGGAGGCTTTGCTGTAGTCCTCCTGGCCTGGTGGGCTGGCTGGCTCCAGCAGAGCTCCAACAGCCATGTGAACAGGTACTGAGGGCAAGTGGAAATGAAACTTACTGGCTGTGAAATAACATGCTTTAATCACAGCTGCACTGAGCTCAGCAGCACCTGGCTGCAATACATGCATTCCATTAGCATTTATCACACACATGCACACGCAAATGGGTGCAAAAGTGCAAACACACAAACACGCGGAAGGGGAAGCAAGCACACACACCCAAGCATCCATACAAGCACGCACGCACACACACACATGAAAACAGGCACGCATGCACACCTATCCACAGAATAAAACACACAAACAAATAAGAAATTCATCAATGTGCTATCCCTCATCCCAACCTCATAACAGTGTCTCCAAAACATTAAACATGCAGCCAGTAATCAGACATTTTACACGGCTGGGCTACAGGCAAAATCAGGTCATCTAAAGTGGAACCAGAGGAAGTCACTCGAGTCGGGTCATGGCGGCAGCAGAAAGATGAGCAGACCTTTCCTGACCACAATTAAAGGAGCACAGGGCTTTAAACAACACTATCCCTCACCTTTCCTTACCTCACACACACTCACGTAATGTAGCCCTGCCTCTCCCAACTAGAGAAGCGCTACCAATGCTTTTAGGCTTATTAAAGTGACCTAGAGACAGAGAGGAGGGGTAGGAGGCAGGGACAGAGGATTAGATGCTGTGAAGCACGTCAACCCAACAACAACACCCCAATACTGTATGGCCTCTGACTGACATCAGACCTCTGACGAGATTCGTTTCAGCCACCATGGTCATTCAAACTAAACCCTATCACAAGAAGTGACTTTGTTGACAGGGCTGGTATCATATAACCGTTTAACCAACGGTTGTGGAAAAATATGGCCAGGGTTAGAGGGGCACGGAAACAACCACAAAAATGGAGAGTAACTGCCCCTCATTCCTATGATTTACTCCCATGGGGGGATGGAAGGACAGACTGCCTCTAAATATACTACAAATAAGAGAATTAGGAGGAGCAGGGAGCAAATTAAATTGATGTTTTTCTTGTGGAGTCAAACACAGAGTCTTAAGTGACTGAGCCGGATCCTAAAAATATCTCTCCCTCATGAGTCGTGACTGAATTCTCACAGAGGAAAGAGAAGAGGCAGCCTTTCTCTCTTTACCGGCATCCCTCCCCCCTCCATTTCATGAGAAAGATTTCACTAAAAACACACACAGGGTGAGAGGTTAACCATGAGGAAATGATCGAGTGGCAGAAAAAATACATTTTTCTCTTTAATTCATGTCAGGAGCTAGTGGCCCAGAAATTCTGACCATACTGTCATAGGCTACAAGGCATGCCTTGATAATATGAACTCTATTAGGGTTATCAGTCAACAACATACCAGTATGCTGTATATGTTGTTTACTACAGAGGTCTGTAATTTGCTTTGAAAGCAAACTGGGTAGCTTTTCTTTTTCATGTAAAAATACATGTGGAAAGAGGGGGTATACTAAGACTATTAGGGGTCTCCTAGCAACTGACAGCAAGCCTCAAATCAAATTTAAACTGCAGCTGTCATGTAGTGTTAGGAGTGTGAGGTTGCTGGCCAGCTTAGCACACCCTGATGGTTTCAGGCCCAACACTAAAAGTACACAACACTAGACATGCTGCTACAATAAACCAACAGTTACAGTTATTAATGGGAGAAAACATTATTTACCATCTTCTGGACTTTTAAAAACAATTTCGAGATCAATGTCTGGACATTGAAAAGCACATCCACTAATATGCCCTTGACTGGCCCATCACAACAATGGAAAACTTGAAAGGGTTATCTCGGCACTACAATCCTCTCTTTTGTCCAGTCTACATTGAGGATAATACTGACCCGACTCAGTGAACCTGAGAGGCCAGAAGTAAAGGCATCCCCTAGCACAGATCTATAGGGATCTTCTAGGATCTCACTTATTTGAGTATAGTGGTGACACCGATATCCACTCCCTATGTCACACACAACTTAGTGGTAACCGTATCTGCCCAGGGCCCCAGTTACTACTTCCATCTTTCCCTCCCCTGACAGCTGACCACAAGGACTGATGAATGGATAGGTCACACAGCCAACCAACCACACAACAATCCTCACATATCTGGTCCAAAATGTGCAGCGAGATGTTGTTCATGGGGAGAGGTATTTGTTCAATATCACTCTTGATGACTTGAGAGCTTCCATGTCTATGTGCTGGACTGTAGGCCTATCTTTGTTTGGTAGAAGCAGCCAAATATAGGAATTGCAGATTAGTACTATGTTACTATGATGATGTACAAATGAATGATTGCAACCACCATGTGCACAATTGTACTTTGTCAGCAATTTCGATTTTCAGACGTTAGGAGAAAGGCACAGTAGCCAGTGTTTTATGGAATCAAAGCAAAAGCAAATATAATAGATGTAATTTGAAAAGATATGAGTAAAATTGTATGTGTTCTTGACATTTGTGCTGTGTAAAATAGGCACACAAAAAAATGAGTTTTTGTGGAATGCACTAAGCCAGAAACCATGTATGCCATGAGAAAACGTTTTATACGTTATTATTTACAGACAAGTCTCATAAACTGAGGTGTTCTCCAAAGTTGCCAAGTGGCCACTGGCAATGAAGATGGCACACTTACAACCTCATCCGGTTTGGACTTGACTAGTGACTATATTTGACTATTAATAAGTAAATGAATAAAAGCAGGACATATGCAGTGGATCAACAGATGTAATAATGACTTGTCGTCAACTTACCGGCCAAGCGAACTGGAATGGGATGACAATCTTTCCACTGTCGTTGATTCGGTTTTGGTTGTTTTTGGTGCTCTTAAATTGAAAAGTATTCCCACCGATAACGTTAGTAGATCCAGTTCCATAGATGCACAAGCCTGAGGTCGTGACCTCCGTTTGGTATTCCTTTAGACACACTCTGAAGTACGTATCACACTCATCCATGCTACAGTGGAGATCCTGCGCGTTCCTTTCTCCGTCGCAGCAGTCCCCGTCCGACAACTGACCGTTAGCGTTCTGTACAGCAGTCAACTGCAGCTCAAAAGAGCCCGAAGACTGGGACACCTACGAATAGCATTTGAATATAAAATAAATACACGAAGCGCGTACCATTTTTAAGTAGGCTACAGAAGGTTATGCATGTTCTACACCTGAACTTTTATTTTTTTCAAAATGTTTAGATGTTTCAGTCTGAATGCTTTTCTACACATCATTTTAAGTGATGCTAGTGGTGTTAGACCTACTTGCACATTATATTTATAGTAATGACAGAGGATTTGGGCAATTGTTTGTTTTTCATTTATAATTATTAGATATGATTAATGCTGCTTTATACAACAAATGTATGTTTTTTTAAACATCCGATTTTTACCCACGGAAATAGATACCTAGATTAGCCTATAACACAGGCATGTAATAACACACTGTCTATACATTGCGCTGATTGCCTTGATCCAAGAAGAATGCAAAACGAATTCATCCATAGGGAAGCTCCAAAGTAGAATTCCAAGATCACATGATTTAACTACGTAATTTCATTAGGAATGGAATTCTAAAAATTAAATTCACAAACTGAATGAGACCTCGTTGTGTGCATGATACACTCGCACAACTGCGGATCAATTCGTTTGATCTGTCAATATAAAAAGAAAAAAGTTCTTACCTCAGTCCACACCATCAGAAGACACACTATTGACAGACACTTCGAAATCCCCATACAATTCCACATGTCTCCGTTTGATTAGTGTATGATACCATTAGGAAAATGTCTTTATTTCTAAGAATCTGCCGTTTTTGTATGCTCTTCTCCTGGCATGCACAATGAGAAAGCGTGATCTATCCCCCTACTATCTCTCCGAATGAAGCAGAAACATAAGATGCGTACTACTAAGGACAGCGGAGGCAGCGCACTGCTGGTCCAGACCAGAAACACGGTCGAATCACTCGACAGCAAGGCAAGCGGTCGGTTTCACTCTTGGTTTCACTGTTGAAGCCAAGCCCGGGTATGCCTCTTTGATTGACAGCTAAACAAACCATTTGCAAACTCTTGGCTTAAACAGTTGAGGAACAGCCACGAGCCAACCATAGAGGCGGGGGGCGGAATGCCATGCAAATTACG